>NC_061095.1:215455-242955 GCF_015104395.2 Macrobrachium nipponense
CAATAAAATGCCCTGCTCACGAATAAATCTATCATGGGGTATGTGAACGTCTCTCTCTTTTTCTCTCAGACGCGAACTCCCATTTCACCCCGCCCCTCACCTCAAACACCTGAAATACCGCAAACTCTCCCCGAATCCAAAACACAATTCAACACCCCTCCCCCCCCCCCCCCCCCCCAGCCCCCCCCCACCGCAACCGGCAAAATTAAAATTCTAATTTATCGGCGGCTGGACCCTGATGAGTAGTACCAAGCGCTTCACTTCGCCGACGTTGAATTAACGCTTAATTGCTTTGGCGAACTGCGATTTGCGTAAACAAGAAAAGAAAAAAAAAAAAATTCGAATTCTCCGGATCGGAGCTGTTAATGACCAGCTGGCGAGCCAGAATACTCTGGTGGTGGTTGTAATTGTCTTTGATAAGCTCTCTCTGCTGATCGTGGTTTTTCATTCTCTCTCTCTCTCTCTCTAGAGACACATACACACATATATATACACATAAATAATGTATAATTCTTATTCTCGTAATTTCACAGAACCCAATATTAGTTACACGAACTCTCTCTCTCCTCTCTCTCCTCTCTCTCTCTCTCTCTCTCTCTCTCGTGCTTACTGGCATGTGCAAGGCTTTCTTGCACGACTGGTTGAAGAAGTCTTATGAGTTGATGCAATCCTTGTTGCAAAGACTTACCAACGCCAAGGATATCTCTCTCCTTCAGGAGACAAAGGGGATTCGGTTTCACCCAACAAATGATTTAACATCAGGACATTTCTTTTCAAAATACATCAATATTGGAAAAAAAATTTCGAGACTAAAATACCAGAATTTAATGGATGAAATAAAATACTTAAATTTGCTCTCTTCTCTGTACGTGACCAGTTCCACTGTCTTGTTCTTGTGATTTTTTTTGTAACACTTTATTCGTGAAAATTTCCCTCTAGACGAGCCGAGGCGTGATCTGGACTCCAGCTTACTCGGGACACGCACAAGATTTTCCCCCTCATGCATAAGTTGTAAATATTATATTCCTAACTTGACGTATATAAAAACATTCTGAAATCTAAGGTCAAATAGCGCCCTGTTTCGCCAACGATAATTAAAATGTATAGGATATATTTTATATTTCATTAGTAATAATTTTTCTGTGCTGTTTAACATCCACATTATCTATATTATTACATTTTCAGCCTAATAAATAAATCATAAGTATCCTATCCTAAAATTCCTGTGTCTTTAACTCAATATGGAACACCTTTTTGAAAGATTTGTAGGCTCTTCCATGGACATTCCCTATCCCCCAACATGAAAGAAAAAAACAACATAGTCTGTAGGCTTACTCTCCGATTAAGCGGAAACAGGTATTTCAGAGAGAGACAAATTAAAAGACAGACCTGTCCTGAAACTGTCCCACATTTTGCCTCTAGAATAAAATATTTTAGATAAATGAATCGTTAAAATTTCCTTCAAGGAAAAAGATAGGAACTTACAGAAATATAAAATTAAAGAAATAAACTTATTCTCCCTCTAACCAGTCCTGAAACATTTACAATTTCCTATTTTTGAAAAAAATATTTTTAATAAATCAAATGAGAACATTTTCTCCACGGCACACACACACACACACACACACACACACACACACACAGACAAAGCAACTTACAGTAATACAAAATAAAAAAAACTTATTCTCTCTCTAACTTGTCCTAAAACATTTCCAATTTCATGTTTTTGAATAAAATATTTTTTAATAAATCAATCGAGAAATTTTCTTCAAGGCACACACACACACAAAAGGAACTCACACAAATACAAAATAAAAACAAGCATATTCTCTCTCTAACCTGCCATGACACAATTCCACCTTCTTCTTATTCTTCTTTCCAAACCAATTACGTTTATTGACTCAGAAAACAACCAAAATAGCGAAAGTCTGCACAGAAAGGAAGAGTAGAAAGAAAGACAGAAAGAAAGAATGGCATCACGTTATCGCTCTTACTTCATCTCTCTCTCCTCTCTCTCTCTCTCTCTCTCTCTCTCTCTCCGGGACACGTAATTAATAAGGAGAGACGAAAATAAACGAGACGAACAAGAGAGAATTGGTCTCTCTTTCCCGCGTTGCTTTGTGGGACCTTTCGGGCGCTCTCTCGAGCAGGCGAGCAAAAGAGCGAAATAAAATTCCCCCTCGATAACCGAAGGAGATACGAGTAATTAAGAGAATGGAACGTGGGAAAGGGCGATAGAGAACAGAAGAAGTGGGAGTTAAATAAAGAAATGGTAGTCTGTTTGTGTACGTGGGACACTGGAGAGTGGCGATTGTTTGTTTGTTCGTATGGTGTTTTGACGTCGCATGGAACCAGTATGGTTATACAGCAACGGGACCAACGGCTTTAATGGATTGCCCGAGAATCGAACTCGCGGCCACCGAGGTGGCAGGCAGGCCAAGACCATAATACCGAGTACACAAACGTGTGTATCGCGTATACCGTTGCATCTACGGGTGTACATATGGTTGGAGTATAAAAGAAAGTCTGCTAAATGGGTTCCAATACCTCAGAGAAAGGGGATTTGTCATTCATTCTCTGTCAAGAGGATTTATTAAGCACAAAACAGCGCCGTTTCTTCAGTCGTCTTGAGGTCAGCGATTTTGTCCAATTCTCTCCATCTCGTGTCACTCCCCAGAGGGATTTGTCACGTTGATAACATAAGAAGGACGTATTTGTCGATAACTTGTCCCAGAGAGAGAGAGAGAGAGAGATGAACCTATACGTATAAGTTCTCCCCGCCCCTCGGTGACTATTCAAAATCAAATGAGAAACGAGAGACCATACGGCGAGGACAGACAGGTTTGTAGAAGGAGGGTGGTGGATGTGTCATCATGTCTCCCCTACCCTCCGGATACCCTTACTATCTCGCCCCACTCGGGATGGACAAACAGGTTTGCAGGAGGAGGGTGGATGTGTCATGTCTCCCCTACTCTCTGGATCCTCTACCTACTTCGTCCCACCCGGGGCGGACAAACAAGATAGATCCACAAGGATTTTATTATTATTATTATTATTATTATTATTATTATTATTATTATTATTATTGCTGTATCAGCTGCATTAAAAGATTATGTAGCAATAATTTTTCAATAAAACATGTTTAAAGGAAGGTTAAATTCCAGTATATTATTATTATTATTATTATTATTATTATTATTATTATTATTATTATTATTATAAGATATATCATACGAACGTTCAATATAGCAGAAACAAAACCGAAAACAGTCTGGCTAGAAGGACGAGTCACAGCAAACGATAATAAAGCACTTAATGTCATTTTGCAGTCGACTCTACGTAAATGGAAAGGGGGGTTTTACGAATTAGACCCGAACTTATGTTTATTTGTGTGTGTGTGTGTGTGTGCATTGGTGTCGACGTCCCAATAACTAGAATTGAAATTCCTGTTACACTCTGAATTACAGCAGCCATTCCCAAATGCTTTTCTCATTCCATTTTGCTTGTTGTAAGGGGACGATAATCGTTCGCGCTTATACTGTTATGTAAGCTGTAATGGAATGACTCTTAATGGTGATGTTCTGTTATTACACAATCGATAGACAGAAGTATCTGACGATCTGATCAGAAGGAGACAGAATAAAGAATTCAGACCAAAGGCCCAGCGCTGGTACCTACGAGGTCATTCAGCACTGAAGCGGACATTAACGGTACAAAGGTTTGTAACAGGACGCAAACCTCAAAGCAGTAACGCTATGAATCAACTGTCATGAGAGGGAGGAAATAGAATGGGAGTAAGAGAATATGAACGGAGGTACAGTAAAAGGGAATGAAAGGGGGTTGTAGCTAGGTTCCTCAGGAAGGGACGCTGTCAAAGGACCTCTTAAGTCATGCGTACAGTGCACATCGTGAGGTGCACTGCCGGCACTACCCCGTACGGAGCTGACGATTGGAAAATAATAATAATAATATAATAATAATAATAATAATAATAATAATAATAATAATAATAATAATGACGAGCAAATGACATAAAAGTGAATAGGTTCTTAAAATGAACTAGAAAGTATAATTAACATAATTCCTCTTTGTGAGGAATGACTTTAAGAGTTCTCTCTCTCTCTCTCTCTCTCTCTCTCTCTCTCTCTCTCTCTCTCTCTCTCTCTCTCTCTCTCTCTCTCTCGTCAAACGCAGTGGAATTGAAATGTTCTACAAAGTGAAAACTGAATTGGTTTCAAATTTGCATCCAAAGACGTTTTATTTCGAACATTTTGTTTACAGTTGTTTGGATGTTTATCTTTTTATTTTTTTTTATTTTTTAAGCGAGATGCATACGTAATGTGTATGCGCGAGAAAAAACTGAGAGAGAGAGAGAGAGAGAGAGAGAGAGAGAGAGAGAGAGAGAGAGAGAGAATTACTTCCACCACTCCTGGGGGTTGGGAATGACCCGAGATATTCCCCAATGGGAATAGGTAGGAATTGAGAGAGAGAGAGAGAGGAGAGAGAGAGAGAGAGAAGAGAGAGAGAACAAGAGTTGGCTCAATAGCGAAATTTAACTTATCTTGCTGGGGTAGGGGGGGAGGGGGGGGAGGGGTACCTTTAAAAACACCCCGGCAATTTCCAAAAAAAAAAGAAAGAAAAAAAAATCGTCTAGAACCAACTTCAAGTTTTAATTGAGGGAGAAGAAGTTTACAAAACTTCTTTGTTTGGCCGAAGTTACTGATCTTAATTGCATTTTCACGATTATTTTTCTTTATTATATACAAACTACTACGTAGGGACCGGCTCTCAATCCGTCATACTTTTGCTTATCAATTGATTGATCGATTTACGTAACATTGGCGGTCCATCCAAAAGACCCTGGGAAGCTTTCAAAAAAAAAAAAAAAAAAAAAAAAAAAAAAAAAAAAGTGAAAGACGAAGTAAGAGAAGTGTTGGAACAGCGGAACGAAGCCGTGAATTGGAGGTCAAGTAAAAAGGCTCAAAAGTCTTCCTTGATATATTTTACTGTTTATTGAAGAATGCTTCAGAGCAATCATATATATACGTATATATATATATATATATATAATATATATATATATATATATATATATATATATATATATTATATATATACATATATTTTTATATATATTCATATATATATATATACACATATATTTATATATATATATTCATATTATATATATATATATATATATATATATATATATATATATATTTATATATATATATATATATATAATATATATATATATATCATACATACATACATACATATATGGCAACAAGCAAAAATTTCATAATTTTTAAATAAAACTCTTGAGAGAGAGAGAGAGAGAGATTACAACTACTTAAAAACATGAATCACGAGTTTACCACCTACCGTTATACAGGTTTTCGGGAATTGAAAAATATATAGCAAAACCCAAAACGCACCCTATTAGCTCTGACGACGGAGTCTCGTAACTTTTTGGAAGTCATCGTACCTCGAAGAACTGAAGCGCGAAGGAACGAGAGAGACGAACCAAGACCCGGTGTATAAAGTCATTGTACACTAGCGTGATAAATCCTCGTTTTTAGCCGTCTGAATATTTTTTTAACCGAGGCACTATATGCTGTCGGGGGACACATTAGCGGATATTTATAGAGCGAATTTCTGTTATTACTCTTTCAGCTGGATTAAGAACGAATTACGTATGAGTTATTATATCTGAAAAACGAATTTAAGAGACGATTCTAAAGTTAGATGTAATGGGTCCACCCTGATCCTACCGAAGTCATATTATCTTGCGAGTTAAGCCTGTAAGTGTTCAAATAAGAGATACATATAGATATACGGCTTTGCTCATAATTATAAAGAGTAAATTACCCAAGTATAAAACTAATTTACTTATTTGTGAAGACTAGAGGATTAATTTGCTAAAAAAACTAATTATTTCCAGGACTCAAGTTTAAAAATAACGACGTTTCTGGAATACATGTTTCCTTAAATATTAAATCAAAGACTTATCACCATCATTACAACAATCATTATCACCATTAAACACATTATAGCATCATCCTCATCACCATTATATACCCATTATCACCATCATCATTATCACCATTATATCCATTATCACCATAATCATTATCACCATTAAACCCATTATCACCAGTCATCATTATCACCATTATACCCATTATCATTATCACTATCATACCCATTATAGCATCATCATTATCACTATTATATACCCAATATCACCTTCATCATTATCACTATAATACCCATACTCACCATCATCATTATCACTAGTGTACCCATTATCACCATCATCATTATCACCATTATACCCATTATATCACCATCATTATCACTATTGTACCCATTACCACGATCATCATCATCACCATTATACCCATTATCACCATCATTATCAACATTATACCCATTATCACCATCATTATCAACATTACACCCATTATCACCATCATCATTATCACCATTATCACGAACATTACCATCATAATTAACATCATACCCAACACCTGATGAAAGCGATCCGCTGAGGGGGTGGGGAGAGGGTGAGGGGGGGGGGGGCGGAGCCTCAATTTAAATCCCCTTCATTTGCAGAGTAAGGGAGAGGGATTTACTCCCGAATCCCCTAAGATGATTCCAGGGGCTCCGGAGGCATACCCGAGGCCCGGAGGAGGATTTATATATATATACAGAAGGATTTGGCGTAATTCTCTATGGCAAGGATTCCGTCCGTGAAATGGAAACAAGATAAAGTTTTTTTTTTTTAATGGGGTCGCAGTTAGGGACCCTAAGGAACGCCGTAGAGAGCCTTCCTCGAGTAAGTGCCTACAGTGCACCGCGTGAGGTGTGGTTAAGAAGGAAGAGAAAGTAAAAACAGGAGCTAACGACATCAGTAAAAGCCGGAGACAGAGAGACGATTAGCACAAACAGGATATTATTATTATTCAGAAGATGGACCGCTATTCATATGGAACACGCCCACCAAAGGGGCGAAGCTTTAACAAGGAGAGAGAGAGAGAGAGAGAGAGAGAGAGAGAGAGAGAGAGAGAGAGAGAGAGAGAGAGAGAGAGAGCAAACTTTTCCCCCTCATAAAAAGAAGTTTTTTATCTGCAACAGGTCTTCTTATCGCTCGAAGACACCAGAACTTTGTCACTTTCTCATTGTGGACCGCGGGCATGTCTTTACCCCGAGGTCATCTTTTTCGGAGACATGATTTTCTCTCTCTCTCTCTCTCTCTCTCTCTCTCTCTCTCTCTCTCTGACTTCAGTTCAAAAACTGATACCCACATTACAATGAAAATTGATAAATATATATCTTTCTCCCTAAACTTCGCCTTAGTTTCTCTCTCTCTCTCTCTCTCTCTCTCTCTCGTCCATAAATTCGGTTTAAATAACTGTTACCCAAATAAAAGAAACTTGATAAATTTATCGTTCTCCCTATAATTATTATTCTCTCTCTCTCTCTCTCTTCCAGTATCAAATACTGATATGATAAATTTTTCTTCTACATACCTTTTGCATCAGTCTCTCTCTCTCTCTCTCTCTCTCTCTCTCTCTCTCTCTCTCTCTCTCTCTCTCTCTCTCTCTCTCTCTTCCAGTATCAAATACTGATATGGTAAATATTTCTTCAACATACCTTTCGCATCAGTCTCTCTCTCTCTCTCCTTTTAATTTCAAATCGTCAAAATACATTCATTTAATTGAAAAAGAGCTAACTATTCACTTTACCAAATTTCTAATATATATATGAATATGATTTTATGTGCAATTATATATATTTTTAAAATTTCATTTAATCGAGTCTTCTGGTTTTCTATCCCCTTGTATTTCTTTGGAATGAAATGATGCCCAGAGAGAGAGAGAGAGAGAGAGAGAGAGAGAGAGAGAGAGAGAGAGAGAGAGAGAGAGAGAGAGAGAGAGAGAGAGAATTTTAGGGTGATTCAGTTAGTGTTTAATTTCTATAATAAAAACGTCCAATTTATCACCGAAACTTCACTCGTCAATCATGATGGAAAATGAATAATTTATCTCATTTTTGTTTAGTGTAATTCGATCTTACGACCCATAACCTCAAAGCCTGAAGAATTACACTTTATGAATTTAATTATACTAATAATCACACCATACCATCTATAATTTATGTACCTAGCTCCCTAGAACAACGTGAATTTATTCTTCGCAAAAGCAAATTAAATAATTTAAAAGGAAAGGCGATTTGTCAACACTCCAAGAAACAGGAATGACCTGGAATGACCCAAGTTCAGGTTTTACTGCAGAAGTCTTGCACTTCAATGAGCCATCAAAGATTTCTGGAACAGTGAATGTCTCGGTTTTATTATTTGTCCCTTCCCACCCCCGCCCCCCACCCGATTGCAAAACATGCAATTTGCAATGGTGTGTGAATTTATGTATGTGTATGTTTGTATATACATAAAACTAATAACAAAAACACACAGATTGACAACTGGGTTTATTCTGTCTCACGTAGGCCAACACATCTGTTACAATAAAAGCGATTTTAACCCCAATGGAATTTTGAGAGAAATATTATCAAATTTCAAATGAGAGAGAGAGAGAGAGAGAGAGAGAGAGAGAGAGAGAGATCCTGAATTTTTATAAAAAGCATAAAAATTGAAACTGACTCGGTTATGATAACAAGGCCACGAAAGTTGTTCCCAACTAGGCCGAAGCTCAGATTTCCCAGCTAGACTAAAAGCTACGACTTCCCAGAAAAGACCAAAGCTACAACGTCCCAGCTAGACTAAAAGCTACTACTTCCAAGCTAGACTAAAAGCTACGACTTCCCAGCAAAGACCAAAGCTACGACTTCCAAACTAGACTAAAAGTTACGACGTCCCTGCTAGACTCAAAGCTACGACTTCCCATGTCTGAACCATCAACTCGCCAAGCGGCGTTGGGTTAGTTAGGAAAATAGTAAGGGTTAACTAGTACTAGTTTAGTACTACCAACATCAAAATGAAAACACAAAGAAAGTTGACTCAGTGATAATAACTTTGCAATTATCTTGTGAAAATAACAGACAGGAACAATAATAATGACTGAAATAACCACCGTTTTCAACCTAAAGTTGTCAACATATGTCCATATAAGGTTAATATCGTATATACTTTACGCAAATACTTTACGTACACATTCCCAGATGGATAGAACGCCTATAACGTAACGAAAAGTCCAGTGCATTCCGTAAATTCTTCAGTAGGCCTATTGAACCTCTTCACCATCACCCAGGCAGCTCGATGTAACCTAGAAAGCGAAAAAAGTCGTTACAACCAGTATTAAAATAATTATTATTCAACCTGACACTTTCTTGAAACTATAATATTATCATCTGGGGGAGAAGCAAAGTTGATTATAACGATTATTATAAAAAAAAATGCCATAGCTAAATCGATTTCTTGAGATAACAGCCATTATATTCCTAGTGAAAAAAAAAGGGGACAATAAGCCTCATAAAGTGTAGCTAGTTTATATATATATATATATATATATATATATATATATATATATATATATATATATATACTATATATACTTTACATTACAGATTACAGATAAACATGATGTAATTATATCCGGCTTCAGTTCTAAATTATGGAAACCTTAACTGAACATCAATCGTTTTCGAAGACACTCCTTGAATACTACTTCTGAAGAAAAAAAAAAAAAAAAAGTGTACAATATGCCCAATGAAGTGTACCTACAGTTATTATATATATACTTTGTATTACAGATTACAGACTTCTGTGCAGTTGATGCATAGCCTACACTAACCTTTACTATTTCAATGACATTTCCTGCGTATTCATAAGTTTTCCTGAGGATTTTATAAGTTATTCATGCGGCAATTTCACTACTACAATTTCCCTGATGCTTTCATAAAGCATATTCATTAATTATGAAGTAAAATTATCCGAAAAATGAGAATTAATTGCTTTCGAGATACTGTGCAGTACCATGTGCATAGGCTAAGCTGACCTCCACACATTCAGGATAACCTTCACTATTTCACCAACATTTTCAGCCGATTTATAGGTTAATTAAGCTGTAATTTAACTAATACCGCTTCCCCGATGATTTTATTAAGTTTATATATCAATTATGACGTAAAGTTATCAGTAAAATGCTAATTATTTGCTTTTACAACGACCGTGAAATACAGTTCTGTGCATTCATAGCCTACTCCAACCTTCACACATTCAGGCCAACCATCACCCACTTTACTTACAATTTTCGTGGAATTGTAAGTTATTCAAGTAGTAATCTCACTACTACCGTATCCCTGATGCTTTCACAAGTCACAAGTATCACTTATAAAGTAAATCAGTCCGCGACACGCGAAAAAAATCGCTAAATAGGTAATCGATCATTTTCATTCACAACAAAAAAGTAAACAATATATCTGGCAGTTCTACTGATGGTCCCGAGCCTAAACGAGAATGTCAGACGAGCGTTGATTGGTCAAGAGCCTCAACCCGGCGTCCTATTTGCCAGTTTGCTAATCCAGTATGAGACAGCGACTGTGATTGGCTTCTTCCGAAGGAGAGATGTGTTTATGTCTAAGGGCCGTATCCAGAAATCATACGATCGCATTTGTCAATACGAAGGCGATCGCCGTAGTATAGTCTCAAACGAAGGGTTGTCGTGGTATCCAGAAATCGTACGACGGCCCAACTCCCATCGCATTGCCTCACTGGTTAAACAGTCTTACCAACATATGCGATTACTGGGAATGAAATGACTGGAATCGATGATTACAAGGCTGTATCAATATCATAGACAATTTCTTTTATTATCATAATGTTAAATTAAAATGGCTTTATGTCTTTACTATTTATTATAAAAAGATACTACATATCTGTAGTATATTTTGTAAACTTGATATTGGCTGTACTGATTTGGCGCGGAAATCTGAACAAACAGTTACCGCAAGCAATCTACGCAACTCACCAAGATACGAAGATACCGGAATATGGAGCGTGCACTCCCTGTAGCTGATTCTCAGCGTTTAATGCTGCTTAATTTGATAAAGGAACATGAGAGTGTTATCAACGACCGATCGACGGGAAGTAGAACTTTGGAAAGGAAACGTCAGGCATGGCAAGAAATTACATTGAAGTTCAACGCCATGTATCCAGACCAACCTCCACGGTCATCAAAGCAGGTCAAGCGCTGTTTCGACCACGTAAAACGCAAGTAAGGATGCATTTTTGTTTTGCAATTGTAGTCCGAGCAAATTTAGGCAGCTGGGGGCAAAATGGTTTGTAAACTGTTAGTTAGTTAAAAGATAATTATGCTATGAAAGGCCTAGGCCAGTGCTGCTTGTTCAATTGTTAGCACTACTCACATCAGGCTAGCCTAGCGTAGCTAATCCAAGGGAACACCATTTTATCATCTAAATTATATAAATATATTATCTTCAAATAAATAGAATGGAGCATAGTAGAATAGGTTGGGTAAGGCTATGCTAACCAAATCATAGGGGGTGTGAGGGGTGCTCTAGGAAAGGTTAGGTTAGTAATGTCTAGCTTATTACAAAAGCAGTTGGTGTATCAGGCATTAGGTTTGTATAATTTGATATGGATTTTTAATGTTTATCATAGGAAATTTGGGTAATATTCTAATATTAGGTTTAGAATACCTATGTGGAGGATCTTACAATTTCCTGGTGGATAGAAGGGCTAGAGCACACAGCAGTTTTATCGTATTTTTAATGGGTGGATTTGCAAATAAATTAAACAATCATTAGCTTACAGCCAGTTTATTACTGTAAAAATTGATGGTAAAACTTCGGCTATTTTTCTTATGGGTAGCTAGGCTATATGAGATTTTCCGAAGTATGAATACTTTTTTACCCTAACGTGTGAAACCAGCTTGCAAACTGGTCCCAATTATTGTTTTTAAAAGATTAAGCCAACATTTGAGATCTTGGCTCTTGTCTGCAGGTGGTCAAAAGATTTGGAGTAGGCAACACCTGAAATAGGCTAGCCCCCCCCCCCAATTTTTTTTTTTCTAATTGAGTTCACATGTAGGCTAGCATGTCTGGAGCCTGAAGACTGCACAACAATGCCTACCAGTCTTGGCTACGACAGACTGTTGCAGCTATGTGAACTGCTCAGGCTAGGCTACATTAACTCAAGTGGTATTAGGGGAAAAAACCGAGTGGACTAGGTGATCCACTCTTGCCCGCTTGTTGATCCACTCTCCGAAAAAGTACTTTTGCTTACTTCGAAAGGAGAGTAGAGGTCTTGAGGTGTTGCTCCCACCACCGATGATACATGACTGGTGCCCATCTCCAGTGTCAGGACGTGTTAACGTACTTTTTCAGAGGGTGGATCAACAAGCGGGCATGACTGGATCAGCTAGGCCACTTAGGTTGTTTCCCTTATTATGCTTTATAATGTGCAGCCCACATTTCCAGCTACGTAAAGGTCACATTATTTTTCTTAAGTGCTCATTAATACTTGTGTAAATGCTCAAATGACTTTTCTTTTGAATTCAATCATGCGACAGACGTTTTAACTCATTATTCTGGAGGTGGAAGAGAAGTACACAGGATGGTAGGCTTTTTGTTATATTTTTAAATTTTATTACAATCTATTTTTAAAGTCAGTTGTTAGAATATATTAGAAAACCAATGGGAAAACATATTTTTATTCTAATATATATTTTTTTTACTAGAGTGAAGCAGGAAGATGCTGCTGTCAAGAAAACGCTATGCAGAACTGGTGGTGGTCCTCCACCAGATCTTCGAAACCACTCAGAAGAGTTTGTGATAGCTGCATCGCTGATGACAGAAGAATTGGTCATGGATAAAGACGTTTTAGAAACATTTCATCCAGTTGATGAAACAGGAGAGCCCATACATGATGTTAAAATAAGTAAGTACTCTGATGTTTTCAAGAATGAAATTGATAAAATAGTGAACCTTCAACTTTTTTCTGGCCATTACATTCTACCTGTCTGAAAAGTTTGTAGTGGCTTGGGGGAAAGCAAAATGGTTATGTTTTTATTAATGATGACTGGGTTTAAGATAACATTTCAATGCTTTATGACCCTAAAGGTTCCAGCACTTGTATACTCAGTTTAGAAGTATGTGCTGCAGAAGAGATTTACATCTAAGGTGCTGTAGATCAATTATTTATTTTACCTAATATTTTCAGGTATTACGGAGCCACTGCCTTCAACCTCTCATTTTGCCTTCAAACCTCAGCACAATCGATGAAAGTGGTGTCAGTCGCTAATCATGAATCAAGATCCACATTCCTTAATCGGTCAGCTACATCATCACTATCTTCAATGGAACACTTAATTTTTAAACCCATAGTTCCCCATGAAACTTCCCGTCCTTCAACGCCTATTGTAACTCCAGGCAGAACTTCACCAAAATTGCGCAATACATCACGGGATGTATCTCCAATACCTCGGTCTTCTACACCCACAGAGGAAGCACATTCTTCACCCAAAAAATTGAAGTTAGACGATGCATACATCAAGTGTAGGGAAAGACAAGAGGAACTGCATCATCTTAGAATGGAAAATGAAAAGGAGCAACACATAATGGCCAAAAAAGAGCATGAACTAAAGGTGAAATTAATTAACAATATGAATGAATTTGTGGATGAAATGCACTCATCAACAATGACTGTGTTTGCTAACTTAAATGCTTTCCTTGACAGTGCAAAATCTGCCTATGAAGCAATGCGCAACTCATATGAATAAAGTAGGTATTGGTTGTTGGTTGGTTTATGGAATTTACCCTTATTGCTAGGGTTACAGGAGGTGTTATTTCCATAGATCAAGTTGTTTTTGCTTTTAGGAGAGAAAAATTACTCCACTGATAGGTGTGTTTGTTAAATGAAGGTTTCATCATATGGTCAGCAATTAACTTAATCATTTCTGTAATGCTGAATGGCCATAGTTGCCCCATTGATTGGCATTATGCCTAAATTCCATAAACCAAACCAACCCCATTTCATATTTTTCTTTGCTGTGATGTAGTGTTATTATATATTTTATTTTATACCTATGGTATATGAAGGTGCTCTCATGAATCAGGTGTTCCTATTTGTAAGTTACCTTAATTTGATACACCACCGTACATGTATACTTCCAAATATTCATTTTTTAGTTTGTATGCTATGTCCATTTGCATTGTGATATTAGGTATTATATAATAGTGCTTTAATGAATCTGATGTTAAGTGAAATTAGGTATCGAGTATCATATATGTCCATTTGCATCTTGATATTAAGTATTATATTATTTTGATGAATCTGATGTTCAGTGAAATTAGGTATCGAGTATCATACATTACAAGGTTTACTTCGAAATTATATTTTCAAAATTGGTAGCCTATGCTGTGATAGGGATAATATGTACTAACAGGATAATTTATCAATTAATTAGTTTAGAAATTATTAGGGCTAGTATAATATTTTATTGTCAATCTTATTACTTTTGCCATATTTTTATGATATACTTACTTAAAGATTGCCCTCGCCTTCTGCAGGACTGGCTCTTGCGTTGGCAGCACGTTATGATATAAACCAATGTTTCTGAATAATGTATATTAGACATCATAAGTAAAGGTCTAAATAATGCTGTTATGATTTGACCTGAACCACAGGTCCAGATAGCTATGATTCAACCTGAATCACAAGTTTTATTCAAATTTATTTTATCACCATTTTCATCTTGCAAGTACAAGTCTTGTCTTTCTCAGGGTGTCAGATTGACAACTATGGTAAGAGTTCCTGAATAAATCTTTTCTTATGTTAAAAAATAGTATTTATCCTTTATCCTTTCAGTTAGTCCTAGTAATCTAGAATGAATTACCTCTTTTTAACCATAGATTGCTTTTGCCATTGAATATTTTTTTTCAGGATGAACCAGAAAATAAATATAATAAATCCATTAGTGTACCTTTTTAAAGGCAAACATGCAAGTTATATTTTCATATTTCATTAAGTCAATAAGAAGTGTATTTTCATTTTCTTGGTATCATGTTCAATTTACCTAGCACATACAGCTGTTAGCTCTGACAAAAGCATTCTCGGGTTAATGTGTTGTCACTTTATTCAATTCAAAATTTAAAATGGTTCTTCAATAATGCAAGTAATAAGATTATAGATTTATTATTAAAGTGCAAATTACCAGAACCGGGGGTTCCTTGCACTACTTTAAACCTAATTAACAGAAAATAAATACATAATCTATTTAAACTTAAAAAAAACTGTCAACAATGTGGGCCCTACGTTGAGCTCCTTGGATATTGTCAGCTCTTTCAATGATACCCACATCAGGTTCACCAGGATCCAATTCAAGATTTTCTTCATTCTGTAGAGGTATTCTGTTTGTTATTGCACAATTATGAAGGACTGCACAAGCAATTATTATGTTCTTAGTATTATTCAACTTTGTTCTGACCGGTATTGATAACACTGCAAACCTTTTTTTAAGCAGTCCTATGGCGCGCTCTATAAGATTGCGAAGTTTTTCTGGAAATGTTTTCGCCAACAACATTATAATGTCTTTATGTGTATTGGGAGCAAGAAATGGTGTCATTATATAAGGACGGCATGGATAACCACTGTCCCCCAACAAAAAACCTCTGTACATACCAGACTCTAGGCTCTGTGCTAGTCTTGAAGAAGAAAATATTCTGGAGTCATGAGCACTGCCTGGCCAATTTACAATTACATTAGTGAACCTCAAAGAAGCATCGCATACAACCATGACATTTATAGAAAAAAAATTTTTCTGCACCTGTACAATTCTGCATTAGGACCTCCAGGACTCTTTATAGGTATATGAGTACCATCTGCACAGCCTATCACACCAGGCATTCCAGCTATTTGTGAAAACTCCATCATCATTTTGTTCTCATCCTGTGGAGTTGGGAATTTGATAAATTCTTGTGCAAGGGTGGCAACAGCAGCGCAAACATCCTTAAGGCACCTCGACACACTACTCTGGGCCATATCTGAACAATCTCCCAACGTCAACTGGAAATTTCCAGTAGCCATGTACCTTAAGGTTACCAAAAATTGATTGCATGGAGAAATTCGTTGTCCTTGTAAAGAAATAAAAGAAAAACTCAACTGTAATGTACTGCATCATTATTACTGCCATCAACCAAACTTTTCATAACTAAAGTAGCAAAGTATATGTCTGAACACAACAGGAATGAAAACAGTTCAAGCTGGAAAAAGGAAATTAGTTTGTTAAATTCATAAAAGATTGAAGGAGTAATATGAAAAAAATTGAAAAAAAAACTGTCCAGGAAAACTCTCTGATTATTATTGTTATTATTATTAGTAATAGCAGTATTATTACTAGCTTGACTGTCACCCCGATTAGATAGCAAGTAGCTATAAACCCAAGGGTACCAATAGGGAAAGCAGCCTAGGAAAAAGTGAGGATTTCGTATGTATAAAAAGGAAAAAAAAACTACAATATAAAATCAATACTAGCTACTAAAAGTCCTGTGATTACTTGCATAGATGAGACAGGAAGAATGCTGAAAATGCAAGACCTATTTACAGGAGGGAGGTTTAAAAAGGCAGTAGAAGAGTGAACTTTGAAAAGGCAGCTGAAGTGGAAGGCATAAATGAGGAAATGCTGAAATTCTGAAGGGAAATAGTAATATAGCCTAGATGCACCTAATCCGCAATTTACCATGAAGGCAAAGTAAGGTAAATTCTAACATAAGCAAATTCTGTGGGGGAGGGGGGAGGCTTTAGGGACCAGTAACTGGTGCCTGATTCATAGAGTTGCTGTCAGATCTAGCTTCAAGCATCAGCTGCTGGTGCAGATAGTTTTTCTAGGCCCTTTTATTTTTTACTTTTCCTCTTTCTAGAGTTCATTTTAACCTTGTGCTTCCTTATTCTTATGCTTATTAATTTTTCTGGTGTTAAATGTCAACTGGTTTTCTGTGCTTGGCTTTTGACAAAAATTTCATATCGAACATACATTAAAAGATGAAATGGAAATTTGAATGTTTTCCCTACATTTAAAAAAAAAGTAAGGAAAAGTGGAATAAATAGTGTTTCTAATGTTCAATACATACAATATATATACAAGAAGTGCTTGGAGGATACCAACCTCTTTGGTCCAGTGAATTAGGTAACTGAGGTTCTATTCTCTCTAACAATTCAGTGAACAGTTCCTTTGAAAGTCTGTATCGCTGTTGAAACTCCTTTTCTGAATAATACAGAAGAGGATCTATTCGTTTTTTGCGTTGCCGCCTCTGCCTGTTGATCATTTCTTCCCATTCTGCAATTTCTTCTATTTCAAGCAAATCTTCCAAATATTCATCCATTCTGAAACCAAACTGCAATGTGAGTTTGTGGCTGACCCACAATTTGGATATTTTCTGGCAGGCTGCATGAAGCTTTTGGCTATAAGCCAAGCAACAAAGGGAAGAATAAAACACATAGAGTAAGAATGTGGAAAGCACAGCCAAAACAGATAACAACAGTGGTGTAACTAGAGGGGGGGCAACTGACCCCCTTTGGCTACCTTTGCCCCCCACCCCCACTGGAGATCAAGTATAAAAAAAAAATTAAAAGAAATGGTAAAATAGAACAATAACATTTTACCCTGAAAATCTCAAGCTCTTTTAATCAACTGTAACTACATATCATTTATTATTCTTTTATATCTAATGACAGTAAAATGAAAAGGCCCATAACATAGTAATGGATAAAGTGATTGCCCCACCCTCACCAGAAGCCTTGCCCCCAGCTGGTCCCCCTCTTCACAAATGTCTGGCTACGCCACTGTACAAGAGAAAGGAAGTAAGAAGGAAAAAACAAAGGGAAAAAAGGGATTAATAAAATTTGTTGAACCAGCAGCTGACTCACGAGACCAGAACCACATACTGGAATCAGGTGCCAGCTACTGGTCCCTAATCATCCCCACCTCTTGAAGGAGTTAAGGAATGGGGAGGGTGACAATAAACTGAAGCAATTTTATAACTATAATCATAAGAATATAAATTGTGTAAATTTTTTATAATTTTGCACCTCATCTTAACAAGAGAAAAATAAAAATTTCAATAACTTTTTTTTATGTGTTTTCAATGCTGTTGATCTTAAAACTTCACAGAAATAGTGGGCAATGAGCTCTAAGCCATGAGATATACCTTTGGCCTTCCCCCCAAAAATAAAGAATTCTAAATTACCCAGTCAAGAAAATGCATTTCCACATCCTCCAAATTAGCTTTATGTAAAAAAAAAAAAATTGTAACAGCCTTCATTGTACTGGTTGTTTGTACAGTATTTCTCAAGTATGCCTATCACTAAAATTACATCACCCAATAGTATAGGTCTCTGCAAAATGAATCATCCTCCACATGACATATTTTTATATTCAATAGGCTAGGAAATGGCAATTGGTAAAATTCTAGTTTACTTACAGATGCATGTTTAAGTCAGTTGGGGGTCCAGGAGGGTGAAGCCCAGGGTAGGAAAGGAACACAGCACTCTAAGATGGGATTGGTATCTAGCTGTTAACCTACAGGAAATACTGGAAATTCCTTAATTAATTTATCAATTCTGTAACTGAACTAGAATTGGTAGATCTAGTGTACCTATCCGCGGCGGCCCAGAGTATGGCAGTTGCGGTTTTTCTATGCAGTTTTACCTCCTGAACAAGAATTTGAAGTAATATTTATTCGGACGACTCTAATTTACCTTTGAACTCTATCCTACGGTAAAGGGGATTCCCATTGGGAACCGGGGTTTTGGGTGGGGACAAAAACCCTAACTCCTATCCTAGCGGTAAGGGGGACCCGCCCCCAGTGGGAACCGGGGTTTTGGGTGGGGAGAAACCACTTGGGGGGTGATTTTGCCGTGTTATTGTGGTATTTCCCACATTTATCACTTTTAAAAACACGAAATACAGGCGGAAATAAGAGATAACAAAACTAGCGATAGTGGAGCCGTTCCACATCCATATTCGTCTACTACTACTACTACCACAACACTGAATCCTACTACGCATGCGCTAATGCTACTGCGCATGCGCTAACTGTAAGGGAGCTTTTGGCCTAAACTCAGACTGCTTAGTGAGGAAAGAAATGGGGGTTTACGGGAGGGATACATGTATTTAGCCAAACACGTTACAGTATGACCCCTACGTTGCTACCGGACTGAGTGAAGGATTGGGTGGTACAGGGTTCCCAGATTTGGCAGTTTTTTCTCACCAAATTTGGCTTTTTTTTTCCTATTTGGTGGGTAAAAATTCACTTTGGCTGGTTAGTGGTATTTTGGCTGGTTTTCAAATACTTTCTATTTGAGCTAAACACTGATCCCACGTTTGAGGAATCTCTCCCCAGATTGGGAATTTTTGAAGGTAAGGTTTTTCAGGAAAATCTGGGGAATTTGAATAGGTTTTTCAGTAAAAACTTGGTAACATTTAAGCAAAATATGTAGATGGAATTAAAATAAAAATCACACACACACCAGACGACCACAAAAACAGGCCGCCGGATTCTCAGAGAACGAGCCTCATTTCAAAATTTCAATTCATTCTCGTTTTTTTTTCCTGTATTCTTATATTAGTTTACATTATCTAACTAAAACTATGATGCCGCTATACAAGCATATATATGATAAAAAAAATATGCATTTATAAGATAAATATGAACGACACAAGCATATATATGATAAAAATATATGCATTTATAAAGATAAAATTAACGCACACAAAACAGGCCGCCGGATTCTCAGAGAACGAGCCTCTCATTTCAATTCAATTCTTCTCGTTTTTTTTCTGTATTCTTATATAGTTTATATTATCTAACTAAAACTATGATGCCGCTATACAAGCATATATATGATAAAAAAATATGCATTATAAAGATAAATATAACGCACATATATTTGCCGGTTATTTGGGTTGGTTTGGATTTCCATTTGGCGGGATTTTGGCTGGTTTCATGGTAGACTTTGGCTGGTTGGTAGTGGTGTCATCTGGGAACCTGGCTGGTTAACCATAAAACGTTGAGTTACATAAAAGCATTTACCTAATTTGTTTATTAAACATGTTATGTGAATTCTAGTGTTTATTCCTTTTCATTTTCCCATAGTATTTGTATAATAACTGTTTTGAAATATCCCCACCTAATCATTTCACACCATATATAACTTGAAATATTATGTTATAATTGAGGACAGACACCTAAAAATGCCTACGTGTTGATATAGAACTCAGTTTTAGGACGTTTCGATACCTACCTACCTACCTGTTACGTGAAATTGCACATTGCGTTGCATATTACATACACACTCCCTATATCATTTATACACAAGTCAATCCCTCCCCTTTCCAGTATTCACGACTGGCTCTTTACGTTACACCATTTACAATGCATTTCTCACCGATAACCATATCTAGATTAAAGTTTGCCATTATTATTATAAAACCTACATTTAAATATATAACACAATATATAGTTTGCCATTAATTTTTTAAATAAAACCGCCTACATTTAAAATATACTTCCCATTATATCACTTTACAGACATTACAATTTTTAACCACCCTTCCCAGTTTCCGTTTCCTTACTATTATTGCAGTTATGTATGGTTACTTTTTTACATTTACAACACTTCCACACCCATCAAAGTTAGGTTTATATGTCATTTTACCTACTGGGTGGGGGCCGAATCCCATCCCCCGGTTAGGCAACATACCCTTAGGTTTAGTTTGTTATATGTTGGTTTACCTACTAGTTTTACTTTCCTTGAATGGGGGTTTCCCACCCCGGTTAGGCTTATGGTTGGTTAGTTCTTCAAGGGTGGATACCGGGGGGGGGGGGGGGAGGGGGGGGGGGGGGGGGGGGGGGGGGGGGGGGGGGGGGGGGGGGGGGGGGGGGGTGGGGGGGGGGGGGGGGGTGGGGGGGGGGGGGGGGGGGGGGGGTGGTTGGTTTTGGTTAGGTTACGTTCCCTACTTGTTACCTACTTGGTTAGGTTACATTCCTTACTAGGTTAGGTTAGGCCTTTAAGGGGGGGTACGGGGGGCGAAGCCCCCATGGTCAGGCAAAATTCCCTACTAGGTTAGGTTAGGTTAGGTTGGTTAGGTTACATTCCTTACTAGGTTAGGTTAGGCCTTTAAGGGGGGGTGGGGGGGTACGGGGGGCGAAGCCCCCCTGGTCAGGCAATATTCCCTACTAGGTTAGGTTAGGTTAGGTTACACCTTCCTTACTAGGTTACGTAGGCCTAGTTTTCCCTACTAGGTTAGGTTAGGTTACGTTCCTTGCTAGGTTAGGTTAGGACCTTTAAGGGGGGTATGGGGGGGCGAAGCCCCCCTGGTAGGCAATGTTCCCTACTAGGTTAGGTTAGGTTAGGTTGGTTAGGTTACATTCTTACCAGGTTACGTTAGGCCTAGTATTTCCCTACTAGGTTAGGTTAGGTTACGTTCCTTATAGTTAGGTTAGGCTTTAAGGGGGGGTACAGGGGGGGGCGAGCCCCCCTGAGGTCAGGCAATATTCCCTACTAGGTTAGGTTTAGGTTAGGTTTAGGTTAGGTACATACAGGGGGGGTTCCTTACTAGGGGGAGGTTAGGTTAGCTAACCCTACGGGGTGGTTGGCAGCTTCTAGGTCAGGCTAATATTCCCTACTAGGTTAGGTTAGGTTAGGTTGGTTAGGTTACATTCCTTACTTCCTAGGTTAGGTTAGGCCTTTAAGGGGGGGGTGGGGGGTACGGGGGGCGAAGCCCCCTGGTCAGGCAATATTCCCTACTAGGTTAGGTTTAGGTTCGGTTGGTTAGGTTTTACATTCCTTAGGCCTAGGTTTAAGGGGGGTTAGCCTTTAAGGGGGGGTAAACAGGAACCGGGGGGGCGAGTCCCCCCCTGGTTTCAGGCAATATTCCCTACTAGGTTTAGGTTTGGTTAGGTTACATTCCTTACTGGTTAGGTTAGGCCCTAGTATTTCCCTACTAGGTTAGGTTTGGTTGGTTACGTTCCTTACTAGGTTAGGTTAGGCCTTAAGGGGGGTAGTCGGGGGGGGCGAAGCCCCCCTGGTCAGGCAATAGCCCTTACCCTAGCTATAGGTTAGGTTACATTCCTTACTAGGTTAGGTTAGGCCTTTACGGTACTTGGGCGATAGTCATTTGGTTCCAGGTATAGGTTCCTACGAAAGTTAAGGTAGCAATATTCCCTACTAGGTTAGGTTAGGTTACATTCCTTACTAGGTTTAGGTTAGGCCTTTAAGGGGGGGTAAAGGGGGCAGGGGGGCAAATCCCCCTGGTCAGGCACCCAACATTGCCTATTTTAGGTTAAGTTCCCTACTAGGTAATGGTTACATCCCTGCTAAGGTTGAGGTTAGGTTATGTTAGGTTGGTTTGGTTCTTTAAGGGGGGTTACAGCAGGCCCAACCCCACCCTGGTCAGGCAACATCAACCCTACAAGTTAATTAGTTTTGTTATATGCTAACTTATGTTTTAATTTGGTCTTTTGTATTTATTAAAACAAACTATAGGCCCTTTTACACATTTACCACCCAGGACTTAAATCCCACCCCCTCCTGGGCCCGCTATATATATTTGTATTATTTCTATTTTGAACCCATCCCACATTTACATTTAGTTCCTTAAACTACCCATTTACTTTTATTACCCTTAACATTGCCAACTTATCTTGTTAAGTGCTTGTTCATTTACCTCAGCCCCACCCTGCCTCAACCAATAGCATCAAAGCATTTTTACTACTCCACCCACCTCTCCCACCCTGTTTTTCTACGGTCTGGCCTCCTGCCACCTCCTAACTGTAGAACTCCCAACACTGTTGAATCTGCCGCCATGACATCCACTGCTGCATCTACTTCACGCTCGCCCCAGCCCCTCACCAGAACTCTTTGCCAACTTCATGTAACAATTGTTACATGAGTTACAAAGATTTTTTCTGCCTTTTACTCAGGTAATTATGATCGACTAATCGGTTTTTGCCAGGACCATGGCCTCCTGAGAAAGCAGGTCTTTTGCCCCCATTCAGTCGACTCCAAGATACGGTAGGAGAATGAAATATAACTTCGTCGGGTACTTGGCTGTTGCTTATTTCAAGCTGCATTTTGAGGAACCCAAGACCCGCCTCCACGCATTCTTAAAAGCAGCTGCTGCTGTGTACCCTCCACCCCTTTAAGGTAAGGTCCAAACATTATTCTTAATTATTATGTTTTAGGAAAGTGAGTGTTAGGCTTTCGCCGAAAGTTTGCGTCAAGGTATGTTACTATTCAGTGGGGTGCTGCTAAGACAACTCGTACTTCACCTTACCCCTCCCCCCCCACCCCCCCCCCACCCTTAGTGAACATATGGCTCCGTGGTGGTTGGGGAATTTAAACATGGCGGCTGTGTTTACATTGCCTTCACCGTAACGAATACTTGGTACCTTCCTATAGGACCGTTCTTCGGTGACTTAGACTATGGCAATTGACATTTTCTATGTTATTTTAGTTGCTTTACAAGGGTTGTAAGGAATATTTTTTTCGTTTGGTTGGAACTAAACTTTAATATACCTTTGAGTTTGGTGCGGCTATTGTGTAACTTTCAATTTCAATTACTGCTTAGTTACAGCCGCCCGAATGGATATTACTTTTAAATCTTGTACAGTAACTCAAATAACATAGGAATCAGTCAATTGCCATAGTCTAAGCCACCGCGGATTGCTTCTGTAGAAATACCCTAGAATTTTATATTGCCTTGTCAGAAATCAGTAATTTGGCTTGTACCTACGCAATTTACTGTGAAAGCCATCGGCAATCCATCCCTAATGGTAATAGCTTCTTACTTTTTTTAAAAGGCTTGGGCAATCTCATTTTATTATCACATGCAACCTAGCCTAGTCACTTACACTGCACCATACTTTCTAATTTACTAAAAACAGCCTACGCGGAATTTCACGCTTGCATCGCCAGCCTACTTGTGAGCTTCAAGTGGCTGCCCTGATTTTAACTTTCTTGGCTAATATAACATTAACACATTAAATATACCAATTAAAAACGTCATTTTGTATTGAAAAGGAAACTCTAAACACGTCAACAAAGCCTACTTTGAAGAAAAAGAATTCCAATAAGGGTGACTGACTGCTTGTTTATGTTATGGTGAGCTCGAACTCATCTGTTGTCGGCAGGCAAAGACTTCTTAAAAGTGTACCTTTCAAAACCTTTGTTGTGCTGTTATTCAGGTCTTTTTACCACAAATTGTTTCATATTTTCGATAGACATTGTAGATGAGTCACTTTGGCAAATGTATTTTAATGCAGAGTTGAAGTTTACATTCTTTCAATTCTGCCATCGCAAGGGGGTACCCATGCGACGCCTCCCTCACTATCGTTCCAAAATTACATTGTTAAATGCGATGGCCTGCGTATGTTCGTGTGGTTTCTGGATACGGCAAGACCATGACGATTGCATACAAAGAACCGTCGTATGATTTCTGGATACGGCCCTAAGAGTCTTCTTCTTCTTTGATTGTTAATTGATTTTGATTTATTAATTTTTGATGAATGCAAAGCTTAACAATGATAAATTACCGCTTACAGTGCGTCTTCAATGGCAGCAGCTATATCCGTAACAGGATATAATGAGCTAAAAGCCCATAACAATGTACAATATAGTGGCTTTTAACGGTGATTATCATGGTATGTTCATATAGAATATCTCGTTTTTCAATTACCTGCAATAAATTCACCGTTTAAAAGAGCTCATTATTAGGATATATGAATGGGAAATAATTCACTTCCATGCTAAAATTACGTCTAGGGACTCTAATTAAAGTATTAAAAACTAAACAAACTGCCAGCAATCCGGAAGTAGCGTCGAACATGTTGCATGTTGCAACTGACCGTGTGTAATCAACGGTCGCTTGGGATTCTCATTTGGATGATAAAAACCTGGAATTCTTTTTTTTCCTTTTTTTCTATTTACTCGTGATTACCAAAGCAATTATGGGAGAATTCACCAGCGTAGGAAACGTTGAGCATTGTTCTAGTGAGTGGAAAATTATGAATTTTTTTTCAAGTGGAAGGAGTTTTTTTTCGCAGTATATGGCTGATTTTGTCTTTACAGAATTAGTTTTTTTTCCTTTGAAGGATTCGCTGTAGAAAGAAGAATTTTAGTTTATAAGTAATGAGTTTTTTTTTCCGAGTATTATCTTTTCGTCCTATTAGATGGTTTCTGGGGATTTTTGCTGAAAATTTCGATGGAAATTTATCTGTAATCTTTAGATTTCCTCTATTGTCAACCACGTTGACTTTAATAGTTTAAGGGTAGTATTTTAATATAATTAAAATGAAGTTCACGGGTCTGGTGATGGAAACCAAAATTACGTGAAACGAATCCACGACACTAGGCGCATAGATAACAGCGTTCATATACGACGGGAAACTATTTATTGCCATTTTTCCTCAGAACTGGATGCAACATAGATGCAAATTAAACAATATAATGAGAATTAAGTTGACTTAATTCTCATATAAAAATGGGAACCAGCTTGGAAGAAGAATTAATTTGAATAAAGCTATTAGGTATAGTAATGGAAGCCAAAACGATGCGAAACGAACACACGATGCTCGGCGCATAGATACAACTGGTGAGCAAGAGAGAGAGAGAGAGACGGCGCCTCTCTCAAAACAGTTCATTGGGTACACAAGTGAGAGCCGAACCTTGTATGTGTAACTGAGTTACGCATATACGGTTACAAGGTGTCAAAATGTAGAGGACGAACCGTAACCACGTTAAGCACGTAACTTCATTTCAATCCACTGCGATCACCAGTCTGTCTCTGTCCGGGTTGTTTACCGACGATGGCCACCATGCAAGTAACAGCTGCCGCCTGCCGCGTACATTTATACACATTATTTAACGAAGATGAAGCGAAATAAAAGAAGATGGTGGCAATTAAGTTTATATACTAGAAGGGTAGAATACAGTGATCGGGAATTACTCGCTGACTTGAGATTCCAAGAAGTTTCTGGCCACAGTGAAGTCTTTTCTTCGTAATAGCTATTAAATTGAAGGACCTCTTCGTCACTTCAATCAGCCATGGTAGACATATACGTACTGACTGACCAAAACAAGGGACTCTACTATGGACGGTCTTGTTCATAGTCGGTGTTAACAAGTTCAGCAACCTCTGTTGTTACGTGTGTCATACAGGTCCCGTCCACACATGGTGTAACGTTCAAAGAGACCTCCCTTTGATGCGGGGCCCAAAAACCGACAATTGGCGGGACGGAGGGCGAACCGAGCCTCGAACCTCGCGGGTTTGAACGTTACGCCATGTGTGGACGGGACCTGTATGACACGCGTAACAACAGAGGTTGCTGAACTTGTTAACACCGACTATGAACAAGACCGTCCATAGTAGAGTCCCTTGTTTTGGTCAGTCAGTACGTATATGTCTACCATGGCTGATTGAAGTGACGAAGAGGTCCTTCAATTTATTAGCTATTACGAAGAAAAGACTTCACTGTGGCCAGAAACTTCTTGGAATCTCAAGTCAGCGAGTCAATTCCCGACCACTGTATTCTACCCTTCTAGTATATAACCTTGATTGCCTCCATCTTCTTTTATTTCGCTTCATCTTCGTTAAATAATGTGTATAAATGTACGCGGCAGCTGCTACTTGCATGGTGGCCATCGTCGGTAAACAACCCGGACAGAGACAGACTGGTGATCGCAGTGGATTGAAATGAAGTTACGTGCTTAACGTGGTTACGGTTCGTCCTCTACATTTTGACACCTTGTAACCGTATATGCGTAACTCGGTTACGCATACAAGGTTCGGCTCTCACGTGTGTACCCACCTTACATGACGGGAACCTATTTATCGCCATTCTTCCTCGGAGTTGAATGCAATATTGCATTGCTCTCGGGGTTTTTTCTGAAATCCAATTAACCCGGGTAATGAGCGGCGCCAGACATTTGCTAAATGTGCAATTGCGAGTGGAGGAAATCGTGTTGCAGTTTATGGGTCTAGCGTTGGTTTATTCTAGTACTATCCGGAAGCAGAATTAGGTTTGGAAAAGGATGGATATTTGAAATTGATCTTAAGGAAATGTGTTAACGTATATATATACATACATACATACATACATACATACATACATATATATCATATTAAACGCAACAGAATTATACTATACCACAAAAAAAGACAAAAATAAACAGCCTCGTTTTCCAAAGGAATAAATTCCTTTTATTATTTATTTGTTTATTTTGAGGAGCGCGAACTCCCAGAATACTCTCGCCCGGCCGTCTCGTCATTACCGTCAGATTCAATGCTTGATTTTCTAGTAATCACAATAGCTTGATTGCGTCTGACTTCGAACTCGTTGCAAAAGGCGAACTATGCATGCAATTCAGGACCATTTTTTTTATTTTTTAGTTTTCCATTCTTCCAATATCTGCTTCCGATAAATGTTACCAAACTCAGAAGTCTCTCTCTCTCTCT
>NC_061095.1:247955-260455 GCF_015104395.2 Macrobrachium nipponense
CAAATGAACCACTTTTATATATGAGAAGATGATGCCAACAACGCCGAATAACTGACGGTGGCAACACTGCGCAATCGACGCCTTCGATGTTTGTTTCAGTTTGTGTAATGAAATGATGTCATAGGTTAGCGATTTCTACCTTTATTACAAACTCCTTCACGATGCGTATGACGTAATGGCTTCGTGAAAGTCTGCCGTAATTATGGGTGGTGGAAACAGCGCTTTGAAATACCTGAAAACGATGAAATATGTTGGTGAGTGGGAGAGGGTAACCAGCGTCCCTAGGCTGTAAGAGTACAAGTTCACCTTCTTTCAATCACTCCTGTGGCTCTCAGGCCTCCTTGTGGCCCATGGCCGCTTGCCGTAGGCCTCCCCACGTTCCTTTGTTGAGTGCTGCGTCTCTCCTGTTAACCTCAGGATGACAGGATCCTCCTCGTAGCCGTCATCTCCCAATTATCTTAAGATTTCTGAACATATCTTCCCATCTCCTCGTCTGTCTCCCCACTCTTCTTCCTTCTAATGAGTCCTTTGTTCTTCAGTCTCTTTATCCTTTCTATTTTCAGTACTCTATGCCTCATCTTCCTTTGTAATTACAAGTCCTCCCCAAAGTATCCTTTGCCATCATGCTTACCCAATTATTAACGGTTGTCCGGTTAAATATCTCCTTTCTTCGTCGTGCCTTTCTTGTCCAAATAGTACTTTCGTTTATACCATTAATGGGACTAAGTAAAATGTCTTTCTAAATCTTTATCTGTATTGACGCTAATTATATCAAATATCCTTATCAAGAATGTCAATCCTTCCTAGATACCGACTCTCTATGGGTTATCGTGTGTCCTTTATAGGACTAATATCCCCAGGGCGTTATTATCTTTATGATATTCACAATCATTTGTTCATGTTTTCTATTGTCACAACCAACGGCCATTAACTAAACACGCTACAGAGGTGGATACATATCGAGTTAAAACCCCTTTGGGGGGTGGATGAAGGGAGGGGTCACGATCTAGGAAAAAAAAATCCAAATTGCATCATGTTATTCACATCGACATTTAATTTAAAGTCATAATATACATTTGGTAATGAATTTGTCTTATTGCAGTTCTGGTGTACTAGCCCTATATCTGAGGTTAGACCGAAAAGGCTTCAGCGCTCTTCAACACGTTTGCATCATTGGTGTGTTGAAAACGTTGCTCTGTTAAATAATGGTATGTTATTTTGTCTTTTCACTTCATTTAGTTAGGAACTTGTTAAATGTAACAGTTTTATCAATTTCTTTTAATTTTATTGGGTGGAAAGCAGGTTTTAATCGTTGCACGCAGACATTACCCGATATCAAACCCGACAGCTTTGGTTCAAACAACATCTGTTGATATTGTCATTGTTGTTGTTATTACACGTATTTTGGTTATGATAGCGGTTTTTTTTTCATTTAATTTCGTCATTTTAACGCTAATAATGTGATGTATTTATCGTAAGCGTATTATTAGGGTTAACAGGAGTACTAGGCCTAAAAACCACTGATTGCTCATCCCTCACGTTGTGCAGGTGATGGGCCAAAGTTTGCAATTGCGCATTTAGTCGAATTAATTAACGTGCATCTTAGAGGTATTACATATAATTGTACTTCACGTAATCCGTCTTGCCGTAGGAAAGTAGCCTGCATTCTTTAGATTAAACTACACTAGGCCTACTGGGTAGCTTACAAGCCATAGTCCTATCCAAATGTTTTGCTGTTGTAGAGTACATAGAAGTATCCAATGAAAAATATTCTGTTCCTAGGATACTTTACACAGTTTAACTCTCCATTATCACAGCTTTATACATCATGGTTCTATCCATTCAGAATGAGGTGCTTGAACACATGGAGACTGTTCGAGAGAGAGAGAGAGAGAGAGAGAGAGATCTGAACTTACCAAGAATGGCCTAAAGAGAGAGTAGTTGAAGAGAGAGAGAGGGAGGGGGGCGGGGGGGGGGGCGCGAGTACTTGAAACGGGAGCAATATGGTACGCAGAATTCGCGGAGAGAGAGAGAGAGAGAGAGTTGAACTTAGACTTATAGAGACATAATCGTCGAAAACTGGACGAGTTCATTTGAAGTTCCACAACTTCTAAATGATATGATTTTAATCTTGCATTTTTTTAAAACCGCCGTTGGAAGTTTTATATATATATATAATAATATATATATATATATATATATATATATATATAATATATATATATATATATATATATTATAGTGTAGGCTGTGCAGGGGCTTAAATATTTACACCTATCTGTTACTGAATAAAATTGTGTATAGTCTTATTTGCATTAGTTCGTATAATGTTTTGTTTCTAGATATTAGACTTTTGAAACAATATATATATATATATATATATATTATATAATATATATATATATAAATATATATGTATATATATATATAGATAGATATATACCATATATATATATATAATATATATATATATATATATATTATATATATATATATATATATATATAGACTAAAGACCATTGTGTTTCGAGTTGCCAGAGTTGCAACTTCTTTATACAACTTGACACTTGGGAAGTTTGCTGTTAAAGCTGTTTTCCAGCAATGGCGATCGGGATATGTTGGAATAATGGCTACAGCTTTGCACTGCGATAGCTGAATTGACACTCAGGAATGGGGTCTGGAGAGAGAGAGAGAGAGAGACTGGATATTGAAACTGCTGTTTTGTGAGAGAGAGCGAGAGAGAGAACGGGATGGGGGTGGGGGGCGATTGAATATGTCTTTACAGAAAAGAGAGAGAGAGATTTTGGATATTGAAACTGCTGTCTTGAGAGAGAGAGAGAGAGAGAAAACGGAATTTTGAAGATACTCTCATAAGAGAGAGAGAGAGAGAAAAGTGGGTAATTTGAAGATACTCTCATCAAAGAGAAAGAGAGAGACTATTGTATATTTCGTCATTTTATTTATTTCATGTGAATATATTTCAGTCAGATGGAATGTTGGAAATAAATCAAGGCTAAATATGTCCTTTGATGAAGAGCGGTAATATTGTTTACTTTATAAGTAATTTTCTTATAAAACTATTGTAAATCGTGATTTTATACACTGAAGAACTTTTATTATCCCTGTTATTAAGAACACAATTCTAAGAAGATATGACACACAAATACGTACACCCGTACTGAACCTTTCTTCAGAATAAAGACTATCATTACTTCGAATATATATTTCCCTTTTCAGGGAGAACTTAATCCAAAAAGAAAGCACGAGAGAAAGCGAGACAAAACACTAACTTTCCCTCCCCTCGTAAGTCGGAAGTTTTATCTGCAATAGGTCTTCTTATCGCTCCCCGAGAAGGCTAGTCGTCTCTCTCTCTCTCTCTCTCTCTCTCTCTCTCTCTCTCTCTCTCTCCAAGTTCCTGTAGATTGTTGTACGGGTTGTAAGAACTTTTATCTCTCTCTCGCTTTCGCTTTTCCCCTAAGTCCATGTTGATTATTGTACGTGTTACAAGGAGAATCTCTCTCTCTCTCTCTCTCTCTCTCTCTCTCTCTCTCTCTCTCTCTCTCTCAAGTCACTGAGATTACTATGTCTGCCTCTAAAGTCCCCAAAAGTGAAAATGTTAAGTGAACTATTTTTTCCATATTATTATTATTATTATTATTATTATTATTATTATTATTATTATTATTATTATTATTATTATTATTATTCGTAGGGGCAGGCAGATCCAATCACACAGCAGCTGTCCAATGTTCATTTATTCATTGACATTTCAGTAGAGCTTTCTACCAAGATGTGTTTATTAACTGACCAAATTATTTATGACATTTTTACTGCACTGTGGGCGTAGCCTTTAGAGTCTTTCGTCAGTCAGATATAGCCCACCTGGGGTTTGTGACCGGAATGATTATTTGTTTGTTTGGTGTTTTTACGTTGCATGGAATCAGTAAGTTTATTCAGCAACGGAACCAACGGCTTTTACGTGATTTACGAACCACGTTCGAAAGTGAACTTCTATCACCAGAAATACATATCTCCCACACCTCAATGGAATGCACGAGAATCGAACTCACGCTGGAACGGAATGGTGTAAGTGAAAATCTTTTTTTAAAAAAAATCACCTGTTGCACTGACGAATTCTTGGCAGTCCTCGACCACCACCAGACCGAAGGCCACTTCGTCTTTAATGATGCAAAATTCATGGACTTTGTCTGCTATTTTATGTACTTTTATACAGTGTTTGAGTTAATGGCGTGAGGTGTTAAATCCCAGTCAGTTTGAGAGGTTTGGAAATAGAATCAGAATTGAGAATTTGGTTGGTTGCAGTATTTTATCTCTCTCTCTCTCTCTCTTCTCTCTCTCTCTCTCTCTCTCTCTCTCTCTCTCGCCTCTCGCTATATATAATATATATATATATATATAATACATATATATATATATATATATATATATATATATTATATATATATAGATATATATATGATGAGTGGTAAAAATGTTCTGTTACAACAGAGTTCCATCTAATAAATGGAACCCTTAACGACGGCAAAATACAGAAATTAAGTACTATATTTTGGTCATTTTTATGGGTTCCTTTATAATATATATATATATATATATATATATATATATATATATATATTATATATTATATATATACCTATATATAGTCTACTTTCTTTACCAGATAGGTATGTAAATGTAATAGACACAGTTCCATCTTAAATTCCCAAATCATTCGTGTTTGTTGGACGCGCTTGTCACGACGAAGCCTTGGATCCAAGAGCAAGAGACTTGAAGCAATGATGACGTCATCATTGCTTCATCTGTCTTGCACTTGGATCCAGGCTTTGTCGTGACAAGCGTGTCCAAAAAAGAACGGAGAATTCGAGTCAGAGGGCATTGTGGCTAATATATGTGTGTGTCTGTGTGTATATATATAAAACCCTCTCATATCACGCAACCCCAGCGCGAGGGGGGTGGGGACCAGGGGGGGGGGGGGCATCCCCCCAAACGAAAAACCAAATTAGGCTCAGGTGATGATGTAATGAGATCACAGAGGCGTCGGATTATCGGGTCACCGAATCAAAAAGTTCCTTCCCCCCCCCCCCCCCCCCCCCCAACCCCCCCCTCCTCCCAACCCAACCCCCAATTTTAATTTCCTTATTATCAATTCCTGCCCCGACTTCGTTATAACCTACTCGAAATGAGATTGGGACGTGACACCGTCCAACTGGTGACCAAAAGTGATTGCACGGGAGTTGGGTGACTCGCTTGGCGCTGATGAAGAATGGTTTGTTGCTTTTTTTGCTTTTTTTATTTATTTAAAAATTTATTATTATTATTATTTTTTTTTTTTCATTAGGGATATGATGAGCTTCTTTGGTGGGACAGTTTTGTGGGTGGATGGGCGGAGGTGTGTATGTGTCAGTATATATATATATATATATATCTATATTATATATATATATATATATATATATATATATTATGTATATATATATTATTATATATTATAAGCATTAATTAAGGTTCTTTGCAGCGTTCCTTAGACCCCTAGCTGCAACCCTTTCCATTCTTCTTCTTTTTTTTTCTTTACTGTACTTCCGTCCATATTCTCTTTCTTCCATCTTACTTTCCCCCAACCCTCCCTTTCCTGACAGTTGAATGATGGTACAATTGCTTTTTGAGGTTTTCTTCCTGTTACACCTTTCAAACAACTGTACTCTCAGTTTCAATTTTGCCTCTGAATGACCTCATAGATCCCGTAGCTTGGCCTTGGGCCTAAATTCTATATCCTATTCAATTGTAAAAAGACATATAAGTGAAATGGTATTTGCTTCCAAGATGAAATCTGAGGTGCAATGGAGAACAACTTACCAACTATTACAAGTTTTAATGACGCTGCGCCCTTTCTATTTCACTTTCCCCTTCGTATCTGTTTAAACTCTTTTTTTTAGAAAGTTCCCTTTCGTTTCCCTCTACAGCTTCTGTCGCTCATTTGCATACTAATCCTGGATCATACGATTCTCTTGGCTGATTTAACCTCTTTAACTCTATTTACTTTTTTTTTTATTTTAATTTAGACCGGATTGCACAGCAGAGCTTCGGCATTTCAAATAATGCGCCTTTCGTTTCATTGCTGTTTTCTGCTTCATTCTGTCGGGGTTGTTTATACGCCGAAGTTACTCCCTTTTAATGAAGAGAGAGAGAGAGAGAGATGCTGGCTCTAGCAAATTCTGAACAGCCAAGTTGGGGAGCGAAGTAAAATAGTAATATCCTTACGACAAAGACCTCTCTCTCTCTCTCTCTCTCTCTCTCTCTCTCTCTCTCTCTCTCTCTCTCTGTTATGTAAAGTAAATGTGCTGGAATTCCAGCAAGCGTCCGTTTAATCTTTATAACCAAGGAACGTTGAATGTTTATTACAGCAGAAAGGGCCCAAAACCATGTGGGCAACATCGAGTACCTTGTCCCGTCCTTCAGTCGCGTGGGAGCGTAATGAAAGGAGATATATAAAGCCTTATGTGCATTTTGAAAAGAGGCGGTAAGGAGAAATATTAAGTAATAAATTGTATATATGTGCTTTTAATCTTATATTTATGCTTCTCTCTGATTTCATTCAATTGTTGCATAGTTTTTCCGGCCGCTTGGATCTTAATTGAAATATGCAGTATTTTATGATGAGAGGTTTATTTGTGCTTTATTTCGTGAAACTCATTTTGGTTAGTTAATCCGCGACCAACTCGATTAGCATATTTACCTAAATACACCTCCGTGTACGTTTTCTTTCACGTAGCAAATTTTGTATTTTAGTTTGCGTAGATTAAGTTTTCTTTCACAACACAACAACACGAATTTCGAAGACCGACGGACAAACTATAATATAATTTAGTTGCCATGTTTTTGCCAAGAATGTTAGCGTTTTTTGTTTTTGGCTGAGTCATGGGAGATGAAGGTTTAAATAGAAAACAGCTTAAAAAATATAGTATTTTATAAAATAAAGTCGTGTGGGGAAAACTCAATACAATTTTAATTATTTGATGAAAAGCTTAAAGGTCGGATGATACCAGGGAGAAATATGTTTACGTAATATTAGAAAAAAATTACCAAAACTTAAAGACGTTGGAGAAAACTCTATACTTTTAGGTATTTAATGCAAAAATAAAGTTATTTTGATACCAAAGAAGAAAAAGTTACCAAAACTTATTAATGCCTATGTTATGACTGAGTTCCTGGTTAATTCATCTCTCTCTCTCTCTCTCTCTCTCTCTCTCTCTCTCTCTCTTTCTCTCTCTCTCTCTCTCTCTCTCTCTCTCTCTCTCTCTCTCTCTCTCTCTCTCATATGCATACATATAGATATGATATATATCTCACATGCTAATATGAATATATTTATTTTCCTTTGTATATTATCTTTACACTGTATTTGACAGGATTTATTATTATATATATATATATATATATATATATATATATAGATATATATCTATATATATAGATATACTATATATATATATATATATATATATATACGTATATATATACGCACACCTGTTAATAAGGATATGCTTATTTTCATAATTTTCTTGACTTAGGCTTGTTTTTGACTGCATTCCAGCCAATGATTTTCTGCATGTATTTCCTTAGTTATCTGACTATTATATATGCAATATATATATATATATATATATATATATATATATATATATATATAATATATGTATGTATAAGTATATATAATGCGTGTTTTTTTTTTTTTTATTGTAAATATCGGAAATAAACTTGAACGAGAAAGTTACGTTTCATATTACCTATCCTTTTAGCTACTTATAATATAATAGGTATAGGCATACGAGTGAGACTGATTCTAATAAATTCTGTTTAGAAGAAATAAATAGCTACAGTAAGATTACCTATGAATGCTTTGACTCCCCCAACTTCCCAACATGTGCGGAATGAAGCAGCATGGCATGAAAGGAATTGGATAAAAAAAAGAGACTAAATTGTATTCGTTTGATTTCTTATGATTGCTTTTTGATATGAGATAGCTAGGTCTGAGAAAATTATGTTATGCAATAATGAAAAAGATAAAAAAAAAAGGAGAACATGGCCAGTAAAAATGAATAACGGGAATAATCAAATAAAGCAGATTGATATAGATTTCTTTTCACACTACGTATCCGACGAGAGTATGCTGCTGAAAATAGACCTAGGTCCTAGGCTAACATAGTGCCAAAATCAGAAGTCAAATTTAGGCATGTTTATATGTGTTATGCAAATTATTTTATTGATCAAAGAGAAAATTTGCTAAATCACATTTTGCTATTAAAGAATGTTGTATTATTATTCGACAGTAGGTTAAGAACTGACGATACCCCAGTACAGTACGATACGTTGGTTCATGACTAGCAGCATCAGCAAAGCCAACGTCCAAATACTTATGCAATTGCTGCCACGGATCCTTAGTTGAGAATACCATTAGAATTCGTGTCCTCGTGGTTGTATATTTTCAATACTTTGCAAAATAATTATATTGACGTTGAATAAGTCTACTCCAGTTCTAATGTAATTTATTTCAAGTAGAGCACCTTAAAAGGAAATATTATTTATTGTTACGTAAATAATCTGGCACCTGCATATGGCAATATTTCCATAACGAAACAAGGAATTAAGAAACTACGCCAATTCTTTGTTGGCCGTCTGTACATTGTGCTACGGTATGGTACGGACTTTGCATAGCCATAAAAATACCGTTATATACTTAAAAAGCCTTTACGTATATAACTTTTGTATTATATATATATGTATATATAATATAAATATATATATATATATATATATATATATATATATATATATATATATATATATATATATATATATATAATTGGGGATGTCATATGAGGTCAGTATGGGTCTCATTGGGATACTTTACTTGGGTTATATATATATATATATATATATATATATATATATATATATATATATATATATATATATATATATATATAGTACGTGGGGGTGGAATATTGCAAATTTATTGGGTGCTTGCATCCAAGGGCGCTCAACGCAATTGCTACATACTCCAGATATACCGAGAGCGGTTTAACTTACCCTAAAGTGCATGAGATATTATTTGCCGCTGATTCTGGAGATGACACAGCAAGTCAAGTGGACATTACAATTTGAACCTGATATTCACCTCTCTCTCTCTCTCTCTCTCTCTCTCTCTCTCTCTCTCTCTCTCTCTCTCTAAGGGAGACTCCTATTCATTATCATCTTGTTCTGTCAGCGACCAGCTACTACAGTTAAGTAGCCACCAAGTACGTCATTCTGAAGTCATCGTAGATTAAAGTATTACCATAAGGGGGTGGGGCGGTTGCTGCAGTTGGCGTGGCGCACTGTAAGCGTTGCTCGAAGTTGTTTACACTGAATGGCAGGAATATCATAGTGATTGGTTTTACAGCGGAATTTTTCTTAGCTTAAATCGTTTGACTAAAGGACGATTTCACATACATACATTCATACGTGAATTATGTTGTGTATATATGTGATAATTTCACATACATTCGTTATGAATTATGGGTATGATGTGCTTGTATGTGACAGTTTCACATACGTATACTCATACGTGAATTTTGTTGTATATATGTATGTGTGACAGGTTCACACACATACATTCCCACATGAATAATGTGTTGTATGTGTGTGGATGTGAATACATCCTATGGGAGGGTTGTTCCTAATTCTCCCCCCCCCCCCCCACCCCCCCCCCCCCCCCCACAAAAAAAAGATGTTATGTGCTCCGAATTCGCCAAAAAAAAAAATCAATAATTCTGAGTTCATAATTCACACCCCCCCCCAAAAAAAAAAAAGAATACTAAAGAGTTCTATGTTCCTAATCCGCAATAAATAAAGAAATCAGTCAATAAAATAAAAATAAAGGTTCTATCACTCGATTTCTGTTTCCAATATATAGTATATTCTTTTTTTTTTCTTCCGACTCCTGAGCTGGCGAGTTGGAGTGACGGCCCGTGACAGGTCCTTGCAATATTTCTTGCTTGGGATTGCTTGTTGCTTTCAATCGGGAAGCGATTTCTTGCTTGGGATTGCTTGTTGCTTTCAATCGGGAAGCGATTTCTTGCTTGGGATTGCTTGTTGCTTTCAATCGGGAAGCGAGGCTTCCCTTGTCTGGCCTGTCCTCGGGGAGAGAGAGAGAGAGAGAGAGAGAGTTTTTAATCAGTGCAATTAGGCTGAATGGAAAGTTGAAATTTAATATAGTTTTTTATTTTTTATAACTGATAAGCTTTAGATGGCTTTTCCCACTTGAGAGAGAGAGAGAGAGATTAAGCTAGTTAGGTTGTACACAAAAGAAGCAAGCACGGGGTAATGTAAACCCGTTTCAAGGCATATGAGAGAGAGAGAGAGAGAGAGAATCAATGTCATAGATTACACTGCTTAAGTAAGAAAGAATGGACTGTTTTTATTATCCGTCAGTAGATATTTTCGTTGTATAAAGGGTTTAGTGCTCCATTTGTGCGTGAGAGAGAGACAGAGAGAGCTGCAGAAGAAAATAACCATTTTTATTATGCTTAAAACTCTGCTCTTTCCCCCTCTATAAAAAAACTGGTAAACTATATATCAGAATTGTAACGAATCTGAGTAAATAAAAAAAAAGCATCATCTTGGTCATACGAAAAATATCTTAGTAAGAAAACATGAACATGATTACAATAATTAATGACTATGCAAATAATTTTTCTGATGCATATTCCACTTTTGTGCAACTGTGAAAATAAATCTGGTAACCTCTCCTCGATCACGTAAGGAACAGTCTGGCATCCTCAGGAATATTCCAGACGCGATTCCTGTTTAGAAACACTGCATTCGTACGTGTTCTTAAATACCGTCAGTGCCATAGTGTCAGATATGGCACTGACTGCTAACCGTCCTCCCCAACTCCGGAGGCATCAGAATAAAACATTTATTTGCTGATGATACAAAGAGGAAATGGATAAAAGTGTGTCTCCCTCTGCACGAAGAGGAAGTAGAAGTGAGAGGGGAGAAGAGGGGAAAAGAAGTGGTAAAGGAAAATAAAAAGGAAAACGTAGGAAAGAGAAGAGAGAAGGGAACGGCTGCCATATCCTGATCAGAAAAATAAGTGATGGATTGGGCGTGTGTTGTTGGTCAATGTATGGGCGTACGTAAAGTGTTTTTGCTTTTGGTCAATGTAAAATGCGTGCATACGCATCTATGTATATGTATGTACGTATATTTTATATAGAGTACATATCCTTGACAGTGTCTTGGTAAAGACGAGAGCGCTTGGATTTCTGTCTCATCATTCTTCCTTTGGTATTCGCTTATTTAATAAAGTCACGTAAATATTCACACACACACACACACACACACACACACACACACACACACACACACACACATATATATATTATATATATATATATATATATATATATATATAATTAAAAGACCCACAAAGTCCAGGTGATATATAGCATGGCAATCTGAATCAAAAATAAATCCAAGCTTTTATAAATTCATCCTCTGAATAAAAAAAAAATAATAGTGACAAATATGACAAGCTCACAAAAGCGAGTGACTGTGAATTGACAGGCAGACAGACAAACGAAAAACAGGAATCGGGAATGGGAACCAGCCCTCTGCAGATTCCAAGCCGAAAAAAGAAAGAAAAAAGTTTAGGAATGATGTCAAATGTGAAAACAGGAATTGAAGAAAACTCGATTAGGGGCCATTTTCCCGGTAGGAAGAAGAAGAAGAAGAAGAGGAAGAAGAGATATTTCAATAATAGAAGTATTTTATGTGGAATAATAAGCGACTAGAAGACGGTACAACATAAAATAACCCATACAATTAATTGTGATCCAAATACAATAAAAACAGATATAACAATAATAATCATCATAAAAGTATTTTATTATTATTATTTGGGGAAAAACTCTATCACGAGAATATATATACAATGTTAGTCTCTAAGGGGTCCACAATGATAAAAATGTTAAAATTTTCGTGCTTATAAATTAAACAAGAATTTTTAACATTTTTATTATTGTGGACCCCTTAGAACATTATTTTATTATTATTATTATTATTATTATTATTATTGATTATTATTATTAAGATAGAGAGTAATAATATTACAAGTATTTATTATTATTATTATTATTATTAAGATAACAGTAATGGTAATATTTTTATTATTATCATTATTATCATCATTAATATAACTAATAATAATAAAATTTTATTTTAATAATTAATAATAATAATAATAATAATAATAATAAGTAATTATTATTTATTATTATTATCATTATTATTATTTTTTTTTTTTCTTTTCTTGTGGTCTATCACAGTCCTCCAATTCGACTGGGTGGTATTTATAGTGTGTGGTTCCGGGTTGCATCCTGCCTCCTTAGGAGTCCATCACTTTTCTTACTATGCGGGCCGTTTCTAGGATCACA
>NC_061095.1:265455-267955 GCF_015104395.2 Macrobrachium nipponense
AATGAACACATACAAAGGAAGTACTACCTACCCTGCACCTGAACACTGGTGGACTATGCTGCCCCCACTCTGATGAGGCTGACAGAGGCTCAAAAAGAATCACTGGAGGTCATTCAAAACAATGCAATGAGACTCATGCTAGGAGCACCCACATGGACAAGGCTGTGCAACCTCAGGCTTGAAACTAACTTGTGAAAACTAGAGGATAGGATTGCACAGTGAAATGCAAGCACAATGGCCAAGATGTTCCTCTCAAAAAGAGACTCCATCTCGAGGAAAAGAGCCAGAGAGGAACTTGCTAAACACCCAGAGATTCAAAGTCCGAGTTCCTATGGTAAGGACCAAAGTGACAACATCAAGAGTCTAGGCATGGCAGAGACACTGCTGCAGCTAGGTCCAGACACAACACAGGGCACACAACAACTACCACCCTGGAAGAAGGACACTGCAATATATAAACAAGCCTGCCAAGAGCAAAAGAAGACTGCACAAGAGAAGAGCTAAGAGCGGCAGCCTATGAAGCAATCAGAAACACTGAGACCATAGGGGAACAAACATACTATACCGATGGCACTGTAGATCCTGAGAATCAAACTACGGGAGCTGCAGTATATTCAAGAAACTTCACAGCCTGCTGGAGGACCTCCAACCACGCCTCCACTATGCAGACAGAATTAACAGCAATAATAAAGGCACTGCTGTACTCACTGGAGAATGAAGAAGGGCCTGTAGTCATCCACACCGACTCAAAGTCCTCAATGCAAGCCTTGCAACAACAGAAAAATAAAGAGAACAAGGCACTGCTGGCTGGAATTAAAACACTGCTGCACCAGCACAGCGAAAGAGGAAGACCTGTCACCTTAAACTGGATACTCAGTCACATAGGAATTCCAGGCAACGAGAGGGCCAATGAGCTAGCCAAAAGTACAAAACACATTGACAGAGTGCAAATACATTTACAACCTGCACTGCAACAAATCAAGAATGCAATGAAACCACTCTACCAAAGAAAACTTGCTAAAAGACCATCGTGAGTGGGTAGAAAAGAACTCACCGTCTGCCAGATGGCATAAGACATCGACTGATCTAGTGCCTCCTCCCATAGACAGGCACACACCAAGAAAACTTGCTGTGTTCATCCACAGACTCAGGCTAGGATATAAAGCCTGCTGGGAAATCGTGGAAAACAGTGTCAGACCATGTGAACTCTGTCAAGAAGAAACACAGCAACCACTCCTTCACTACCTGCTGGAATGCAGAGAAACAGCACAGCTAAGAGGTGCAGCACAAGTTGAATTACTTGCACAAGATGCTGAGCATGCAGCTGCCACAGTCACAAAAGCGACCATTGAAAACTTAGAAGAGCATGCCCAGATGCTCTACAACCTACCTCCACCAAGGTAAATAAGCTAAAAGTAACATCAATCACCCTCATCACATCCCCTCACTGTAAGGCTCTATCCACATCATCCACTATCATTCTTTTAAACTTTACCTACCACTGAAATCCTTCCGCAGGGACCCAAGGGAGTAAAGGGTTAGACAACCCCACCTGCACAGCTTCTCTAATATTCAAAAGCCTTACATTTTTTCAAACTTCTACTACAATATGACATGATGGCTCTCTCTTACTGACACCATCATCCTTCCCCTGTTCACTCCTATCTCTACAACTAAAAATATTTCCTATTTCACAAGACTAACCATGAACCTAATGAATCTTTTCAGATCACCTACGGGCCGAACAAGGGAAAGGCCCGTGCCAACAAGAAGTGTTGGCTTAATACAACAACAACAACAAACAACAGCACCAACTGTCTGTTCCGATCCACTGCCGTGATCATGCTCGGATGATACCGAGAGAAACGTTGGCCACTATATTAACTTATATTTTGACCTATTTGTTCATTTACTGTGACAAATAAATAAATTTGTAACCATTATCCCTGAAATTGACTCCTCCTGATGAGTAATATCGGCGCAACACTCGCCAGTTGTAGTAGCAGAGAGAAAGCTATTATTAGAAAAATAGAGAAGACTATTTACAAGTTGAATGCAGCTGATGCAGCAATATCTTCCAATAAGACTTGTTTGAAAGAGGGTCTCCTTCCAATATATTATTATTATTATTATTATTATTATTATTATTATTATTATTATTATTATTAATGGATGTACAAGATAGCATCCCAGTGAGTTTCATTCAGACTGGGTAGTTAGTGAATAAAATATTGGAAGCTACTTACAACTTTTGTACTTTCAAATCATATATTTAACTCTACAAATACATTTCTCATGTCAGACACTTTTAATTCATCCCTTTATCCACCACGGTGATTTCACTACTCAAGGAAAAAATGAGAGCGGGTAGAGAGTTCCTAAGCACACATCCTCTTTTCCTTACCACTCTTAAAACACAAACGTTCGTGTATATGAAGATACAACGTTTGCGGTCGGAGACGTCCCCTAACCTACCCCCACACCCCCAGACCCCCACCCC
>NC_061095.1:272955-287955 GCF_015104395.2 Macrobrachium nipponense
AAGTGATTCAGCGCTTGAGGAGTCACTCGATGACAAATTGACTGTTCTTAGGTGTCTCTTCCTAGTCACATTTTGTTGGGTTAAAGATTTTGTTCGGAAAAGCTACCTCTAGAATCTTGATTCTTTCATTCCGTATCGGCTTTATCTCTCTTATATCTATAAGGTTAAAAAAATGTTATAGGTAGAAACACCTTCTTCGTCGCACTTATTTTAGGCAAAAATGTTTTTAACGTCTCTAGTTTCCACTTCCTATCAGTTTCCTGCCTAATGAAGAATCTTAACAACATGCCTGCTCCCTACTTTTGGTAGTAATAGGTACAGCAGTACCATTCTCTGATAAATAGTGATACAAGAGTACCTTACCCTGACTATATCAAGTGAATGATAGAACCCATTCAAACCAAATTCTCGCTGTCCTCTGTGTTCCCACGTGTGCAGGGATGAGGTCATCTTTTAAACTCCTGCTTGTGGCAGTGTGATATCTCTGTCAGTTTTGTCAGTTTGTTAGTTTAATTCTGCCTTTTCTGTTTGTCTTTATGTTCGTTAATAAAGTGTGATACCACACAGACACACTCACACATAATATATATATATATATATATATATATATATATATATATATATATATATATATATATATATATATATATATATATATATATATAGTATATTAAACTTGATCACTTTCACAATTATTGTCTTGTCCGGCTACTGGACGATGGAGACAGTCAGCCTTTGAATGCTGGTCACTTTTGGTAATAAAATCGCCCATTTCAAGTGAGGTCCCTTATATGTTAAGCGTATGTGTGTGTATGTGTGTATACACACATTACAGCATGCACCAGCAATCCAACACTGCATATAATCAAACGAAGCACAACAGAAGTAAATTCCTAACAGTTGGAATATAAAGTAATGCAATTAGGATAATCACCAATTTCCCGTCGAACTGCAGTGTTCATTGCAATAAGTAAAGCGAAATGATGGCGGCCTATTTCCTAGTTAACTCTCTCGTGGCCCTGTGGCCAAATTGAATTAGCAGTATTAATCACGCTATAATTACTATGGCTAATTGGGCCCCACCATTGCATGTAGACATACGGACGCACGCACGCACGTATATACGGTGCAATGCAGTGCATACCTACTTTGATTTTAAACGGTCAAGCTTGTTTTATATAGGTATATATTATATGATTATATAGCATATAATATCTATTCATCTATATCTATCTATCTATCTATATATCTATTATCTATCTATATATCGATCATCTCTCTATCTATCTATCTATCTATCTATCTATCTATCTATATATATATATATATATATATATATATATATATATATATATATATATATATATATATATATATTGTAGAAGTTGTAGGTCCATATTTAAAATCATCCCCTTTTCATAGATTTTATTTTCACAAGGGATTTGGTTGATAGCTTGAGATTGTATATGTATATATATACATCTATGTATGTATGTTTATGTATACATATATATATATTCTAGATATATTATAAGCTTATATATAAATTTCTGACTCTCATGACGATCCAACCCAGGTCTTTTAATCGAAAGACCAGAGACCGCTGCCCATTGAAAGACCTGGGTTCGATCCCAATGTGAGTCAGAGATTTATTTCCGTTCTCATCCTGCGGTAGAATCTATAGGCCTTTGGCAATGTTGTTTCATATTGGTCAGCGGAATCTGGCCTTGCAGTCGTGTGTGTACAATTTAAAGATGAGATAAATGTCCTGTCATATTTTGGTTGTGTTTTCTACGGCTTTTCATTTCCGTTATATTTAAGAGGATTTTACACTCCGTCCAGTTAATCTGGAAGACTGGAACGGTAAATTGGATAACTCATCAATTGATTATTAATATTCCAGTTAAGATACTAAATTGTACTAATCCTAAAACCAATTTTTTATTAATATTCCAATTAAATTACGAATCCTAAAACCCCTAAAAGCCGATCTCAAAGACTGCAACAGCGCCTCTTCAGTGGCGTGGTTGGTAATGGTCTTGGCCGGCCACCTCGGTGGCCGCGAGTTCGATTCTCGGACATTCCACTGACGGGGTGAGAGATGTGTATTTCTTCTGATAGATGTTCACGAATCTCGACGTGGTTCGGAAGTCACGTAAAGCAGTTGGTCCCGTTGCTGAATAACCACTGGTTCTATACAACATAAAAAAAAACGCCATACAGATAAACAAATACACAAAGAATAAAATCTTCGTCTGATACTTTCGACGTCATTAATTTCATTTCCTGCAAAAAAGCAGAGCTTTGTAATTCACTTAGAACGACCAAAGAACCAAACTTGCTTTACTGGAACGTCAAGCAGAGAATAAATTACATAAAAGCTTCATTGTATCCATCATTTCTTACTGTGATTTTCATTGTCGTCATGAAAAATCTCTCTGGCGGGGGGAGAGGAGGAATTCTTGATAAAAAAATATAATCCACGATGAAGTTCGTTGTCACTGATGAAAGAAAATGTGGAGATGTGAGATTATTTGTGGAGGTTTTAGCGTGATAGAATAAGAATCCTCTGTTCCACGTGATATGAGTTGCATATGAAGTCATACTTATAGTGTAAACCAGACGATCTTTTTATTATTATTTATTATTGTTAGGAGTCATACTTATAAATGTAAACCAGACGATATTTTTATTATTTTTATTATTATTATTAACATTGCTGTTGTTGTTGTTGTTGTTGTTGTTGTTGTTGGTGCTATTAATGAAGAAATCCAGATTAAAACAAGAAATATATATTGTGGATCCCTTCACTATTTTATTGACTCGTACCATTCTTCTTCTTCTTCTTCTTCTTCTTCTTCTTCTTCTTCTTCTTCTTCTTCTTATTATTATTATTATTATTATTATTATTATTATTATTATTATTATTATCATCAGCGATTGTTGTAGCTATGTGCGAAACTGTCTGAACACAGAATCATATATACGACGTTGCATATTTAAAAAAAAAATGTTAATTAACAATTTTTTTTTAACACAAGACATTTCTGTCGCGTTATGTACGTACTGAACAATAATTTAACATTACTTGACTTAGGGTTAATGACGTTGATATCTCAAATATAAATAAATAAATAAATATATATATGTTGAATAATATCACGTCCCTCCGTTGAATTCTGCAATATGCCCTGGGGTCCGCATTCTCTTCTCTCGTGTGATATTATATTGTATTATTGTGAAGACATTCCCGAAGTGTACTATACTCATTGCTAACGTAAATGAGGTGGGAGGTTATTTCTTTCTCTCTCACTCACTCTCTCTCCCTCTCTCTCTCTCTCTCTCTCTCTCTCGTTCATGAGGAAGAAGTAACAGAGGGTATAAGGAAATACAGAAAGCAAATATCTCCTTTCCTTAAAAAAAAAAAAATTAACAAATTAATCAATAGGCCGAAATATATTCCAACGCGAGCAGGATAATTTGAACTTCTGGAATTTCCAAAATCGCGCGGCATAAATGTGCGAGGAAGAGGGCGATTAGCGACTAATGACGTGATTAGGCGACTCCGTTTTTTGCAAAATGACTTAAAGTAGTGAGGAGACGACGCGATGTTGTTATTCATGTCGGCTGTGTCCGTTGCCATGGCAACCTAATGAAGAAGGCAGAAGGTAGACTAAACGGTCCGTTGCAGATTCTCTCCAGTTGTGGGGTCTAATTGGATTCTCCATACGCGACTTTTATGGATTTTTTTTGTGTGAGTTTGTTACTCAGAAGAATATTACATTATTATGATAGTAAGGGATTGTGTAACTAGACGCCACGTTATTCTTGAAGGTGTAATAAGTACTTACACACACACACACACACACACACACACACACACACATATATATATATATATATATTTGTATATATATATATATATATATGTATATATTATAATATATATATGGGGATTTTTCCTCCCTTTTTTTTATTTTCTCCTCAGTAACACTTCTGAATCATACTCTCTCTCCTCTCTCTCTCTGCTCTCTCTCTCTCTCTCTCTCTCTCTCTATCAAGGCAAAAATTTCTTTTGTGAATATTTTCTAATATATATACCCTGTTCGTTTGAACAAACAATTTTATCTCTCTCTCTCTCTCTCTCTCTCTCTCTCTCTCTCTCTCTCTCTCTCTCTACATGATCTGACCTCCTCAACAAATATCAGAACGTTGGTAACTTCTCGATATATGTAACAATCCTCTTTTTTTTTTTTTTTTTTTTTTTAGAATTGGCGCCAACCCTAACCGTTCCATACAAGTATTATACAGTCAATTACCTTCCTCGTAAAAAATTGGCTTCGTTTAACCCCGCGAAAACCAGCAAAAAAAATATATATCATTAAGTTTAAAAGCCAAATTAAGTGCCATCAAAATCCACGGAAGGCCAAGTATTCCAGCATTGGGTGGAGCGCCGATTCCCACTCGTTTGGAATTGCTAATTAAGCGGGCGAATTCCCAGCCTGCCTCGCCACAGCTACTGTGATATAATTGCTTTTCAGAGAAAAGGCGACATCAGAGGAAAACTTCGTGAGAGAGAGAGAGAGAGAGAGAGAGAGAGAGGAGAGAGAGATGAGAGAGAGAGAGAGAGAGAGAGATTTAAAATGGTTTGTTCAAAAGTTCATGATATATTGCAAATATTCTCAAAGAGCTTTTTTTTTCCTTTTTTTGTGAGAGAGAGAGAGAGAAAGAGAGATTTAAAATGGTTTGTTCAAAAGTACATGATATATTGCAAATATTTACAAAGGATTTTTTTTTATTTTTTGAGAGAGAGAGAGAGATGTGGCGGGATTATAGTCATCCAGCGATGCTAAAGGCTCTTCCATCACCAATAAATCACAGCGTCGACAAATCGGACCGTTTAAAGGGGATAGTTCATGTTTCGGTCGAAACCCTATTATACGAAATTCATCAGCGCCATAATCCACTTATAAACGGTTTTTTTTTTTTTTAAACGTTAATTCGTTCTATGAAAGTTGGCTTGCCTATCGAAAATCAATGGCATCATTATCCGTCATAAGCTATATATATATATATCCAGCGCTCCGGCGCGAACGCAAACACACACACACACATGCGCACGCCTACATACATACATACATACACACATATATATATATATATATAATGTATATAATATATATGAATTTTTATCACATCACCGTTATTCATATACAACCATTAAGATACAAATATGTCGAATATATAGATATATATATATATATATATATATATATATATATATATATATATATATAAAATAAACTATATATTTATAGTTTATTTTATATATATATATATATATATATATATATATATAATAAAACTATCAATATATTAGTATTGCAGAAACATCAAAAAGCAATTTAGAGCGATGGCTTCAGCCAGGGAAAAAAAAACCAAACTAAATCTCTTATAACAGAGAGAGAGAGAGAGAGAAAGAGAGAGAGTTCCAACATCCTATCACCAGGTTCAGAGTGAACTTTCCACCGGATCCACGGTGCAGTATATATATATATATATATATATATATATATATATATATTATATATATATATATACATATATCCCCTGCTTGGTGGTCAATTCCCGTTGGAATGCATATACTCCTGGAATTGCTGTGCTATTAAATCTAATATATATCGTTTCGCTGCTACAAAAAGTGGATGATTTTGTAATGCAGCTTTCGTGTTGAAAAGTACTCCTCCCGCTCTCTCTCTCTCTCTCTCTCTCTCTCTCTCTCTCTCTCTCTCTCTCTCTCTCTCTCTCTCTCTTAAGGTTTCCAATTACTTGAAATTATCCGTCCTTTGTCGGTGGAGTAATACGTTGTACTTTATTGTTAATTATATTTCGTTTTTCTTTTTTCGATTAGTTAGATTACTTATTTTACCGATTTTGTATTGAATTACTTTCGTATATTCTATTGCGTCATAAGTATACTCAAAATATTCGTTATGCCTATTTGTCTCCCGTCCTCACTTTTTCTGTCCGCCCTCAGACCTTAAAATTGACTGTGGCTAGAGGGCTGCAATTTGGTTCGTTGATGACCCATCCTCCAGTCATCAAATATACCAAATTGCAGCCCTCTAGCCTCAGTAGTTTATATTTCATTTAAGGTTAAAGTTATAAGTAATAGTGCGTCTGCAACTACGCAGGCCCACCAGTGGGCTGTGGCGGAAAGTTTCATTGGCCGCGGCTGAGAGTCCTTGGAATACTCTATTCTTGGATATAATCTATTCTTCTTCGGAAATGAAATACGACGAGAAACTGCCACCGGGCTGTTTAATCTGGAAGGAGATTATCCCAGGCGAAGCTTCGTTTCTGAAATTATTACTCATGTAATACCTCTCATCATTATCCCCCTCTCCTGCTTTTTATCACCCTTCTTCATCTTCTTTTTCTTCTTCGTCTTCTTCTTCTCCTCATACTTTTGAGTCATTGCCTTATGAATTGAATGCTATTATTTACAAAAAAATACGGACGCTTTTTGAAGCAGACGACACGTGTCAACTGTACTCTATTTCTTGTTTATGACAATCTAATCATTCCCTCATCCTTCTTAACCTGCTTCATCGTCATTTCCTTACGGAATCGATGCTATTAAAACGGTTTGTTTATCAAAATAAAATAGGGCGATGCTTCTCGAATCAGACAACACATGTCAGTAGTGTTTCTCAGTTTTTTTTTTTTTTAATACGGACCTTCAGCAGCGTTTGATCACAGAATTAATTTGCTGTAGCGAACGGATTAGTATTTATGTACGCTATATTTTTATGGCCTTTTGACCTTTCCGTTACGCTGGTGAACGGAGGTCACTTCACGTTACGTAAAGACACCATAGGCAGGTAACGATAGCATTATTATTATTATTATTATTATTATTATTATTATTATTAGGAAGCAGGCCCTCTCTCAAGCATACTTTATTGAACTTGATGACTACAAGTGTAACGCTGCTGAGGTAGCCATCACGTTTGATAAAGTATTATTATTCTTATTATTATTCGTACTTTATTTTATTATTTTTTTTTCTATCAGCCATCCTACTCGACTGGGTGGTTTCTAGCACGCACTTCTGCCCTTGAGTCCTGTAGCTACTTCGGCATCTATGTAGTTTTTCCAAGTTCCTTTCCAGGGATCTTGGGATCGTGCCTAGTGTCCCTGTGATTATTATTATTATCATACTAGCAAACATATGTATACAGAAATTATGTATGATAAATTCGTAAAGTAACTAAGTCTACGGGCAGAACCAGCTCCGTTTCAGGGAATCCCTTTTCACACCCCCTCTTTGGAGGTGGGGGGAGGAGGGAAGATAGGATGAAACCCCATTATAAACCATCTTAGGGGTCCTCACTATAACCCTGCCAAGTTTCATGCCCATCGGACCAGCCGTTTGGCCATGATTGAATGACAGACGGACGGACAGACATAACGCCCATTATATAATAAGGTTATTATTTCATAACCTTTGACAATAACCTCTTCTGGGGTAGGCGGAGATAAATAAAAAAAAAAAAAAATTCTCGTACACATATAAACCATCATTTCTCTGTACCTCTAATCCTTTATATCTCGTGTATGCTTTAATCATTCTCATTCTTTCTCATATTCCAGCTTCGTTCATTTTTCAAGGGCTTTTGCCAAAGGTCAGACCTTTGTAGCAGGCAAAGGCACGGATTTTAACCTGCTTGCTTTCATTGCTTTGAGGCTGGTGGCTGTGTGTCGCGTTGTATTCAGATTAGGTTGCAAAGGGAGGACTGTTGTCGTGTAGATTTTCGTCCAAAATAAGCATATCTTTGGTTGAATGAGAAAGGGGGAGATGCCGGCATTATTATTATTATTATTATTATTATTATTATTATTATTATTATTATTATTATTATTATTATTATTATTATTCTCTTTAATGCTACAGAAGTTTTTTTTATTTAGGGGAATAAACCATTATTTAGACAACAAATATTTACGTATATTTCTGTAGAGACGTGATACCTCTCTCTCTCTCTCTCTGGTATCTTAGTGTTTTGCTCCATATCAAGATGTATGCAGGTCTCTCTGGAAGCACATATTTACATATATATACGCATGTACGTATGTGTATTTATGTATGACTTCCATCACACTGTCCTCGTAACACGCCCACACACCTTCATGACACGCCCACATCCTGACCAACCTTCAAAAACACGATGTATTTAAGCGACGCTTCTAAAGATCCCTCATCTCACGGCACGGCCAAAATTCGCGCCATCTCCGGCCGGCATATTTCCCAAGTCTGGAAGAGTTTAGGGATGGGGAAAATTAGGACCAATCAAAGCGCTTGGAGCTGATCCATGACGTCACAAGCCACGCCTTTTAGCTCCCTCCTCAGTCCCATATCCATTACTGCCGCTAGTCTCGATGCCAAGAAATACTTTCTTCTCAATTTCACAGTTTACGGCTTGTATGGCTATAAATGTAGTCAGATATACCTAAAAATAATGCAACACTAATTTAAGAACAATATATTCTTCAAATGAGATACACCGTGAAATATATTAGCGTTATTGGTTTTCTTTTCCCTTGGTAAATAAATATTTTCACATCGTGAATTTCTGAATTATATACATGAAAATTCATGTTTAAAGCCATTTATAAAGAGTTACGATAACTCATGGAATGAATCAAACAATATACAAGATGGTAAAAATGATGGTATCTGACCTGTCTGTAGGGGAAGATAAAGAGAGGGAGTAGGCTTACACTAATATGTCCATAGAAATGCACATTACTGGGCATTGTATCAAAGCAATATACTGATCATTACTAGGCCATGAACAGGAAGCAGACTGATATGGGCACTATTATTTTCAGGGACACAGTATCAGCTTCATTCATTAAATTATTTCAAGAGCTAATGTGCCCTTAAGGAAACCTAAAAGAACCTACGGTTTTGTTGTTTTGGCGATGTACGTTAGCCTACTGTAACCAAATGTAGTTGCGTGACAAACTCATCCTGTCAGTAGCTAATCTGAATACGATTGTTTTTCAAGGTTTATTTGATAAGCTGTAGTAAAAAATTGCCTTTTTGAGGTGGATTCCGTTTTTCATAAAAACCCTTCCAGATGTCCTCACCTGTTTAGTCCTTGTCATTCATTGTGTACAAGTATATAAAAAGTTTTGATTGAAAATTTTTGCTTTTGATTTTTACTTTCATACATTGTGTACAAACAAATAAAAAGTGATAATATAATTCCAGTACTCAATATTTTTAGCAAGCCCTTACGTGAGTTTTGCTTAAAATTCATTCTGTAAAAAGAAAACCCCGATTATTTAATTTATTTATTATTCTTAGCAAACCTTTCGTACTTGTCATTCATTGTGTGCAAAGAATCAAAATGAGTATTTCATTAGTATTGCAATACTTTTAGCAGAATTGCGCGTAAATTTATTAGACTGCGATATGCTCTAAAGTAAATATGGATGACACTTTTTATCCAACTCTTTCAACAGAAAATTTTATGCAAATACTCAAAATGTATTAATTAAAAGCCAGGGTGGACACTAAGATGGAAAGAAAGAGAATATGAACGGATGGTAACAGTAACAAAATGAATGAAAGTAATCGCAGCTAGGCGCCGAGGGGACGCTGGAAGAACCTACATTGCACCTACTGAGGTGTACTGACTGCGCTAATCACCCGCCCCACCCCCCACCCCCCCCTAGGGGGTGCATAAATTTGTCATCGAAACACTATCCTCCACATTTCTTTTAAGCATAAGGCAATTATTATTTTAGTTCTGTGCATAATACCTTTTTATAGCCGGAAACAACAAGCAGTGACGCCTGAAAAAACGTTCCATGTTCCATGCTTTAGAATCGTCACCCTTCAAAGTCGAATATTCTTGATGGGAGTCGAAGTGCCGCGAAGTCTTGGCCTCCTGTCTGTAGTTTGTAGTGCTAATTACAAGTCATATACCATAATTTTTACCATACCATAAATTTTATCATCTGTATATTTTATATTCATGCCATTTGTTATTGCAACTCTTTCTATATGGCATTAAACACGCATTTTCAAGGATATAATTAGTAACTCACAATGAAAAGAAAATTATTTATGCAGTAAATATCGACTTTGCGAGCAGGAATTAAGAGGCACTGAGTAACTATTACCAAGAAGAGAGAAGCCAATAACGCTTAATACATATCAGGGTAGATCTCATTTGAAGAATTATATTGTTAATTGAATTAGTGTTGCATTATGTTTATATATCTCTGACTAAAATGCATAGTCATACAAGCCGTAAATTGTGAAATGGGAAAGTTTTTCTTCGGCATTGTGACTGGCAGTAATGGCTATGAGAACCGAGTGTAGCTTAAAGGCGTGGCTTGTGACGTCATGCGGTCAGCTCAACGCGCGATTGATTGGTCCTAATTTTCCCCATCCCTAAACTCTTCCAGGACTTGGGAAATATGCCTCCGGCCGTTAAACTAATGGCGGGAAAAAAAAGAACCCGAGGAAAATTCCCCCGAATATTCTATTTTTGGGTCTCCCGAGGTGGATTCGTCCCGTTGTTCCTCCCCCCTTTGATCAAGCAAACCCATCAGCATGGGTAGATAAAATTCCGTAATGGGTTCCTGGTTTGGCCAAGTTCGTCTCGGTCATTAGCGGACGAAAACATTTGACATTCGTCCTCGTCCGCGTCTGTGAGACTCGATCTCTTCTTGCAGATTTGAGCGCGAAAGATGGAAGGCGGTTATGCGCGGGAAATGATTCCAGCTCGTATTAGTATATATTTTGAGAGCTTTACGTTTAAAGATTGGGTTGTATGGCGCGGAATGGGACGGGATTTCACTGTAATCTTTGATATTTTCTTCAATATATTTTTCGAATTTTAAGTTGAATTTTTAGGGTTGCGGGCGGAATGGGACGTTTGGATATTGTGATAAAAAAAAAAAAAAAAAAAAAAAAAATTGCTGGGCAGTATTTTCTTCCCGGGAAAATGCCAGATTTTTCCAGAACCTGAGGCTGTACGCTCAGGAGAGAGAGAGAGAGAGAGAGGTGTTTATATCTGAGATTTCGTGACCAGCAGCAAAAACAAGAATAAAGCAGTCTAAAGTTTTGCAATTATCTATTTATTTATTTTTATGTTTTTCGAACGTTGTTCTTTTTAAATTTTTGAGGATATGAAATTATTTAATTTTTGCACTAATACATAGACTTTTAGTTATGGTCATATTCAGCCATCTGAATAACTGGTCAAAACTGACAAGTGTTGAGTTCCCTCTTTCTGTTAATATTCATTCATTATTAGATAATAAACAAAAATAAATAATTTCCTTTAGATCATTATTATACAGCCCTTCAGTATAATCAAATTATAATGGCTTTGTAGAGCTTATGAAAATAAATACCATCTCCTGATGCATTTTATCTGTTCCCAAGCGAAAGTCAAGCCACAATGCTCCTATACATTTGAAATGACGATTTCACGCACAAATTAATTCAATTATCATTTTTGACGCTTTTGCTAATTATTTCCCAGACGTGAAAGAAGATGACGAAACACGATGCAGGAGGGATTATTGTATTAAGCAAATGGAGCATTAGATTATTATGCGGTATTACATTATATGATGTCTTGTTTATTCCATTTCTGTCCAATTTCGTTTCAGTCTGGGTCTGCATTATCTCCTCTTCTGTTTCCCTCTCCCTCTTTCCTGCCTTCATTCCGTTTCTAATCTCCTCTCGTCCCTTCTGCCATTCTTTCATCTCTCTCTCTCCTCTCTCTCTCTCTCTCTCTCTCTCTTCTCTCTCTCTCTCTCATTCAGAAGGGATATAAAAGTTCTAAGATTGCGAGTGGTAATGTTGAAACGACTCGTTATTATATATATATATATATATATATGATATTATATATATATAATATATATATATATATATATATATATAATATAATATAATATAACGAGTCGGTTTCAACATTACCACTCGCAATCTTAGAACTTTTATATATATATACTATTATATATATATATAATATATATATATATATATAAAAGTTCTTAGAACTTTTATATATATATATATATATATATATATTATATATATAAAAGTTCTTAGAACTTTTTATATATATAATATATATATATATATATTATATATATAAAAGTTCTTAGACGTTTATATATATATATATATATTATATATATCTATATATATATATAAAGTTCTTAGAACTTTTATATATATATATATATATATATATATATATATATATATATATATATACATTCATTCACTAGATTACCGATGGATTTCAAATCGCGCGAGTAATACGTCACGCGTAGGATAGAAACATGCTTATTATATATTGTTGTGTTTTGATGTATCTACAGTGATTTATACTTATTATTTATTGTTGTATTTCGATGTGATTTTAGTCTTGAAATAATAGCGACATGTGTCCAGTTAAAGTAACTCAGATTAGGATAAAAGGGTGCATTTTAGATAATAAATTCAACAACAGAGCTATGATATGACATAAATCCAGCACTGATAAAAAAATATATGGTTCCAGCATTCATAAACAATATATGATTCCAACATTGGTGAACAGAATATATTACTCCAGCATTGATAAACAATAAATATATTCCAGCATTCATGAACAATATATATGATTCCATCATTGACAAACAAAATGACCCCAGCATTGATAAACAATATATATGATTCCAGCATTAATAAACAGTATATATGACATATGTGATAAACATAATGACTCCAGCATTGCTAAAAAAAATATGATTCCAGCAGATGAACAAAATATGATTCCAGTTCCAGCATTGATAAACAAAATAATTCCCACATCAGATAAACACATATGATTCATTCCACAGCATGATAAACAATTATCCTTTTTCTTTTTCTTTGATTTTTATAAAATGACAGTATGAATTATAAATACTATATGAACATCCATCGAGCATCATTATTTCTCGAAATATTCCCAACACTGACATATAAACAACCCAGCCCGTTTCCATTTCACGGCTGGGGAGATTTCCATAGGCAATTAAGACGAAGCCTCCCCCTCCCCGCCCCCTTTCCCTCCGACCCCCACCGCCACCGGGGGATTCCTTTGAAGTCTCCTAATCCTCTTAGGGGGATTAGAAAATAATCTCCGGGCTCTGGGCAAAACGAGGTGATTTAGTCTCGTGTTATATACACTTACCTCTCAACACATCTTCGCTGTAGGCTTCAAATATGAGCAGAGTTATCGCTTACTCGGGGAGTAAGCCCATAAACTACTCTCGTTGTTGTTGTTGTTGTTGTGGGGAGGGGGGTGGGGGGGGGGGGGGGGGTTAGGAAAGCCCTATGGAAGAGCCTAAAAAAAAGGCCTGAAAAAGGTGTTTCGATTGATTCAAAGATGCAGTGATTTTAGGATCGTATATTTATGATTTATTTATTAGAATGAAAATGTAAAAAATAAATAATGTGCGTGTTAAACAGTACAGAAAAATTATTTCTAATAAAGTATAGCGTATTTATCATTTATTTGAATTGTCGTTGGTGAAACAAGGCTCTATTTGACCGTAGATTAGAGCATGTTAAATTTATATTAAAAGTTACAAACATAATGTTTACAGCTATTGCCGAAAATAATTTTAATCACGCAGTTTTTATGATGAATAGGTCAACTTAAAAGAGGGAGTAAAAAAAATGCGATCAAGGAAAGTAACACTTCCAAACAAAAAATTCTCGTCTGACTTCTCAAACATTGTGACCTGAGAGAGAGAGGGAACACAGACGTATGAAGCGATCGCCGTACATCTAGGTATCAAAAAGCTTTATTAAAACCTCGAACACTTGGAATAAATAAATCGATAAAAATTGATGAAATGGAGAATGACAAACTCAGATGCTAATCTCTCCGTAATCAAGATTATATTCATCTGCGAATTCCTCGTCTGTGATGAGGGACTAGATTGTTTTGAGTGGGGGGGGGGGGGGGGGGGGGGGTTAAGCGGCTGAGGCGGAGAGGATCCCTAATTAGTGGGATTTAGTCGTGTCCTGATTGTGTGGGCTCATTTCAAAATGACCTAATATCCGTAGTTAATCAGGACTTGTCAGTTTATGACGTGTACGAGTCTTTGTGTGTGTGTGTGTGTATGTGTGTGTGCGTTATATCTCCAGCTATTTGCTTTTATTCACAAGACTTCGTTTTAAGGTAATACATGACGTGTGTATGTATGCTTACGTTTAACGTATATATATATACATATATATATATATATATATATATATATATATATATGATATATATATATATATATATATATATATATATATATATATAAATATATATATATATTATATATGATATATATATATATATATATATATATATATGTTATATATGTATATATATATATTATATATATATATATATATATATATATATATATATATTATATATATATATATATATATATATAGTATATAATATGTCATATCATATTTCCGTGATTCATATACATATATCGAGCTACAATGTCCTTTAATATCTAATTCGCTCTACCTCGGAATTAATATATTTTCATATATACTTAACCGAAGGGGAATTTTTTTTCTCGGTTAAGCATATATGAAAATATATTAATTCCGAGGTAGAGCGAATTAGATATTAAAGGACATTGTAGCTTGATATTATATATTATTATATATAGTTTATCTTTTATAATTACTAACTTATTACTATATATCTTAATACCTATTATATATATACTTACTATAATAATTATATATTAAGCGAATACCTACAAGAAAAGGATAGTCAGAAATCGCCAAGCGCTTTCCGTCTTTACTAAAGACAGTCCAAGGAACGAATGAAATACAGTTGGAGAGAAAGTTATCAGGTAAACAACTAGATCAAGAATACCAGATGGTTAATTATTCGGAAAGGGTAAAAA
>NC_061095.1:295455-302955 GCF_015104395.2 Macrobrachium nipponense
GAATATTCATTATTCCCATACATGGCTTGGCTAGACTGTCGCAGGCTTTTAAAGTTAATGGACTTGAAAAGAAGGACCATATCAATAATTCGCTCACACCACCTGCTTCGGCGACTTTTTTTTTCTGGCGCATAAGTGGGTTTGATTTTATTTTATTTTATTTATTTTTTTTTGCAATGAGGTGATGTGACGTCACATTGAATTCCCACTCAGTTTTCGAAGATGTTGCAATTTTATCTTTTATCTCTTTATTTTTTTTTATTATTTCTTTGGATAACAATTACGTTATTTTTGAAAAAATGCCTGGTCAGTCGTTTGCACAACTCTTACTACCTGTCTTTGACCTATTTTCCCTATTTTTTCCATATTTCTTTTCTTACCTATTTTTCCTATTTCATGGCTTGATTTCTCCTCTTCATCTGCAATCACTATTCACTATCACTTTCTTCTGCAATCATTATTCATTATCCCTTTCTTCTGCAATCACTATGCGCTACCCCAGATCGACAGTTTTAATCTAAAAACACACACACATTTATATAGTATATATTTATATAATATAGTGTGTGAATAAATAATATATATATATATTATATATATATATATATATATATATATATATATATAATATATATATATATATATTCACACACATATATATACATGTGTGTATATACACGTACGTATGTACGACCTTTTGACCTCGCATTCGCACATACATGGAAACCTGACAAGTTTCCTTGTGACATTCTGGTCGCCATCTTAGCGCGGGTAATGACATCCTTCTCGTATTGGAAGATCCCTTCGAGAGAAAGACATCGCAAAAAAAAAAAAAAAAAAAATAATAGATTAATAAATAAAAATAAAATAAAAAAATATAAAAATTCGTCCCAGGAGCAACTTCCTTCAGACGGAGCTAATCGTTCGGAATAGTTACGTCCATGATGTTAATGGTGGATGTGAGAGAGAATAGGGAATAAGAAAAAAAAAAGGCCTGATGAATGAGACTAGCGAATTGGAAGAGTGGAGATGCAAGGGAGATAAGAGAGAAGAACCAGAAGAAAAAGATTAAGGAAGCTCTCTCTCTCTCTCTCTTTCTTTTTGGAGGGAGATGAATTATAGATTAACCAGCTATTCAGTGATTGCACAACCTTGTTATTCATTACTTTTCAGCCTAGCTTTGGAATTCACTCCATTTTTCTGAGTTCCCTCATATTGAGAAGATTGCCCTCTACGTACGCGACTTACTTTTGAGTAGAGAAATATCATTTGTTGATTAATTTATTTGTTTTTTCTAAAAAGACGGATATTGAAAACTCATTTGAAATAAGACTTTTGGTGAATATTATTGACGGTAATTTTCTCTAGCTCTTTTATCTTTAGCTTTTCCCGGTTTTTATCATTCCCAAAGTCGCTTAACCATCAGGTCAGGTCCCAAGTCGCTTAACCATCAGGTCCAAGGTCAATGACAGGCCTCAATCTCTCTCTATCTCTCTCTCTCTCTCTCTCTCTCTCTCTCTCTCTCTCTCTCTCTCCAAAAAGACGCCCGCTGTTTTTCTTTAAACTTTTTGATGCTGGATCAAAGTCGACGTTAATGGAAGCAGAAAGGATTCCATTTCGAGATCACTTGGATAACTCTCCCTCTCTCTCTCTCGTCTCTCTCTCTCTCTCTCTCTCTCTCTCTCTCTCTGCTGGCTCAGAAGTCAGGAGGACGGACAGAAGGCGGATACTCAAAACGTCTGTACCTACTTCCTTCTTCCAGTGAAATCTAATACGCGACTGCCTCCTCCTCCTCCTCCTCGTCCTCCTCCTCCTCCTCCTCCTCTTCCTCCTCCTCCTCCTCTCCTCCTCCTCTTCTTCTTCTTCTTCTCCTCTTCTTCTTCTTCTTCTGTCGAACCAAGAGACTCCTACGATCCCAATCTTCTTCTTCTTCTTCTGAGAGAGAGAGAGAAAGAGAGAGAGAGAGAGAGAATCGAACACCTTCCACCCCTCTGCTTCCAGTTGCATTGAGGAAATCCTGCAAGAGCAGTTGCAACACACATTTTTTGGGGCGTCGAGTCCTGCACTCGACCTGCAATTAAGAGAGAGAGAGAGAGAGAGGGAGAGAGAGAGAGAGAGAGTTGGTGTATAGATGACCTTTCTATCTGCTGGGTGTGAAGGGATCGGGTGAGAGAAGAGAGAGAGAGAGAGAGAGAGAGAGAGAGAGAGAGAGAGAGAGAGAGGAACACGAAAGAGAAAAAAAAAATGGTAATGATGATAACAATAAGATGAGTAAATAATAATAATAATAATAATAATAATAATAATAATAATAATAATAATAATAATAATAATGAATAATAATAATAATAATATTATTATTATTATTATTGATAGTTTTTTTGTTATTTTAAGCATATTCATAAAATGGATAGAATATAATTTTTATAGATTTAGAGAGAGAGAGAGAGAGAGAGAGAGAGAGAGAGAGAGAGAGAGAGAGAGAGAGAACAAAACGAAAAAAAATTGTCGCTCGCTAACCCCCATGACATTCATTTCCCTTTTAAAAGCAAAGATAAATATATAAATAAATAAATAAAACACCGTTCAAATCGAAAATGCCATCATCTGTGCCACATACCCCGTTTTTATGAGCATGCCACGAGCGCTGTGGCACGCGAGGATGCCCAGGGAATATTCATGGCCCGGTTCGCTCGTGGAGTTTAACATCGGAATTGGCTCTTTTGTATTCCAAATTTGTTGGGTCTGTCACTTTTGGGCGGGCCTTATCTCTCTCTCTCTCTCTGGGCGTCGGGTAATTCGTATTATCCACTGGACGAATTGCGCGTGATTGGAAGAACTTTTTTTAGAGAGAGAGAGAGAGAGAGAGAGAGAATTACAAGGATTAGGATGTCTCAAAGACTTGGAAATCCATCCTTAAGAGAAGTCATCGTGTGCTCACTTAATCTCTAGGAGCAGGTTTTACTGTTCATTCACAGTTTCCTAATTAGAGAGAGAGAGAGAGAGGCAGAGAGAGAGAGAGAGAGAGAGGAGTTACAAGGGTTACAATGTCTCAAAGACTTGTTAGTCCATCCTTAAGAGGAGACATCGCGTGCTCACTTAATCTCTGGGAGCAGGTTTTACTGTTCATTCACAGTGTCCTAATGAGAGAGAGAGAGTAACCGTTATCGATGCATGGGTAGGATGCTACGTAGGTAGTTAAAATAACCATATCCTGAGCTATTATATTATTGGCATATTCATTTCTGTTATCGTGTTGTTTCAGATGGCTGGGATTTGGGTGTTGTAGTATTTTGGTGTGATACGTTGTAGCGTGGGGCGGGGGGGGGGGGGGGGGGGGGGGGGGGGGGGGGAGCTGTAGTAAGTGGATAATCTCTCTCTCTCTCTAGCTATCGATCTATCTGTCTATCTCTATCTGTGTGTATCTGAACAATATCTTATTCATAATTTTCCACTTCTTTCTCATTGACTAACAAGCCAAACTCAAGGATAAACAACCCCCCCCCCCCTCTCTCTCTCTCTCTCTCCTTTAAGGTCTCTGGCTCTTTCCTGGCTGTCCCCAAGACATAATAAGTTTGTCCGGACGAAACTACTGCTTTTGCCTTTGAACAACGGAGTCTAGTCGACGCATAGTTTTCTGAAGTGGACTAATCCCCCCGACCGCCTCCCCCGAAAACAATTAGTTATTCTCGGGTTTCAGACACAGAGTCACCAGGCCAGTTTGCGAAAGTTGGCGTGGCCCAAATATGAGCTTAATCTTCCGGAATTTGAAGGGGGGTTGTGGGGCGGGGGTAGGGGTGGGGTTTGAGGGGTAGGGAAGACTGCAAGTATTATAGCGGGCGGATTGTTTGAGCTTGTTTGAATACCATGATCGTGAGGTGAGGCTGTTGAGAATTGGCCTTGTATGTATATATATATATATATATATATATATATATAATATATATATATATATATATTATAATATAGATTATATATTAATAATAATATTAGCGTCTTTGGGACTTGCAATTAACACAAATGGGTCTGACGTCGTTCCACTCTACCCCCTACAAAACCCACCACGGTATCTCCTTGGACCTCCCCCATCCCGTACTCACTACTGTACTATACTTCACACAACAGCATCATTACCATGGGACCTTCCCCTCTATCCACACCCCCTGACTTACGCCAACCGCTTACTTTTATTACCTATTGGAACCCTTGCAAAACGATTTTGACGGTCAGAGAGAGAGAGAGAGAGAGAGAGAGAGAGAGAGCCTGATCAATGACAAATTACTTTTTTTTGTATTGTCTTCCGTTTTGCCTCATAGATATAAATAAAATCCATAATTGGTAATCAACTTGGAAACTTAAAGGTAAGCCTCGTCATTTCTGGTGCAGCAATTCTAGAGGAGGATTTTGTTTTTTTATGTCCCTACATTGTTTTTACGAATTCTTAATCTTCCTCCTGAAGGGGGCGTGTCTGCCCAATTTAATGCACCTGACTCAATTTTTTTTTTTTCTGCAAGGATGCTTTTGACTGAGATTGGTGTACGAACAACACACACACACACACACTATATATATATATATATATATATATATATATATATATATATATACATATATATATACATATATATATATATATATATATATATATATATATATATATATATATATATATATATATATATATATATCGTGGTGGCCTAGACTATGGCAATTGACGTTTTCCTATGTTATTTTACTTACTGAACAAGAATTTAAAGTAAGATTTATTTTGGACAACTGTAATTAACCCCCCAGGGGCCAGTGCTAAAACACGGCGAAATGCATTGGACGCCCCAATCCCTAGTGGATGTCGTATCCGCGGTTACGTTCCTTGCAGTTTGTGCAGAACTATTCTTTAGAATTACCCTGCAAGAAACGTAACCACGCATACGACATCTACCAGGGATTGGGGCGTCCAATGTATTTCGCCGTGTTTAGCACTGGCCCCTGGGGGTTAATTACAGTCGTCCGAATAAATATTACTTAAAATTCTTGTTCAGTAGGTAAAACTGCATAGAAAAACCGCAACTGCCATAGTCTACTGTAATGAGGGAAATACGTAATCAGGTAACTATAGAACACATAAATGCACAGTCATTATTAGCCCATATTTGAATGAAATTTAAAAGAACTTGTTTAATACTTGGAAAGAAACATAGACATTCTTTGTGTAAGTGAAACCTGGTTGGATTTGTCTGTTCAAGATAAGTTCATTCATGTTAAGAATTTTAATGTATATATGTTGTTCGTTTCGCTTTTGCGAAAGACTGGTTGTCTTTTCTTACGACTGTCGTTCGTAAGCATTACAGGTTCCTTCTTTTCTCCTCTCCTATGTGGTATCTTAGTAGAGTGGTTCTTCTTAGAATAAAGGAGATGATTCAAACGGATAAGTTAATAACAGTACAACAACTTTATTTCTGAACTCCATAACAAGAGAGACAGTTCGGTCGTGAGACCGTTCCGTTTGATCACTAGAAATGAACTGAATTGTTAGAGCATCACGTTGATAGCGATACATTAGCTATCTCAGCGATTCACATAAAAAACATACGTAGTCCGCCGGCTCGGAAGTTACAAGTTTCCGGCGCAGGTTAACAGGTCAACCGCTTCCCATGGAAGGTGTTATGAATAGTTGACAAGATACAAATCGATGACATTTTCAAACAAACTTAAACCAGGCTACTGCAGGCATTGCATAGCGTGATCTAGATTTGTCTTGGTCACGTAGGACGCTCCTAATTCGCCAATGACCCCTCAGGTCATGGATTCTATTTACAGATATGTAATTATCTGTTTTTTCAATGTATTCATTACATTAGGCTCGGACAGCTACCATTCAAGCCTTGAATAACAAAAGTTACTTTAAACATGGTTTCTTAGGAGTGTGCTCGTAACATATGTTTAGATATAATCATAACAAGTGATTAAATGCATAAAAAGGTTCTGTTACATACCCTTTTTGGACATATTCATAAACAAAGATAAATGCATGGAAAATATATATCCATGTTTGATAATAATGATTATTGGATACCAAAAAAAATCAAAAGGTTAAAATCAAAAGGTTAACATGTATACATGATGATGATAATAATAGGTAACCTGATTAAGAACAGCGGTTACTGGGTAAACACAAACATGATCATGGGTAATTGTTAAAGAGTACTTGTCACTCCTTATAATAGATAAATATAATGGTACAATTGTATAATAGTATAAGTGTGCACAGATTAATACATAGGGCTGGTATATTTTATTAGGTGCCCGAAAAATACTTTTAGGAGTATATTAATATATATATATATTGGGCTACAATATTTTATTAGGTGCCCGAGAGATACTTTAACTGTTCAAATGCAAAGGCTTGAGTCTTTCTTGTCCTACATATTGCCAGCGTACAGACCGCTTTTCACACACAACACAATTCCAGACAATTTACCTAGGCACCAAGTGAAATGGCCAGTTTCAGGCGGCCCTGAATGTATACGCCTTTAACGCAACAGGTACGTCATCTGGACATGACAACACGTTTCCTTGAAGATCCTTCTGTGTACGCCTCAACCTACGCCAAGCAAAGATGTTAACGGCGATAATCAATATAGCCGTCACGCTAAACACGGCCAGCAGCACGTAGTAACGAAGATTTTCTCCTCCTGCATAAGTCGGTGACGCGTGGTTCATCTCAGCCAGTTGCGTCAAATGATGAGCCACCCGCGCGTTGTATGGGAGAGGTAGTGATGGGATAATTGTAGTCGCCCAGGTATAGTTCGCAAAATACGTCTTCTCACGTATTATCGTGTTGACCCCTCTGACGGTGTAGTTTGTAGATGTCCCCGTACAGCCATCAGCTGCTACAAAGACTTGGGAATGGGCGGTGGTCCCGTCCGGGCATTCGACTTGAAAACCGTCTTTGTCGTATCGGATCCAGGAGCCATTATTCATTCTGTAATTGAACTTATTACTGTAAAAGGGATAAAGTTTCTTCAGACAACCTTCGCGTGTATGAGAGAGAGAGAGCCGTTTAGCACTATGCCTAACTCACATGAATCCATTGATATAGGATAGAATTCAAAAGAGTCAGCTGTACAAACTTTATTATTCATGGCTTCTGAACAGTGAGTGAGTTTATCTAAGTCTTTAATGACTGTAAATGATTTCCTATCAGGAGAAATCAGAACATGTCCCATCAAATTGGATATTACTGGACTTGAGTTATTCGTCATGAAAGTTGGAAACGGTGCTATTTTGTATGATTGCCAAGCATCGGAATAATCAAAAGGAATAATGATCATAATCCTATAATTTTCAACGCTGACTGATATTAGGCTATAATAAAACTCCACTTTATGGGCGTCTAATAAAGGAATATAACCTAGTTTCTCCCGTCCGTTCTCTAAAGTTAAAGTTAGATCTTTAATAGGCAAAAGGTGTGGAGATAACACACCTTTTGTTGCTAACGTA
>NC_061095.1:307955-312583 GCF_015104395.2 Macrobrachium nipponense
CTGCCGTACCAATATCCAGTTCGTATTTTATTATGGCGAAACATTGAATTTTTGTTCTCATTTGCTTAAAATCTCTCTCTCTCTCTCTCTCTCTCTCTCTCTCTCTCTCTCATACCAGTTAAGTAAGTAGATCGCTGTGCCAGTTTATTGATTACCTGATATATATATATATATATATATATATATTATATATATATATATATATATATATATATATATATATATGTATATATATATATATATATATATATATATATATATATTATTGTATTTTTGTATTATATTGCAAACTATTGTTGAATTGTATTTTTTACTGTATTTTTTTTTTGCAATGTTGCAATTTTTAACTATTTTGTACTGTATTATGTTTTTTATATGTTGCAATAGACCTCTCTCTCTCTCTCTATCTCTCTCTCTCTCTCTCTCTCTCTCTCTCTCTCTCTCTAATTTGGGGGGCAAACCCCACCTAACCCCCCATCGGGGGCTTTGCCCCCTCACTCCTTCCCCCAACCAGTATCTAGAACTCTATAACTCCCAAACTCTATAACTTTATCTAGAACTCTCAAACTCTCTCTAGAAGTCAAGAACTCTCTCAAACTCTCTCTAGAACTCTCAAACTCTCTAGAACTAGGTAGAACTCTCGATCTCTCTCTAGAACTCTATTTAGAACACTAGAACTCTCTAGAACTCACTCTAAAACACACCAGAACTCTATTTAGAACTCTCTCCAGGACGTCCTCTAAAAAACTTTAGAACTCTCTAACCCTCTCCAGAACTCCCTTTTAAACACTCTAGAACCCACAAACTCTCTAGTACTCTAATAATATTAGAACTCTCGACCTCTCGAGAACTCTGAAACTCTCTTTAAAACTCTCGAACTCTCTCTAGAACTCCCTCTAAAATACTCTAGAACCTTCAATCTCTCTAGAACTCTATCTAGAAATCTCAAACTCTCTAAAACTTTATTTAAAACACATGAACTCTCTAAAACTCACTCTAAACCACTGTAGAACTCTCAAAGTCTTTAGAACTCTATTTAGAACTCTCTCTAGAAGTCTAAAACTCTACTTAGAAATCTCGGACTCTCTAGAACTATCAAACTCTCTAAAACTATATTTAGAACTATCAAACTCTCTTGAGAACTCATTCTAAAACACTAGAACTCTCAAACTCTTTAGAACCCTATTTAGAACTCTCTCTAGAAGTCTAAAACTCTACTTAGAAATCTCGGACTCTCTAGAACTATCAAACTCTAAAACTATATTTAGAACTATCAAACTCTCTTGAGAACTCATTCTAAAACACTTGAACTCTCAAAGTCTTTAGAACTCTATTTAGAACTCTCTCTAGAAGTCTAAAACTCTACTTAGAAATCTCGGACTCTCTAGAACTATCAAACTCTCTAAAACTATATTTAGAACTATCAAACTCTCTTGAGAACTCATTCTAAAACACTAGAACTCTCAAACTCTTTAGAACTCTATTTAGAACTCTCGAACTCTCTAGAACTATCAAACTCCCTAGAACTATATTTGGAACTCTCGAACTCTTTAGAACTATATTTAGAACTCTCGAACTCTTTAGAACTATATTTAGAACTCTCGAACTCTTTAGAACTATATTTAGAACTCTCGAACTCTTTAGAACTATATTTAGAGTTATCAAACTCTTTAGAACTATATTTAGAATTATCAAACTCTTTAGAACTATATTTAGAATTATCAAACTCTTTAGAACTATATTTAGAATTATCAAACTCTTTAGAACTATATTTAGAATTCAAACTCTTTAGAACTATATTTAGAATTATCAAACTCTTTAGAACTATATTTAGAACTCTCGAACTCTTTAGAACTATATTTAGAACTCTTGAACTCTTTAGAACTATATTTAGAACTATCAAACTCTTTAGAACTATATTTAGAATTATCAAACTCTTTAGAACTATATTTAGAATTATCAAACTCTTTAGAACTATATTTAGAACTCTCGGAACTCTTTAGAACTATATTTAGAACTATCAAACTCTTTAGAACTATATTTAGAACTATCAAACTCTTTAGAACTATATTTAGAACTCTCGAACTCCCTTTAAAACTCCCTCTAAAACACTAGAACTCACAAATTCTCTAAAACTCTGTTTAGAACTCTCGAACTAACTAGAACTATCTATAGAATTGTATTTAGAACTGTCGAACTCTCTTTAGAAGTTTCAAATTCTCTAGAACTCTATTTAAAACTCTCGAACTCTCTAGAACTGGCTCTAAAACACACTAGAACGCTCTAACTCTCTCTAGAACTCCCTCTAAAACACTCTCGAAGTATCAAACTCTCTAATACTCTATTTAGTTACTATAAATGTATATATATATAGATATATATTATTATATATAATATATATATAAATTTATAATATATATTGTAAGTGTTTACATAATAAAATATGGAATGTTAGTCCATATATATAAAAGTCTAAAACTAAAGAGGTCAACCAGATTGCTTGCAGGAATGTGATCAGACTAGAGACGCTAAAGATGACGTATACAATAAGTATGTAGGCTAAGTTGACATGTCGTCACCTGTAGTCATTCAATTGTTTATAAACTTTAGTCCAAGCTTCCTGCTTGAGACAAACACCGTGACCTATAGCTCAGGCGGCCTACGTGATCTCTAGCGTGGTCTCATTTTTGATTGTGTGTTCGTATGAAACTATGTCATTTGTATGTATGTTCATATGTTCGAACTACTGTCTGTTCCTTCATAACTTGTAACAGAGATGGTAGACAGGCAGAACAGAGTTAGCTATCGTCATTAGAAGACCTGTACCTCTTTACCTAAGCTTTATCATGTAGAGGAATAGGATTAGCCATCATCATTGGCAGAAGCGATCAAGCTATCGTTATTAGAAGACTTGTACAATCATACCTGATCTTCACCATGTAAAACTTCAGAAGAATATATATCTATTTTTATACTTCGTGTTTTCTACAAGAACCTCCTCACCGAACCATGAGTTTTAACACATCGTCGTAATAACCAACAAGATTAGTACCGACTTCACGTAAGTAAGGATCTACACAAACCCCAAGACACTCCATGAAGATGGAAGTGCAATACCAACCGACTTAGCGTATAGATTATCGCAAGTCTAACATTAACCTCATAGGGCGCCTTATCATACAAGGCACAAGCCCTAATATTGGTGGCACGCGTACCAGAAGAACTCTACAACGTCCTACGAAGAAAAAAACCAGAATAATAAATCATGAATATCATAAGAAGTCAACGACGACGGAAGCAGCAGATTCTTCAAGCAACCTAGTATCATCGTTAGTGAGCGACTTCAGAAAACAACAAGATTCGTCAAGCAACTTAGTATCATCGTTTAGTGAATAACTTCAAGAAGCAAAAACCGACATGTTCTTTTTCCTACGGCAACGCAAGCTTCGTCTCTCATTAGAATCATTCAAGAAAACATCGTTAGTGAGCGTTTCCGGCACTCCAAGAAACAAACTGAACGCGTCTGCAGCATCGGATCTTTCAAGGGCTCGAATCATCGAAACAACGCGCACGGGGGAAACTCAAGCCAAAAAACCAGGTCATCCGCTAAATAGAGAAGGAGGACCAAGGCCGTGTGTCGTTATCGGAACACCGTGACTTCCCACAAAAGCAAGCTAAGTACAATTTTTTATTCTTTGGAGTAACTTTGAGTGTTTCCTTTACAGGTCGAATTTCGTTATTCCTGTGGCTGAAGTTAACGAGACATCCTTAATCTTACTTTTTTACAGAAATTATCTACATCATTGAGATTTCGCTACTGCGAGTTTTTATCTTTGAGTGTCTGTTTCCAGAAGTTCTACTGAAATATCATAATCATATACTATGTTAATTTTATCATTTTGGGTGATTATTAATCCCTTACGTAACAAATCATATTAAACAGTGAATATGCGTTTACGCAGTGGACGTCTGTATTTATACAGATGCATAGATAGGGTCGTTAAGCACCGTAGTGATTAGACACAAAAAACAAGTGGAAACACCCCGTACAAATCTATATAAATTAGAGGTAACACTATTTCGGGTCATGACAATAAATGCTCCCTTGCAAAGTCCCGATCGCAGTTTTAGCCTTGAGTTTTTGAGTTATATAAAATATCGAACCTCAATGACTCAACTTAACTTTAAAAATATGGCTGGATTGCAAGGAATAACATGCCTATAAAATAAAAAACTTTCATTAGGCTAAATGCGCTGACCAGGATCCCTCACTATTTCAAATTTTAGCAAAGAATGAGTACAAACAGTTGATATTGTATGCAGTAGTGATAACTTGTCTTATTAGTAATCGCTCAGTTCCTAATAGTTCGTCATTCATTGCTTTATACGTAACAGCAACATAATGCATAAAAACACACAATACGTTGCCGATGGTAATAAAGAGAAGGATCCTAATTATTACAAAAAGAAATAGAAACAGTAGCCCGTTCAGAATCAAACAAGCAAACTCGGTGACTGTGTCACCTAGTCAAGCGGTCAAGGTCAGTCAAAAACTGCCAAAGTGTTCAAAGCATAGCAAATTCCACACAATAAGCGACTCTAGCAGAGTGGGGAAAAGCGATGTTGGA
>NC_061095.1:313083-361810 GCF_015104395.2 Macrobrachium nipponense
ACGAAAAATATTTTAGTAGGAAAACATGAACATGATTACAATAATTAATGACTATGCAAACCATTTTTCTGATGCATATTCCACTTTTGTGCAACTGTGAAAATAAATCAGGTAACCTATCCTCGATCATGTAAGGAACAGTCTGGCATCCTCAGGAATATTCCAGACGCGATTCCTGTTTAGGAATACTGCATTCGAACGTGTCAGATATGGCACTGACTGCTAACCGTCCTCCCCAACTCCGAAGGCATCAGAATAAAACATCGATTTGCTGATGATACAAAGAGGAAATGGATAAAAGTGTGTCTCCCTCTGCACGAAGAGGAAGTAGAAGTGAGAGGGGAGAAGAGAGGAAAAGAAGTGGTAAAGGAAAATAAAAAGGAAAACGTAGGAAAGAGAAGAGAGAAGGGAACGGCTGCCATATCCTGATCAGAAAAATAAGTGATGGATTGGGCGTGAGTTGTTGTTGTTCTGCAATCTCGGTGTATTGTTGTTGGTCAATGTATGGTGCGCACATAAAGTGTTTTTGCTTTTGGTCAATGTAAAATGCGTGCATACCAATCTATGTATGTATGTACGTATATTTTATATAGAGTTATATATCCTTGACAGTGTCTTGGTAAAGACGAGAGCGCTTGGATTTCTGTCTCATCATTCTTCCTTTGTATTCGCTTATTCAATGAAGTCACGTAAATATTCACACATATACACACACACACACATATATATATATTAAAAGACCCACAAAGTCCAGGTGATATATAGCATGGCAATCTGACTCAAAAATAAATCCAAGCTTTTATAAATTCATCCTCTGAATAAATAGATAAAAAATAGTGACAAATATCACATGGCAATCTGATTCAAAGATAAATCCAAGCTTTTATAAATTCATCCTCTGAATAAAAAAAAAAATAATAGTGACAAATATGACAAGCTCACAAAAGCGAGTGACAGTGAATTGACAGACAGACAGACAAACGAAAAACAGGAATCGGGAATGGGAACCGGCCCTCTGCGGATTCCCAACCGAAAAAAAAAAAGAAAAAGAAAGAAAAAAGTTTAGGAATGATGTCAAATGTGAAAACAGGAATGAAGAAAACTCCGATTGGAGGGGCCATTTCCCGGTAGGAAGAAGAAGAAGAAGAAGAAGAAGAGGAAGAAGAGATATTTCAATAATAGAAGTATTTTACGAGGAATAATAAGCGACTAGAGACGGTACACATTAAATACCCATACAATTAATTGTGATCCAAATACAATAAAAACAGATATAACAATAATAATAATCATAAAAGTATTTTATTATTATTTATTATTTGGGGAAAAACTCTATCACGAGATATATACAATGTTAGCCTCTAAGAGGTCCACAATGATAAAAATGTTAAAATTTTCGTGCTTATAAATTAAACAAGAATTTTTAACATTTTGATTATTGTGGACCCTTAGAACATTATTATTATTATTATTATTATTATTATTATTATTATTATTATTATTATTATTATTTTGTTAAAAATGACTGCTGCTTCAGCACTATTAATCTTATAAAGAATCTTCTCTATCTTTCTGATGACGGCTTTCTCCTTGTTGCTTAGACTGGCGAGCAACGCACCAAAGGGGATGGTAAAATTCGGTTGAGTCATTTGATTATTATTGCTTATACAATTCTCTCTCTCTCTCTCTCTCTAACGCGACGTTTCCTCTGATTGACAGGACATTATCAAGCGATAACTGCTGAGGACTGAATTCCAGTGTTTGTTGTTGTTTAAGATTAAGCTGGCCTTGTGCCAGCACGAGCTCTTGCTCAGAGCAGCCGTATGCATTCCAGTGGTTGTTGTTGTTGTTTAAGATTAAGCTGGCCTTGTGCAGCACGGGCTCTTGCTCACAGAGCAGCCCGTAATAATCCAGTGGCGAGTCCATCTCCTTTTATCGTGGTATTTGCGAGCTCTTGAGTACGGGCAGAGCACCTCTTCGGCAGGACGGGTTTTCATTGGTTCCCGGTGGAAGGTGACTCATGCGGCGGGCGTTGACGAGTCTTGCAGACCTTCTCAGGTGGGGCGTATCACCGGGAGCCTCTTGATTGGCTTCTACCTGAGTGACGTCACCCCTGGTATTATTCTCATGTCCGGTGTTCGTTTCATGCGCGCTGGTACTAATTTCGTTAGGGGGGAGGGGTGTGGTCCTCCTCACACACGTCGGTATCAGGAACGCTTCTTGGGTGCATTAAGGGGAGGCTTTTCTTCGAGGATGAGCAGCGCTTCTAGGAGACGCAGACGTCGTGGGTCAGGTGCTCTCCCGATGATCTTAATATTCCTGACGATGTCGTCTCTCGTGATGTTTCTTGTGGTGTACTACAAGGGCGTGCTGCCTAACCCCTAATGGCGCCCTCCTGGGCGTGGCAGGAAATCCTCTTTGACAGGCGCATCGTCGTCATGCCGATGTAAATCCCTTTGGTGCGTTGCTCGGCAGTCTAAGCAACAACGAGAAAGCGTCATCAGAAGATAGAGAAGACTCTTTATAAGATTAATAGTGCTGAAGCAGCTGTCATTTTTAACAAAACATGTCTACGAGAGGTCTCCGAAATTAGATATTATTATTATTATTATTATTATTATTATTATTATTATTATTATTATTATTATTATATTAAGATAAACAGTAATAAAAAATACAAGTATTTTATTATTATTATGAATATTGTTATTATTAAGAGAGAGTAATAATATTACAAGTATTTTTGATTATTATTATTATTATTAAGATAACAGTAATGGTAATATTTTTATTATTATCATTATTATCATCATTAATATAACTAATAATATAAGTATTTTATAATAATAATAATAATAATAATAATAATAAAAATAATAATAATAATAATAATAATCATAATAATACTACTAATAATAATAAGTTATTATTATTATTATTATTATTATTATGATTATTATTATTATTTTTTTTTTTTTTTTTCTTGTGGTCTATCACCAGTCCTCCAATTCGACTGGGTGGTATTATGTAGTGGGGTTGGGGGTTCCGGGTTGCATCCTGCCTCCTTAGGAGTCCATCACTTTTCTTACTATGTGCGCCGTTTCTAGGATCACACTCTTTTGCAAGAGTCCTGGAGCTACTTCAGCCTCTAGTTTTTCCAGATTCCTTTTCAGGGATGTTGGGATCGTGCCTAGTGTTCCTATGATTATGGGTACAATTTCCACTGGCATATCCCATATCCTTCTTATTTCTATTTTCAGATCTTGATACTTATCCATTTTTTCCCTCTCTTTCTCTTCAACTCTGGTATCCCATGGTACTGCGACGTCAATGAGTGACACTTCCTTCTTGATTTTGTCAATCAACGTCACGTCTATTTGCACGTATCACTCTATCTGTTCTGATACTATAGTCCCAGAGGATCTTTGCCTGTTCGTTTTCTATCACTCCTTCAGGTTGGTGCTCGTACCACTTATTACTACAAGGTAGCTGGTGTTTCTTACACAGGCTCCAGTGGAGGGCTTTTGCTATTGAATCATGCCTCTTTTTGTATCTGGTTCTGTGCAAGTGCCGGAGATTCGGCTTGCTATGTGGTTTATGGTTTTCCTACATAGGGAGAGACGTCATTTCCATCTGTCGTTCTTTGAACATATCTGGTACTTAGGGCCTGATCTTGTGCCGAAGTTATCATTCCCTCAGTTTCCTTCTTGAGCTCTCCATCTGTAGCCATTGCCACGTGTCATCGCTGGCTAGTTCTTTAGTCTGGCTCATGGTATTGTCCGTGGATTGGTTTTGTTGTGGCAGTCCTCTGTTCTGCTTGTCATTCGTCCTGTCTCTGTATATTTGTGGGTCTTCGTCTACTTTTATCAGTCCTTCTTCCCATGCACTCTTGAGCCACTCGTCTTCACTGGTTTTCAGATATTGCCCCAGTGCTCTGTTTTCGATGTTGACGCAGTCCTCTATGCTTAGTAGTCCTCTCTCTCCTTCCTTTCGTGTTATGTATAGTCTGTCCGTGTTTGCTCTTGGGTGTAGTGCTTTGTGGATTGTCATATGTTTCCTAGTTTTCTGTTTCTATGTTGCGGAGTTCTGGCCTTCGTCCATTCCACTATTCCTGCGCTGTATCTGATTACTGGCACTCTGCCATTGTGTTTATGGCTTTTATCATATTTCCGGCGCTGAGTTTTGACTTGAGATTCGCCTTGAGTCTCTGCATATATTCTTGTTTCCTGATCGTGTCCTTCATCTCTTGGTGTTTTATATCCCCTCCTTCCATTATTCCCAGGTATTTGTATCCAGTCTCATCTGAGGGTTTGATGTTGCTCCCATCTGGTAGCTTTATCCCTTCAGTCCTTGTTACTTTGCCCTTTTGTATGTTGACTAAGGCACATTATTATTATTATTATTATTATTATTATTATTATTATTATTTGCTCTATCACAGTCCTCCAATTCAACTGGGTGGTATTTCTAGTGTAGGGTTCCGGGTTGCATCCTGCCTCCCTAGGAGTCCATCACTTTTCTTACTATGTGCGCCGTTTCTAGGATCACCCTCTTCTGCATGAGTCCTGGAGCTGCTTCAGCCTCTAGTTTTTCTAGATTCCTTTTCAGGGATCTTGGGATCGTGCCTAGTGTTCCTATGATTATGGGTACAATTTCCACTGGCATATCCCATATCCTCTTATTTCTTTATTTTCAAATCTTGATACTTATCCATTTTTTCCTCTCTTTCTCTTCAACTCTGGTGTCCCATGGTATTGCGACATCAATGAGTGATACTTTCTTCTTGATTTTGTCAATCAACGTCACGTGGCGCCGTGGCAGAGTGGGTTAGGTCGTCAATGGACTGGTTAAGCAACATTGGGGCTGGTCAGTCGTTGGAGGGGTGACCGCTCTCCTCGGCGTTGATTCCTTGGGAAAGGATCTTTACCATAATTTCCTCAGTCTACTCAGCTGTAAATGAGTACCTATCCCTGATGGGGTAGGGTCCAGCTATGGGTTAAATAGCAAAACTCAGCAGTGATGAAAGAAATGAAGGAATAAACGACAACGACGTAATTGGAGCCTCTGTCAACAGAGGAGCTTCGTTCCGGCAGCCAGGTATTCAACCCAATTGAAGGGGAAGACGGTCAGGTACTTGGAGGTCGTCATCCAGCAACTGACCACCACAATGACAGAAACCAACAGTCAGAGACTGGAGCTACAGAAGCAAACCAGAGGAAGAAATTATTATTATTATTATTATTATTATTATTATTATTATTATTATTATTATTATTTACATAACCTGTTAGGTATCATTATAATTACTAATTATTATTATTATCTACATAACCTGTTAGGTATATTATTATTATTATTATTATAGAGGTAACACTAGAACTGTCATAACACGACAAAAGCAATAAAAGCCACTGCCCTTAGTTAGCTCACCCAAACTCCGCTTCTACCCAAACTCTCAAAACTATCGGGAAACTGAAAATGAAGGGAGGTAGGGGGGCGCACCCCCGTCCCCCCCCACCCCCCCCCCCCCCTCCCACCCCACCCCCGCCCCCGGGCCAGTGAGTTGGGGGAGTGGATGGGAAGATCTACCAGGAGATGAGAAATGGCTGTGGTAGGGAAGGGAGGGGGAGGGGGAGGGGGAGCACTACCCTTCCTAAGTTTCCCATAAGCTTTGCAATGAAAAAAAGTTTTTTTAGAATTTTTACACCTACTATCTCTTACTTTAGTAGACTTTATTTTTTATTTTTATGCACAAAGGATGCAGAGTTGCGAGGCCTACACCATCTGTCCTCTGCTCTCTCTACGCAAATCCATATATATATAGTATACACACACACCACACACACATATATATATATATATATATATATATATATATATATATATATATATATATATATATATATATGTATATATACTATGTATGTAGTATATATATATATATATATATATATATGTATATATATATATATATATATATATATATATATAATATATATATATATATATATAGATGTATATATATAATATATATATATATATATATATATATATATATATAATGTGTGTGTGTTTTTCACATGAAAATATGCTACGTAAAAACCTGGGTAGAAATGTCGGACAAAGAAGGCCTAATTATCTTCCGAAGAAAGTAATTAAGATAATACCCAGGTGACGGTGATGGCATTTAATGCCCTTTCTGTTTTTAAGTTCCGTCGTCTTTATATTCTGCGATGCCCTTGAAATTATTCAAGAATATGAAGTTAGCTTTGATGGGAATTAATACTTAATATAGCACCGATGGGAATTCTTAAAGATAGTACTGATGGGAGTTAATTCTTAAAGATAGCAAGGCTGGGAAACATTTAGATAGCATTGATGGGTATTAATTCGTAAAGATAGCACTGGCTGTGAATTATTTCTTAAAGATAAGCATTGACGGGAATTAATTCTCAAAATTAGAACTGATGGGAATTAATTCTCAAAATTAGAACTGATGGGAATTAATTCTTAAAGATAGCACTAATGGGAATTATTTCGTTAAGATAACACTAATGATATATATTATATATAATATATATATATATATATATATATATATATATATATATATATACATATATATTTTATATTTATATGTATATGTATACATATATTTATAATATATAAAATCACATATATACATATACACTCAACCTCACCCACTAGAAGAAGCAGAAAGACTGGCAACATCCTTCGCCAACAGGACTAGCTCAGGTAACCTCTCCCCTGAAACAAGAAGATTCAGGATCAACTAGCACCGATTAGATGGGAGGAGATCGATGCGGCCTGCCACAGACCAGATGATACAGACACCCCTTACACGGTAGAGGAACTGAAAGCAGTAATTAAAGTTGGCAGAGGTGACAGCGCCAGGAGCAGACAGGATAACATACACCTGATCAGTAAAATGGGTCCTGCAGGAGAAACAGCCTTTCTGAGAATCCTAAACAAAACACACATTGAACACACAAGACCACAAACCTGGCGGCAGCAGGACACACAGCCAATCCCCAAACCTAAAGATCCAGAGAACCCAAGACCAATCGCATTGGTGTCATGCATTAAAAAAACTGGAGAAAAAATGGTACTAAATAGAATGAAGTACAAGATTGGTCCACTGCACAAGCAGCTATATGCATATCAGGAAGGAGTCGGAACTACAGAGTGCATAACAGATGTTCTCAGCTACATAAATCAAGAAAGAAGGACAGTAGTCTTCATAGATTTTGAAAGGCTTTTGAAACAAGCAGTCCAGCAAGCACTACTTCAATCAGTAGTAAGGAAGGGAGTCCAAGGACACTTACTAGCCCGGACAAAAAACTGCGCACTGGGCAGGCAGGCAAGAGTAAAATTCCAAGGAGTGATGTCTACATTCCCCGACTTGGAAAATGGCACGCCTCAGGGAGGAATTCTGAGTCCATTTCTATTCAACATACTAATGGAGAATATAGCCTCCCTGCAGCTTCCAAAAGGCGTAGAAATCTTCATCTATGCCGATGATGTGTGTGTAGTAGCAAGAGGAGCTGTTAGAGTGCCCAGAATGCAAAGGGCACTCAATGACATCAACAATAAATCAAATGAGCTAGGCCTTAAAATAAATATAAATAAAACAAAGGCCATGACAATGAAAGCCCACAGACCGCTGCAACCACTGACAATAGGAGTTGAGCCCATAGAATGGGTAGACAGCTACATATACTTGGGAGTTGTGATAGACCAGCAGCTAACTTTCAAGGAGGAAATCAAGTACTTGAGAGAAAGAGCAAATGCAAGACTGGCCGCCATGAGATACATGTCATCCTTGAAGGAGGAGCAAATGAACACATACAAAGGAAGTACTACCTAACCTGCACCAGAACACGTGGACTATGCTGCCCCCCACTCTGATGAGGCTGACAGAGGCTCAAAAAGAATCACTGGAGGTCATTCAAAACAATGCAATGAGACTCGTGCTAGGAGCACCCACATGGACAAGGCTGTGCAACCTCAGGCTTGAAACTAACTGGCCAAAACTAGAGGATAGGATTGCACAGCGAAATGCAAGCACAATGGCCAAGATTTTCCTCTCAGAAAGAGACTCCATCTCGAGGAAAAGAGCCAGAGAGGAACTTGCTAAACACCCAGAGATTCAAAGTCAGAGTCCCTATGGTAAGGACCAAAGTGACAACATCAAGAGTCTAGGCATGGCAGAGACACTGCTGCAGCTAGGTCCAGACACAACACAGGGCCCACAACATCTACCACCCTGGAAGAAGGACACTGCAATATATAAATACACAAGCCTGCCAAGAGCAAAAGAAGACTGCACAAGAAAAGAGCTAAGAGCGGCAGCCTATGAGGCAATCAGAAACACTGAGACCATAGGGGCACAAACATACTACACCGATGGCACTGTAGATCCTGAGAATCAAACTACAGGAGCTGCAGTATATTCAAGAAACTTCACAGCCTGCTGGAGGACCTCCAACCACGCCTCCACTATGCAGACAGAATTAACAGCAATAAGACAGGCACTGCTGTACTCACTGGAGAATGAAGAAGGGCCTGTAATCATCCACACCGACTCAAAGTCCTCAATGCAAGCCTTGCAACAACAGAAAAATAAAGAGAACAAGGCACTGCTGCACCAGCACAGCGAAAGAGGAAGACCTGTCACCTTAAACTGGATACCCAGTCACATAGGAATTCCAGGCAACGAGGAGGGCCAATGATACTACAAAAGTACAAAACACATTGACAGAGTGCAAATACATATACAACCTGCACTGCAACAAATAAAGAATGCAATGAAACCACTCTGCCAAGAAAACTTGCTAAAAGACCATCGCGAGTGGGTAGAAAAGAACTCACCGTCCGCCAGATGGTATAAGACATCGACTGATCTAGTGCCTCCTCCCATAGACAGGTAGACACCAAGAAAACTTGCTGTGATCATCCACAGACTCAGGCTAGGATATAAAGCCTGCTGGGAAATCGTGGAAAACAGTGTCAGACCATGTGAACACTGTCAAGAAGAAACACAGCAACCACTCCTTCACTACCTGCTGGAATGCAGAGAAACAGCACAGCTAAGAGGTGCAGCACAAATTGAATTACTTGCGGAAGATGCTGAGCATGCAGCTGCCACAGTCACAAAAACGACCATTGAAAACTTAGAAGAGCACGCCCAGATGCTCTACAACCTACCTCCACCAAGGTAAATAAGCTAAAAGTAACATCAATCACCCTCATCACATCCCCTCACTATAAGGCTCTATCCACATCATCCACTATCATTCTTTTAAACTTTACCTACCACTGAAATCCTTCCGCAGGGACCCAAGGGAGTAAAGGGTTGGACAACCCCACCTGCACAGCTTCTCTAATATTCGAAAGACTTACATTTTTTCAAACTTCTACTACAATATGACATGATGGCCCTCTCTTACTGACACCATCATCGTTCCCCTGTTCACTCCTATCTCTACAACTAAAAATATTTCCTATTTCACAAGACTAACCATGAACCTAATGAATCTTTTCAGATCACCCACTGGCCGAACAAGGGAAAGGCCCATGCCAACAAGAAGTGTTGGTGCTTAATACAACAACAACAACAAACAACAGCACCAACAGTCTGCTCCGATCCACTGCATGTGATCAAGGTTTCGGATGATACCGAGAGCAAACGTTTGGCCAACTAGATTAACTTATATTTTGACCTATTTGTTCATTTACTGTGACAAATAAATAAATTTGTAACCATGATCCCTGAAATTGACTCCTCCTGATGAGTAATATCGGCGCAATACTCGCCAGTTGTAGTAGCAGAGAAAAAGCTATTATTAGAAAAATAGAGAAGACTATTACAAGTTGAATGCAGCTGATGCAGCAATATCTTTCAATAATAATAATAATAATAATAATAATAATAATAATAATAATAATAATAATAATAATAATGTGGCGCCGTGGAGGAGTGGGTTAGGTCGTCAATAGACTTAAGTCAAGTTAAGCAACATTGGGGCTGTCAGTCGTTGGATGGGTGACCGCTCTCCTTGGCGTTGATTCCTTGGGAAAAGATCTTTACCATAAATTTCCTCAGTCTACTCAGCTGTAAATGAGTACCTATCCCTGATGGGGTAGGGTCCAGCTATGGGTTAAATAGCAAAACTCAGCAATGATGGAAAGAAATGAAGGAAATAAACGAACAACGACGTAAATGGAACTCTGGCAACAGAGGAGCTTCGTCCGGCACCAGGTATTCAACCCAATTGAAGGGGAAGACGGTCAGGTACTTGGAGGTCGTCATCCAGCAACTGATCACCACAACGAGAGTAATCAACAGCCTGAGATTGGAGCTACAGAGGCAAAAAGGAAGAAATGGACAAGAGAAGAAAATAAGGAAATATGGAGATGCTACATCAGAAGCAAACCCGACGGAGAGAGGATATAGAAGAAGATTGGTCAACATCTGGAATGAGAGGAATAACACCCCCAAACAGAGCAGAAGGGCTGGCAGACCAAGTAAGGAACATAAAGAAAAAGAACTGGCTCTCCCCAACAGAAAGAGAAGAACTGGAAAGGGAAATGTCACACGACAACGAATTACATGAAGACGAACTGAGAGACGATGCCCACAGAAGACAACAGGGAGGATGAGGTATCAAACAACGCACACGAAGAAACACCGACGAAAGTAACAGAGAGGAAGGAATGGGTAGAAAAGATTAGACAATGGATGGAGCCAGATACAGAGAGAACAAAGATCCCCTCCATGAAAGCCTACAACACCAAGAAATTAAGGGAGAAAACAAGTGAGGTCAATGAAATAATGGGCATAATACACACCACCAGTATCACAGAAACAAATAACTTGACATATGCAGGAGCAAGATTAGTAGCAGAACTGATGGGGATTCGAACACCAACACCACCAGCACAACCAACCCAACAGAAACCAAAACAGCAACCTCCTTGGAAAAGGCGCCTGGAAAAGCAAATCATGGTGATGAGATCAGACTTGAGTAAACTGAAAGAGATGGCAGAAAAAAAGGCTAGAAGATGTAAAACAGAGGCTTAAGGCCAAAGCACATAAGATCCAACGGTACACGAACAGGAATAAGGGATACCAACAGAACAAACTATTCGGAACCAACCAGAAAAGACATACAGCCAACTAAGAGGGGAAGACAACCACCCAGAAATTCCTGAAGCCGAACCAAGTAAGAGACTCTGGGAAAACATATGGAGCAATCCGGTATCACACAACAAACATGCAACATGGCTCCAGGAAGTCAAGGAAGAAGAAACAGGGAGAATAAAACAAAGATTCACAGAGATCACGACAGACACAGTCAGACACCAACTAAAGAAAATGCCAAACTGGAAAGCCCCAGGTCCCGATGAAGTCCATGGATACTGGCTGAAAAACTTCAAGGCCCTACACCCACAAATAGCAGAACAACTCCAGCATTGTATCTCAAATCACCAAGCACCCAAATGGATGACCACAGGAAGAACATCCTTAGTACAAAAAGACAAGAGTAAGGGAAATATAGCCAGTAACTACAGGCCTATCACCTGCCTACCAATAATGTGGAAGTTACTAACAGGTATCATCAGTGAAAGGCTATACAAACTACCTAGAGGAGACAAACACCATCCCTCACCAACAGAAAGGCTGCAGAAGGAAGTGTAGGGGCACAAAAGACCAGCTCCTGATAGACAAAATGTAATGAAGAACAGTAGGAGAAGGAAAACCAACCTAAGCATGGCATGTGGATAGACTATAAGAAAGCCTTCGACATGATACCACACACATGGCTAATAGAATGCCTGAAAATATATGGGGCGGCGAGGAAAACACCATCAGCTTCCTCAAAAATACATTGCGCAACTGGAATACAATACTTACAAGCTCTGGAATAAGACTAGCAGAGGTTAATATCAGGAGAGGGATCTTCCAGGGCGACTCACTGTCCCCACTACTCTTCGTAGTAGCCATGATTCCCATGACAAAAGTACTACAGAAGATGGATGCATGACAAAAGTACTACAGAAGATGGTAAGAGCATCAAGGAAATAGATACCCTAATCCAGACTGTAAGGATTGTATCTGGGGACATCAGGATGGAGTTTGGAATAGAAAAATGCGCCTTAGTCAACATACAAAAAGGCAAAGTAACGAGAACTGAAGGGATAAAGCTACCAGATGGGAGCAACATCAAACACATAGATGAGACAGGATACAAATACCTGGGAATAATGGAAGGAGGGGATATAAAACACCAAGAGATGAAGGACACGATCAGGAAAGAATATATGCAGAGACTCAAGGCGATACTCAAGTCAAAACTCAACGCCGGAAATATGATAAAAGCCATAAACACATGGGCAGTGCCCGTAATCAGATACAGCGCAGGAATAGTGGAATGGACGAAAGCAGAACTCCGCGCATAGATCAGAAAAAACCAGGAAACATATGACAATACACAAAGCACTACACCCAAGAGCAAATACGGACAGACTATACATAACACGAAAGGAAGGAGGGAGAGGACTACTAAGTATAGAGGACTGCGTCAACATTGAGAACAGAGCACTGGGGCAATATCTGAAAACCAGTGAAGACGAGTGGCTAAAGAGTGCATGGGAAGAAGGACTAATAAAAGTAGATGAAGACCCACAAATATACAGAGACAGGAGAAAGACAGACAGAACAGAGGACTGGCACAACAAACCAATGCACGGACAATACATGAGACAGACTAAAGAACTAGCCAGCGATGACAATTGGCAATGGCTACAGAGGGGAGAGCTAAAGAAGGAAACTGAAGGAATGATAACAGCGGCACAAGATCAGGCCCTAAGAACCAGATATGTTCAAAAGAACGATAGACGGAAATAACATCTCTCCCATATGTAGGAAGTGCAATATGAAAAATGAAACCATAAACCACATAGCAAGTGAATGCTCGGCACTTGCACAGAACCAGTACAAAAAGAGGCATGATTCAGTGGCAAAAGCCTCACTGGAGCTGTGCAAGAAACATCAGCTACCTTGCAGTAATAAGTGGTACGAGCACCAACCTGAGGGTAGTGGATAGAAAACGATACAGCAAGATCCTCTGGGACTATGGTTAGCGAGAACGGATAGGGTTGATACGTGCAAACAGACCAGACGTGACGTTGATTGACAAGTCCAAGAAGAAAGTATCACTCATTGATGTCGCAATACCATGGGACACCAGAGTTGAAGAGAAAGAGAGGGAAAAAATGGATAAGTATCAAGATTTGAAATAGAAATAAGAAGGATATGGGATATGCCAGTGGAAATCGTACCCATAATCATAGGAGCACTAAGCACGATCCCAAGATCCCTGAAAAGGAATCTAGAAAAAACTAGAGGCTGAAGTAGCTCCAGGACTCATGCAGAAGAAAGTGTGATCCTAGAAACGGCACACATAGTAAGAAAAGTGATGGACTCCAAAGGAGGCAGGATGCAACCCGGAACCCCACGCTATAAATACCATCCAGTCGAATTGGAGGACTGTGATAGAGTAATATAATAATAATAATCATTAACGAACACTTCCTCCATTCACCCCCAAAATGAGATATATGATGTATTCCAGCATTCCGTGATATGATAATGCACTCGTTTAATGGCAGAAGGTACATTACACTATAATGAGGAGCGTCAGAGTGGTGACGACAGAATTCCGAAATGTATAATGCAACCATTCTGCTCCGTGAAATTCATTTGATGTTAAAATCATTTCGTAGTTCGTGTGCTGTGCTTGGTCAAATTTACGATTTACTTACGCACTCTTAATATATTATATATTAGATATATCTATATATATATATATATATATATATATATATATATTATATATATATTTGATATATTTCTTTATCTACAGCTATTTTACTTCAAAGGGGCATCTACCGATGTCATTTCTAAGTATGTACGCTAGCTAGTATAAGACGATCAAGTAATTATTGCTGTAAACACACGAATGCACACAGACACACACACATAAATACATACATAAATATATATACATACACACTATTATATATATTTATATATATATATATCATAGTATATATTATATACTATATATATATCTATTAAGGTATAAATAATAAATTATATATAGTACGAATACAGCCTCATTAGAAGACACGTCCAAAAACACAAATAAATAATGACCTCTTTCCTTATACGTCTCAATTCATACACAAGTGGGTGAATTGACCCTAGACCAAAGCAATGGAACCACGGGGAGACAGACCCCACTACCCCATCCCCCCCCCCCCCCCCACCCCCCCCCCCACCCAAACCAACCCCCCCCAAAAAATCTGAACGACTCAACAACCCACAGGAGGGCCCTTCCGACCACAATTACTGACATAGGAAGGGGGGCGAGGAGGGGGGGGGGGGGGGGGGGGGGAAGGGAGAATTTCGGATAAAATGGGTAAAAATACCCGAAGGAGGATAAGGAGGGACTGCAGTTGAATGGAAAAGGGCGAAAGAGGGAATACCTGGGGGTGATTTGTGTGTGGCAGGGAGGGGTGGGGGCGGGGGGATGGGGGATGGGGAGGAATAAGTTACTCCAGTCTGTGAGTCCGTGCCAAAGAATGGCACCGTGGTTGGATCGTAGCGTAATGATAGCACTATATATATATATATATATATATATCTATATATATATATATAGATATATATATATATATATATATATATATATAATATAATATATTTTAGGGCTGTTTGCCTTGTATAATAAGGCTCCCTATGAGGTAATATTAGACTTGCGATAATCTTACGCTAAGTCGTTTGGTTATGCACTTCCATACTCATTGGAGTGTCTTGGGGTTTCATGATAACTAACGAAGTAAGTATCTTCTTTCTTATATATATATATATATATATATATATATATATATATATATCTATTATATATGTAGTATCTCTAATATATATATATATATATAGATATATATATATATCTATTCTATATATTATATATCTATATCTATATATATATATATATATATATCTATATCTATATATATATCATATATTATATATATAATTTATATCTATATCTATATCTATATCTATACTATCTATGATTCTATTCTATCTATATCTATATCTATCTATATATATATATATATATTATTATATACTATATATGTACAAAAATATTAATACAATAAAACCTTTTTCAAGAAATTGAATCTCAAAACTTTATTTAAATAATAATTAATCAATTGATTAAGTAACCCCCTTGAATTTGTACGTGCATGGACTTCCATGTTTCCACGGTCCTTGGATACGTCGCTAAATGACAGACGTCAGACCTAACAAGGACGCGGAAAAAGCTCGGGTAAAACAGTACTAAAGTACCGCTACGACCCTTCACTACCACCACCGTCGCCAGAGACAAGACGGAAGGTTATCGGTTACGAAATATTTTGAGGATTCGATAGTTGGCTGGTCGGGTGATCAATTTCTACTTTATTCACTTTTTATTGATGGATCGTTTCCCGGAGGTACAGATGTGGTAATGCTCTCAAGAGACTTCCTGTTGAATCACAAGCCTTCGTAAGGTGTACGAAATTGAACATGAGAAAATAAGCTCATCGTGTGGGGGTTCGAGGTGAAGGACAATACATGGTGGAGGACGACGGCTGAGTTCCAAGATCTTCGCTGCTGGCTGCCTAACTCGGGTAAGTTCATGTAATGCAGATCCAAGGGTGCTATGTGTACTTTGTCGGCGATAGTGTACTATACACTTAAAGATCATTGAGGCAAGGCCCTTCATTAATTTTCAACCTTCAGTGATTTGATTAACGTATCGAGTATAAATAGTTTGAGATTTAAGTTTCTTGTTTAGCCTCGGTACCTTTTTTTATTAAGTGTGTTTGGGATGGCAACCAGTCGCTCCCTATATACTTCTCTTTTTTTCCTGTAGGTTGGAGTTTCGCTAAAAGGGGTGGAACCTTGGAGTGAAGAGGTCAAGAGCTATCGTCTTGGAACTAGGGACACTTTCATCATGTAGACTGGGGATTTATTACTTAATTTCATGAAGCTATACCCTTCAATAACTCAGTCTTGAATCAAGTTTTATATTAAAGTATTTAATTTCATCAATTTTCTCTTGTCCTAATTATTCTTTCCATCCTAAGTTACTCTAGTAACTTTTTCGATTAAATTTAGCGAATTCCGCGTCCTTAACGGATGGAAAGAATAATTAGGACAAGAGAAAATTGATGAAAATTAAATACTTTAATATAAAACTTGATTCAAGACTGAAGTTATTGAAGGGTATAGCTTCATGAAATTAAGTAATAAATCCCCAGTCTACATGATGAAAGTGTCCCGTTAGTTCCAAGACGATAGCTCTTGACCTCTCTTCACTCCAAGGTTCCACCCCTTCCGTGAAACATGGAAGTCCATGCACGTACAAATTCAAGGGGTTACTTAACTCAATTGATTAATTATTTAATTTAAATAAAGTTTGAGATTCAATTTCTTGAAAAAGGTTTTATTTGTATTAATATTTTTGTACACTGGCGGGGCCGGGCCGTGAGCATTTCTTGGAATTGTGAAACTAGAAAAAATAAAAAAAACAAAAACAAAAGTATACAATAAATTTTACAACACTACAATCACATTAAACCTTGTGTTGCTCAATTAGGCCTTGTTCCGTTCTCGACACTTACGAGCAGCTGATCTCTCAACTTTGTTTATTTGACTTGTAGGCAAACTGTACAGGTTTCAGGAACAAATTCAGGAGAAACAGAGTTACTGTCAACGTTGATGGAAGTATCTGTTAGGAATATCAAATTATCAACGTGTCGTCTTACCATTTCTCCGTTGGATTTACGTACAGTAGCGCTTGTTACTTCATCCAGGTCATTCTTTTCAATTTGTACGATGATACCTAGCGGGTAAGCAAAAGGCTTTGTAAAATCTGTTTTTATACTCACTAAATCTCCTACCCTTAATTCCAGTATGAGATTTCTTACCATACCTATTTTTCTATCCGTTGCTTGAACTGAACAACGTAGCAGTAAATTCACCCTGATAGTATTTTTTCCAAGTTAGCTTTCACTTTCATAGAAGCTTACCAAAACGAGATATAACTGCCTCTTGATTATTGTCGAATATATCATCAGACACACCCCAAGAGTCGTCCTGATCTGAAATATTAAGCTCAGGAATTATACTCACACAAGGTACTTCATACCCCTTCACTATCATCTCTGGAGTCAAAGGGACAGGCACGCTGTGGTCAAAATCTAATTTATTTAGAGCATTTTCTGAAGGCGATTGGTCTCTTATTTACGAGCATTTTAGCCTCAGCAATCAAGAATTGAAAATCATCGTAATCCAAAATGTTATTTCGAATGCTCGAAGTAACTATCCTTTTCACTTGCTTAAACCATAGTTTCAGCAAAACACCTAATTAATGTGCATTAGCTGGGAATGGATGAAATCTTAAAGACTTAATATTATGCGATCTTAAGAAGTCAATGGTCTCTAAATCATTTAGATAGGAGATAGTTTGCTCTACTCCCGCCACTATTGGGCTTCCATTATCACTAACTATTAAGGAAGGGAAACCGTACTCAAAAATATGCAATTGTAATGCCCTAAGAAAGGAGTTTTTATCAATAAACCTGCATACAACCAGATTTAATTGCTCTAGACCAAAAAACAGGATATGACCAGCACATATACCTTATAGTTTTGTTTATTTCTGTCCTTAACCAAGAAAGGTCCACAATGGTCTATGCAAATATTCCTAAACGGAATAGCCTCTGGGTTTATTCTGAAATCTCTATATGCATTTTGATTAATTTTGACAGTTCTTGCATTCAACCTTTTACATATCAAACAGCCTTTTAAAACCTTCTTTACACCACAAAGCCATTAATAATCCAAAAACCTTTTCCTGAGTAAAACCTAAAAGTTTTGTAAATTCCAGCGTGTCGCAGTTTTACATGAGTATCCCAAAATTATACTTCTAGCCACAGGGCAATTTTTTCCCAATAGTATTCGGATCACCTCTTCATCATAAGCAGCTTTTAATTTACATAACTTACTTTGTACCCTAATAAGCCCACTTTCATCACGAAAATAAAATTCAACTGTGATATAAGGGGTCTGAAAAATTACCTGAAGCCAGCGTATCATAAACTTGGGGAAAGGCAGCCTTTTGTGCATGCACTAAAAGGTGAAGGTGCCTACGAGCAGTTTCATTCTGTTCAGTCAGAGGTATTCTCTGGTATATTCTTAGTCAGTTTTTAACCTTTGTTTTCAATTTGGTAACAAAGATGAAGACAATACTCCAAAACCTTGACCGACTTACTAAAGGACGAAAACTGTTTAACGGTATAAGTGGTTCAGAATTCAAAATGAAATTTGTCCTACAGAGCAACTCACGGAAGGCGGCTTTGCACCGGGATGAGGAACAATCACTCTGCACTAAGATGGAAAATCTAGAAATTTTGGACCTGTTAAAAAGAGCGTGCTACGAAGCATTTTCTCTGAAACACACCGAGTAAGACAGTCACTAGGGTTCTCATCACCACCTATATGGTCGAAAATCACTGTTCGCGTAGAACAAAGAGTCGAAATATCATTTAGCCTATGTTAACCATCACTTGCTTCCTATCTATTTTGCCAAACTCAAACTCCTTAGACTTAATCCAACTTAGAACAATCATAGAATCTGTGAAGCAATAAATATTTACGAATCCGAATAGGAACAACAGCATTCATTAGCTGTTCAGCTACGTCTACGGCCGTCTTTACTCCAAAATATACAGATATCAATTCCAGTACAGGAATAGACTTTGTCTTAATTTCTTACAAAGCACAGAATTCTTTGCCAAATCAGCTTGGTGTCTGCTGAATTGACAGCCACCAAATATAAAGCACAGCCTAAACAATTCTTTACTTGCGTCCGTATAGACCCAACAAATTGTACTCGTCACAACGATTACCGACAGAACGAGGTACTACAATTTCTGAGCTCTTGTTAACCTGTTTGGCAATCTTCGCCCATTCTTCCATCAGCTCGCTGCTTAACGGCGTATCCCATCCAATATTTCATTGTCATTCTGCAAGGAATGCATAAACAATTTTGCTTCGGTTTAAAACTGGTATTGAAAACCCAAAAGGATCATAATTGGAATGAATAGTACTTAAATTAACCTTTTTGTATTAGCTTTAGGGTTTAATTTAAGTTCACGAGTTTTAATCGCATCATTACTCTGTATTCCAAATTAGACCAAAAAGCTTTGATTCTGATTCAGTGCAGTGTTCAACTTATTTAATTGTTCTCTTAAGGGTACAGAATCGTACAAAACTCTTGTAATTCGAATCCAAATTCTCGAACGTCGATACAGAAACATTTAATGCCTTAAACAAAACATTATCCGCATTTGAAGTTATGGCTAAGTTATCCATGTAAGAAAGGTTATACAAACACCTTTTTATGCTCAGAGTCTCTTCATCATCATCATCAGTTACATTATGGATCAATATGTAATAGAGCTATCATTAAACAAAAAAATGGAGAATATCTCATCCAAAAGGCACTCGTCGGAAACGATAGCCCAACAATTGAGAAATCGTTTCTTAGAAATATCCTTAAACCATAGAAAAAATAACTTTCTCGTGTCCTCTTCTCTAAGTAAAAGCTGTAAAAAGGCTTTTTCAAAAATCATAAGTCAGCAAATACTTGTCAAACCTTAGTAGTAGTGTTGAATCTGCATTTATTATTCAAATTAGCTCCTGCCATGGAACACTGATTATGGGAAAGATATTTCTCATTTGTTCTTTCACTTAAATTCGATAGAAAGACAACCCTACACTTCGTCGTGTTAGAGTTATTTCGGAACACGGCATTATGGGCTAGAAATGATACATCTGGATTCTCTCTAAGAAATGAGGGAAGATCTGCAATACGTTCAATTACTCCATCTTCAAATTGGTTCTGTATAACTGCATCGTATTCCTTTAACCTCTCAGGCGAAAGCTTTCTTTTTTGTTGAGAAGTGAGAACTGACACTGCAAGATTATAGTTGGGAGACATTAAATGTTGTATTCCCGTCTTCCATAAAGCGGGCACAACTAACCTACCTGTCTTAGGATCTCTCCGAATATCACTAAGAATGTTATCAATTATGTACTATTTTCACTTGTCAAACAGATTCTCTAGGGTCGTCTGAATATTCATAAGTGAAGTGAATATTGATTCGAGGATTTCGTCAGTCGCATTCTGAATCTTTCGGTCATCAAAAAGTTCCTTCTCTTCTAGCAAAGTACTTATGTTACTATTAACGGTTAGTCATAGTGACGTGCCGTCGAAGACCATCAATCAAATGAACATAGCAAATTAAGGTTCTCTAAAAACAAAGAAGCACTTCCCGAGAGCATTAAACCCGACGGAGTTTCATAAAAAGTAGAAGGACTTTTACCATTGTAACCGAAGTCTTTCTGTGCAAGTGGGAAAATATGGCTTTGATCGCTACCAAGCAAGATTGTAAAATCGTCTATAGTGTCAGAATCTATATGCTTATCTGCCAGGGTATGACCTTCTCAACCAGGGCGTCTGCTAATTTCTTTAATCCAAGTGCCACAAATTTTGAATTAATTTCGTCTACACAAATTGCCCTTAATAACTGCTTTCCTGGCCAGGAACATGAACGGGAAACTCTACATGTAAGTATCATGATTCTTGACCGAATTAATTCCTTGAATTCGTAAGATGCACTTTATCAACGACTGAGCAGTTGGGACAATGTCTTCCGGAGACCCTTTTACTAAGGTTGTTTGTGAACCAAGATCCTTAAACACTCTCCATGGAATTTTACGACCCGAATTCTCATACATATACGGCCCAGTGGGAGAATTACATCATTAAATGCCTCCAAGCCTGTAGACATCGTTAGCATTCCGTTAGTAGTAAGTTTTAACTACTTTGGTATCAGTACGTTTAGGAACACTAGCTTTATTAGCATTAGTGCCCATTTCGTCTTTAACCTTATTAGCACCCTTATTAGCTAAACCAAGGCATAAATAAGACATGTGAAATAAATGACATTTCATACACGGCCGATTAAATTTAAATTGACAAACTTTAGCATTATGTGAAGTTAAACCACATTTTATAGCAGCCCCCCAACCGATTTAAGTTTCTCGCATTTACTACCAGGACTGGGGTATTTCATACACTCACTCAATTTATGGTCATTGGAATTACATTATCATGGGACATAGTGGGCAGGTCACCTTAAATTTCGAACCAGGGCACAACGACTTTGAAGAATCTTTAGGAACAACAGAGACTGATACAGCATTTGACGATTGCTTAACTAAATTCCCTTTCGTTTCTCAGACAGGTGGACTGAAGGTCATAAATCTATTATTTGCTTTCAAATAGATTATCCAAATTTCTTTCATAGATGGTTTCGACTTGTTTGTATAGAGACAAGCTGACTTTTAAATCCGTCACACAGACTTTCCCAAAGAAAATATTGAACAAAACAAATCTCCCTATATCTAACGATCGAAACCTGTTCCTCTCAAGACACGAGCTTCGCTTATCCACTGATAGCCATCCTTAACATAGCATCAAGATTCAAATTGCACAAAAAACCCTTAATTACAGAGTATTGTTGACTAAGCTTATCACTAAAAGCTTCATCGAGTAGTTTCTTAGCAGATTCATAATTCAAATCTTTCAAGGCAAGGGAATCTATCAGTTTTCTTTGCGGGCCCCTCCCCGTTAACTGTTTTGAGAGATAAGAAAATTGCTCAACGAGGAAAGGTCGTATTTGGAAAGAAGGCTTTCAAAGGAATTAACAAATTTATGATAAGCTGCGGGGTTCCCATCAAAATAAGGTAGTTTTATGATGAGAATGATGTACTTCCTGCGGTGGTGGAAGGAGTAGGGGTTGCTGCTGCTACAGCAGACTTTGACAAGAGAGTTAATTCCCTAGACAACCGTTTAATCGCCAACCTTATACCGTCAGAGTACTTTTCATCAACTTCCGCCTGTCGGTGATACTGAACCGAACTCCAAAGTCTAGAATGAAGCATAAAACTATTTATCTTCTCATCAAGCGAATTTAACTCTGTTAAAAGATCGCCAGTGGACCCTTCTCAATACTCTTTAAAGTCTTCGTTACAGACTGTCTCTTGCCACTCCGGATTACTAAACAAGTACTTTTACAGTTATCAGACTCTCCTAAAACTCCGAGAAGCGAGGATTCTTGTGTAGAATCAAGTTGCTCTAACTCACTAGCACATAATTGAAAAGGCTTTCAGCAATAAAATTCAATTACCAAATTATAATATAAATAAGCTACCACGATAGTATACAAACTAGGAACAACAATAAATTAATAACAACAAGAAAAATGATTTCAATTAGCTGTCGGGTTTAAACCAAATACCGTGAGAAAACCGTAGGGGGTCCGGGGAAGCAGGAGGTGGAGAGAGGCCAGAGCTGAAGCCGGCCCCACGTTGGGCGCCATTCGCTAAATTTTTATCGAAAAGTTACTAGAGTAACTTAGGATGGAAAGAATAATTAGGACAAGAGAAAATTGATGAAAATTAAATACTTTAATATAAAACTTGATTCAAGACTGAAGTTATTGAAGGGTATAGCTTCATGAAATTAAGTAATAAATCCCCAGTCTACATGAATAAAGTGTCCCGTTAGTTCAAGACGATAGCTCTTGACCTCTCTTCACTCCAAGGTTCCACCCCTTTTAGCGAAACTCCAACCTACAGGAAAAAAAGAGAAGTATAGGGAGCGACTGGTTGCCATCCCAAACACACTAATAAAAAAGTTACCGAGGCTAAACAAGAAACTTAAATCTCAAACTATTTTATACTCGATACGTTAATCAAATCACTGAAGGTTGAAAAATTAATGAAGGGCCTTGCCTCAATGATCTTTAAGTGTATAGTACACTATCGCCGACAAAGTACACATAGCACCTTGGATCTGCATTACATGAACTTACCCGAGTTAGGCAGCCAGCAGCGAAAATCTTGGAACTCAGCCGTCGTCCTCCACCATGTATTGTCCTACACCTCGAACCCCCACACGATGAGCTTATTTTCTCATGTTCAATTTCGTACACCTTACGAAGGCTCGTGATTCAACAGGAAGTCTCTTGAGCAGCATTACCACATCTGTACTCCGGGCCGAAACGATCCATCAATAAAAAGTGAATAAAGTAGAAATTGATCACCCGACCAGCCAACTATCGAATCCTCAAAATATTTCGTAACCGATAACCTTCCGTCTTGTCTCTGGCGACGGTGGTGGTAGTGAAGGGTCGTAGCGGTACTTTAGTACTGTCTTACCCGAGCTTTTTCCGCGTCCTTGTTAGGTCTGACGTCTGTCATTTAGCGACGTTATCCAAGGACCGTGGAAACATGGAAGTCCATGCACGTACAAATTCAAGGGGTTACTTAACTCAATTGATTAATTATTTAATTTAAATAAAGTTTGAGATTCAATTTCCTGAAAAAAGGTTTTATTTGTATTAATATTTTTGTACAATATATATATATATCTATATATATATATATATATATATATATATATATATATATATATAGATATATATATATATATATATATATATATATATCTATATATCTATATATATATATATATATATATATATATATATATATATATCTTCAGCCGGCATAATTTTAAGATGATTTTCGTCGAAATCAATAACAATAAAAATGAAGATGATATAATAATAATGATATTAATTAATAATAATAATAATAATAATAATAATAATAATAATAATAATAATAATGATATACAAAAATAGGAAACGTTAACAATGATATTATATAAATATGATAATACAAAATACCACTACTATAAATTAAACAATCATTTATATATATATATATATATATATATATATATATATATGTATATATATATACTATACATACACACACACACACACACACACACACACACACATATATATATATATATATATATATATATATATATATATATATATATTCATATATCTAAGTCTTATCGCTTGGCGATAGACTTTTTGTGTTCTCCTTACGACTGTCATTCGTAAGTATTTTTTGGTTTTCCTCTCATCTCCCTTGGATATCTTAGTAGAGAGGTTCTTTCTTGACTAAAGGAGATGATTCAAACAGGCAAGTTGAACAAAGATAACAACTTATTCTGTAACCTCCATACTAGGAGATGCAGCTCGGTCGGAAGACCGATATGTTTGATGGTTGGCGCGGAACTGCCATTCTCAAGCATCGCGTCGATAGCGGAACATTAGCTATCTAAGCAATTCATATAAAAAACATACGTAGTCCGCCGGCTCGGAAGTTACAAGTTTCCGGCGTAGGTTAACAGGTCAACCGCTTCCCATGGAAGTTGTTGTGCAAAGTTATCATAAACATAAAATGTTGACAAAGCTTTGAGCTAGATCAGGCTACTGCAGACAGCGCATAGCGTAATCTAGGTCTGCTTTGGTCACGTAGAACCCTCCTAATGCCATGACCTCAGGTCATGGGTTTATATTTACAGATCTTGTAAATCTAATATATGTAATTATTACATTAGGCTCGGACTGCTACCTATTCAAGCCTTGAATTAAAAAGAAAATTACTTTAAACATGTTCATAGGAGCGTGCTCGTAACATACGTCTAGGTATAACCATAATAAGTGATTAAATGCATAAAAAGGTTCTGTTACATACCCACCCTTGTTGACATATTCATAAACAAAGATAAATGCATGGAAAATATAGATCCATGTTGGGTAATACTAATGATTAGGTACCCAAAAAAATAATAAAAAGGTAAAAATCAAAACATGTATACATGATTAATATGATAACAGGTAACCTGATTAAGAATAATGGTTACTAAATAATGATTATAGCATGATCATGGATAATTGTTAAAGAGTACTTGACACTCTTTGGTAATAGATAAAATATAATTGTACAATGGTATAATAGTATAAACTATGGAAATCTGCAGAAAAGCAATAAATAGGGCTGATATATTTTATTAGGTGCCCGAAAAATACCTTTAGGAATATATTAATGTATAATATTGGGCTATAATGCTTTATTAGGCGCCCTGGAGATACTTTAACTGTTCAAATGCAAAGGCGTGAGTCTTTCTTGTCCTACATTTTTTGCCAGCATACGGACCGCTTTTCACACACAACACAATTCCAGACAATTCCCTAGGGCACGAACTGTAGTGGCCAGGTTCAGGCGGCCCTAAACGCAAAACGACTTGAGTTTAACGGGTACGTCATCTAGACGGGCCAGTACGTTTCCCTTGGAGATCCTTCTGTTTACGCTCAGCCTACGCCAAGCAAAGATGTTGACGGCGATAACCAATATGGCCGTCACGCTGAACACGGCTAGCAGAATGTAGTAGCGAAGATTTTCTCCACCTGCATAAGTCGATGACGCGTGGGTCATCTCAGCCAGTTGCGTCAAACGATGAGCTACTCGCGCGTTGTATGGGAGAGGTAGTGGACGGGATGATTGTGGAAGCCCACGTGTAGTTCTCGAAATAGTACGCTCACGTATTATCGTGTTGACCCCTCTGACGGTGTAGTTTGTAGATGTCCCCGTACAACCATCGGCTGCTACGAAGATAGGGGCATGGGCGGTGGTACTGTCCGGACACACGACGTCGAATCCGGCCTTATCATAACGGATCCAGGAACCATTATTCATCCTGTAATTGAATTTATTACCGTAAAAGGGATAAGTTTCCCCAGACAACCTTCGCTTGTATGAGAGAGAGAGCCGTTTAGCACTATGTCTAACTCACATGAATCCGTTGATATAGGATAGAATTCAAAAGATCAGCTGTACAAATTTTATTATTCATGGCTTCTGAACAGTGAGTGAGTTTATCTAAGTCTTTAATGATTGTAAATGATTTCTTATCAGAAGAAATCAGTACATGCCCCGTTAAATTGGATATTACTGGATTTGAGTTATTCGTCATGAAAGTAGGAAACGGTCTATTTTGTATGATTGCCAAGCATCGGAAGAATCAAAGGAATTGTGATCATAATTCTATAATTTTCAACGCTGACTGATATTAGGCTATAATAGAACTCTACTTTATGGGCATCTAATAAAGGAATATAACCTAGCTTCTCCCGTCCGTTTTCCAAAGTTAACGTCAGATCTTTAATAGGCATGAGTGAGGAGATAACACACCCTTTGTTTGCTAACGTAATTGCTTCTACGTAATCTTTTGACTTTTCAATAAAATGTGATATTTCACACGGATATGATCTATTTTCGAACTATAGTAAGCTAACGTAGCCAGCAAATGTTGAAACTTCCATGACCTGATCGATATTATTTGAATGTTCATTAACGATACTCATTATTTGATTGATCGAAGATAACTGGCTGCGAAGTTCAGATAAAGCCATTCTGTTTTGTGTTGCAAAAACTCAATTCTTTTATTTTGATTATTTATCTTAAGGCGATTTGAGATTCCTAAGCCTAGATTCGCAAACTGATCCTAAGATGTTTAGTCCAGCCAGAATAAGCGGGTTGCGGCGTTCAAGAGTATTGTGCCGCACAGACCACATCAGCAGGTCACGAGCGAGTTCTTCTGCCTCGGCGGTTTTATTTTGTATGTCATAAGACAACATTTCCGCGACGCTTAGTGTTGAGCTAGCGAATCTCTGAGTAGCATGAAAATTACGTTCGTGCATTTCCTTAAGGGAAATACCAAACTCATCAGGTCATTCTTTAAGTTAAGGACGTCATCTTCAGGCAAGAAAATAGCATGCATATCTACTTCTATAACAATATTACTTGACACGATAAATACATCATCTATTCTCTCGATAATCGAGCCATGATTAAATTCTATTTCTTTCGTCCTAGCGCTCTTTCCATACAACAAAGATGTCTGATACACCAATATCACTCCTAACAATAACAGATTCATTTTGAAACCTGCAATGAGTAAAACTATGTAATAACTCGCTAAAAGAATAGGTTTACATACAATATGATTTAAATTATTATACAAGTTTCATAAAATACAACCATTTTTTCCCTCACTCCATCTACCTTTCTTTAGATTCTGGATATGTGCCAATGGGACTATTCTCACATCAGTGGGTTGGATACATTTTGAACCCTAACTCTATTGGCCGTTAAATTTCTAAAATGTTAAACGGGCCTTCAAACTTAGGTGTCAGTTTATAATTTAAACCTTTACGTACGTATACTTGTATGTATACCTGATCGCCCCACGTCATATGTTCTAGTTGGCTTAGCTATTTTATCATGATTTTTTTTTCATTATGATTTGTGCTTCTTCTAAATTCTTACGAATTATATTATATCGACTTATGCTTGCATCCATAACATCCTTTAGAGGATTTGATAAATTAGTTGTAGGCTTTAAGATGGGAAAGGCGTTCGGGCCGGGATACCGTACAGTGCCTCGTGCGGTGTCATTTTAATAGACACATGATACGAGTGATTAAGTGTGCTTAGTACCGCAGGTATGGCAATGTCCCAGTTGGGGTCTGCCCCCCACCCCCCCCTAAGGTGACCCTTAAATGTTTAAAACCTTACGATTTGCCCTTTCCACTAGCCCATTAGACTCTGGGTGATAGATCATGGTATTGATTTTCTTTATACAAAGGAATTCGCACAAGGAGTTAAGGAAAATGATTATTGAACTCCCGCCCGAGTCTGAGATAATGATGTTGTGGAATTCCATGTTTTACAAATGTAGCACTCGTAAAACTTCCTAGCGCACTCGACCGCGGTTTTTGTTTTAAGCGCTATTTGTTCTGTATATCGAGTCAAAACGTCTATAATTACTAGGAGGTGCTTATTTCCTCTGTTCTGACTCGTAAAATCCTGTTAATAAATCTAAATGTACTCTTTCAAAGGGTTGATTTGGCACGGGGTAAGCCCTAGGCTGACAGGTGTCTTCGTGTGCCCTTTGTATTCTTGACAAGTGCGACAATTTGCTATGTGCTTTTTTATATCTGTAAGCATCGTATGCCAATAAAATAAGGATTTGGCTTTCTGTGACATCAAGGTATAACCCGTCCGTGCAGTGGATTTTCATGCACCCACTTTAAGACAGTGGGTATGAGTGAGATAGGCACCACCACCTGGTTGTTATTCAACTGCGGTGTGTTGCGGGTTTTCCTCGTCACGGATCTACACAGGATATTGTCCTGTAGGATATAATTCTGCTGCTTATACTTTAGGTATTCTTTTCCTTCGGATTTCCGTTTAACGCAATGATGATTTTTTTCTATTTGCGGATCTTTTCTTTGTTCCGTCTGTAATAGTTCAGCACTCCAGCCCAGATCTTCCTGTTCGATATAGTTTTAACAACGGTGTGGAGGTTGAGATATCTATTAATTCAGCTAATGGAATCGGTACAAGATGAAGAGGGGTTGCGTGATAATGCGTCAGCAATGATATTTGCTTTCCCAGGTAAATACCCGATCCTCGCGCCAAAATCCTGAATGATCATGTGCCACCGAGTTCGCTTGGGCTGGCGACTAAAGCCTTTAAAGAAGTCGGTTAGGGGCTTATGATCAGTGAGAACCTTGACGGGATAACGTATATTATGAATTTAAAGTGCACGAGTGAATTAACAATAGCGAGCCCTTCCTTGTCTATTACTGCATATTTACTTTCGGAAGGTCTCAGTTTACGTGAATAAAAAGCTATAGGGAAAACTGTTTATCATATTGTTGAAGCAATACCCCACCTACTCCTAGGTCTGAGGCGTCTGTTGCTATGAAAAATTCCTTACCGAAGTCAGGAAATTTCAAGATAGGAGAACTACACAGTTCAACTTTCAATTTATCGAACGCCTGTTGATGAATTTCAGACCATACGAAATCTACGCCCTTTTTTATAAGATCGGTTAGGGAGCGGCTATGATTGAGTAGTTACGGATGAAGCGGCGATAGTAGCCGCTGCATTCTAAAAATTGCTGTATTCCCTTGACGTTAGTAGGTATCGGAAGTTACGGATAGCCGACACCTTATCGTGGACGACTTTAAGACCTTCACTAGAAATCGTGAAACCTAGATAGACTAGTTCTGTTTTAAAAAATTCACACTTACTTATCTTTACCCTTAAATTATGCTGCCTTAATCTTTGTAGCACTAACTCAATTTACGTAAATGTTCTTCTAATGTGTGGAAAAGATTACTAAGTCATCCATGTAGGCATGTAGGATATCTCCCACAAAAGTCTCCAAACACGATGTTTATCATACGAGTAAAAGTTATAGGAGCACAACGTAAACCAAAAGGCATACGCAAAAATTCATAATGTCCCCTGGCTCTGTGCTGAAGGCAGTGTATGGGATACTCTCTTGTTCCAACGGAATCTGATGAAATCCCTTTAGTAAGTCTAGGCTTGTGAAATATATTTCTGGCCTAGTAAGGATAGGAGATCATCGGTACTGGTACTGGGAATCTGTCAGGGATTGTTTCTTCATTTAAACGACGAAAATCTACGCATATCCGCCAAGTTCGATCTTTTTTCGGTACTACTATTAACGGAAAATTATAAGGGCTATTTGATTTCCTAATGACTCCTTCTTTAACATTTTACCTACTTCCTCTGTTATCTCATTCTGAAATTTCATAGGAAGTCGGTACGAAGGTACATAGATTACTTTCTGTTTGTCCTTGAGCCTTATTTGATGCTCGATGACATCCGTTTTTTCCTAAGGTTCCATCCGTAGTGGAAAAAACATCATGATATTTTAGTTAAAAGATTCAAAAATTTCTGCTGAATTTCTTCTTCTTGAATGTCCTTATTGATTTTGTTCCTTATAGATTGCAAAAGGGGTTCATCCGCAACTGATTGAGCGTGATTTATCTCAGCTACGGTAAGAATGCGATGTTTATAAACTTCGGCATCCAAGATATGTTGATTTTTGTGGATTACTAAAGTGGTATTCAAATGATTACAGACTTCGATGATACATTGTTGTTGTGAGCCGACTGTATAATGGCTTGTGTGACGGATAATCCGTGTGTTTTCAGAGTTTCGGAAAGGATTAATGTTTCAGATCCTGGCAAGGTTCTCTTTACACGCACTAATATATTTGAAGTTACGTTAGGCTCGAGAGTTTGCGTGCAAGCTGAATATTACGGGTGAGCGAGAGTTCTGTTGGGTTGCCTGTATTATTTCTTGGTTCATGAGACAGGTGATTGGTTCCGTAATGTAAGTGACAACTCTGTCTGTCTCTTTATTATCTAAAACTGATTTTAGGTATTAGAAGACCTATAGAATTTCCCTTTGATATACACGCCGTGTTTTGCAGGTGCTAAGATAATATTTTGAGTGCCCATAGACGGGTATCCGATAATTACTGCGGGATACATATAAAGTTTTGTACAACGACAAAGGTATCAGCAAACGTGCGCTTACCGACCTTGTACTGTACATGAGTTACGCCCACAACATTTAATTCATTATTCCCAATGCCTGAGAGCCTTATTCCGGACTTTTCTATAGGGAAATTTGAAAAGAGTAAATGATGAGTCCTTAAATCCATGATATTACGTGGACTACCAGAATCAAAGAACAAAGTGAATGACTTATGGTCCAAATTTACTGCATGTAAGGTTGGTCGCAACTCGTCTTGACTAATAATTGCATGAATTTGTTGCAAATCTACGGGAACCTGCACAGATTAATTTTGATTCGGCCGTGTGTTTCATAGGAAAATCAATCGTCTCACAATGATCTGATAAATGATTAACTGATTATTGATACAAAAGATGTTTGATATTGATGACCCAACATCGCCCTCTCCCCTTGGAGTGAACTACGTGGTATTTGTTTTGTTTATCACACCCTGAAAATTCGCTTGCCCTTGCGAGTTCTGGCTAGACGCCCAGGAACAGAGGTACTGAAGCACGATTTGTTTGTTTCTGCTGTTGTGCAGAATTTCCGTTGGTTGTTTCTCTTATAGTACTGAGGACCCTTCTTTTTATTTGCACTGGCAAACTGTTGCGTGTCTGTAGCATTCTGCTGTTGATTCCTCGAGTAGCAACGGTTATATGAATGAGTTGAACTATTGTGTATTGAACAAAAACGCGTCCGACAGTCTGAAATCATGTGACCTGGTCGTTTACAGTTATAACAAACCATCCCTGCAACTTGATTATTATTATGTACCACATTTACTTGTTGTGGCTTGTTCTCATTTTTGCAAAAACTTGAATGAGCGAAGGATCTAGGTCGGTACATTTAGACATGTGTTTTTTGATTTGTTTATACACATCTAATTCCGTACTGTCGGGCTGCAATTTTTTATCAAACACCGTACTAACGCTTCAGGCAACATGCAGTGATAGACGTAAGGTAGATCAAACGGATAAAATCTTTCACTGTTTGATTTTCGCACCCGCAACCCACCCGGAGTTACTTAAACTATCCTGATATTCATTTAGCCGGTCGGCAATTAGCGCCGCCCGCTCGACAACATTGAGCTGAGTCATGGAGGCTTGGTTAAGGATATTTCTCAATGCCAATACTACATCTAAAGCCTCTTCACCCCCATACACGGCACGTAATCTAATTTGAACTCGTCCATGTAAGCGCCTCTGGAAAGAAACCCCCCTTAGATACGCACTTGCGTCACCCCTTTGCAAAGTCAATGAAGCTCTTGGCCTCCTGTAATTGTACTGCTGGGTCGTGATGCTTTTTGCTTTTAAATGAGCGTCTACAGATGAGATCCATGCCTCAAACATTTTGAGGCAGGAACCCATTGACCGACCTTGAAAAGGGGTACAATCGCTGACCTCGCGCTAACGAGAGTCACCACATTGGGGTTGCCAGCCGGAGTAGTTGCCATTCGACTTTCACTTTTTTCTTATCACTTCTATTCCTTGCAATCCTATCAAAATATCTATAAGAGTACACTCGACCACTACGTAAACGCATAAGCAATGTACTGTATAAATGTGTTATAATAATAGGAAAATCCCCCAAAAGATACTACAGATAATATGATAAAATATTATACGGAGAATTCCTGCAAGAAACGGTTAATGACAACGAGAAGAGAAAAAAAAAAAAAAAAAATTAATCTGCGGGCGAGAACTCGTAGTTGTAGATTGATTCTGTAATGAAGGAAGATTAATATGGCGAACAACTCACCCCCAGAATACTGGATGATCGACTCTGATGAACAACACTTCACTGAGGAAAAGACTGAATAGATAAAAATGGTACTTAGCTCCAGATTATATTGCGTAGGATTGTTGACATGGGATGACGTCTCAGTTCCTGTCTAAGTCTCGCGTCGGAAGTCGTGATGACGTCACGGTCTTCTCTCGGTGCACGATGCGTGGGGGAAGTCCAAGATTGATGACGTCACAGCCTCCGTCCTTGCACTACTGCGTCTAGCTGTACACTCTGCGTCCTTGCTCGTGATCGGGTATGTTCCCTGTGTTTGTTTTCTTCTTTCCGTTGATGTTCGATGCTGCTCTCGTCCGGTGTAGATTCTCGAAGATAAGTGACAACAGTTGCTCAAACGTCGGTGTTAAATGCTTGTATTCCTCTCGATGAAGGACATAGTTGCGTCTCATAAACTGTTGCGTTGATTGAAGATCCCTTTTCCTCTGTTTAGTTTGATGTTGAAGTGGAAGTTAGTTCTTGTAGACCTTTGGTCGGGTGATATGGGTCTTGTTAATTATATTCTTCGTTATACGCTGCCACCACATCTAAGTCTTATTGCTTGGCGATAGACTTTTGTGTTCTCCTTACGACTGTCATTCGTAAGTATTTTTGGTTCTCTCATCCCTTGGATATCTTAGTAGAGAGGTTCTTTCTTGACTAAAGGAGATGATTCAAACAGGCAAGTTGAACAAAGATAACAACTTTATTCTGTAACTCCATACTAGGAGATGCAGTTCGGTCGGAAGACGATATGTTTGATGGTTGGCGCGGAACTGCCATTCTCAAGCATCGCGTCGATAGCGGAACATTAGCTATCTAAGCAATTCATATAAAAAACATACGTAGTCCGCCGGCTCGGAAGTTACAAGTTTCCGGCGTAGGTTAACAGGTCAACCGCTTCCCATGGAAGTTGTTGTGCAAAGTTATCATAAACATAAAAAAAATGTTGACAAAGCTTTGAGCTAGATCAGGCTACTGCAGACAGCGCATAGCGTAATCTAGGTCTGCTTTGGTCACGTAGAACCCTCTAATGCCATGACCTCAGGTCATGGGTTTATATTTACAGATCTTGAGTAAATCTAATATATGTAATTATTACATATATATATATATATATATATATATATATATATATATATATATATATATATATATATATATATATATATATATATATATATATATATATATATATATATATATATAATCTTTCGCAACCAAACCCAACAGGCAGTATTGTTCGATACGAAACAACAGAAATTCCACCCCCCCCCCTTTAAACAAAAAAAAAAGCCCATTTCTATATTCCAAAATCCTGACAATTGCAAATTCACTAATGCTTTTAACAATGGCTTAAAAAAATAAATAAATAAATACATAAATAAACACGGCTCATTATACTGTTATAAATATCGGTGGGGGGGGGGGCAGCTGTCTGGGGGCTTTTTTTTTGTATAACTTTCATATTTGAGTCAACAATCGGTGAGCCAAAAGGCATGAAACTGTTCACGGGCAGTTTGTCGACATGAAAAGAAATTGCGAGAATAACATAAAACCTTTTGAAAAGCACAACGCCAATCAAAGGGTTTCAAAAGCAGTGCTTGTAGGACAGACAAAAGGACTGTGCAGGTAGCTACGTTTGATTTGCAAATAAAAAGCACGATATTATAACATCATTAAGCAATGCAGTCTACAAAGGCATTGTCTGACATGAACGGAAGGTTCAGTAAAACAAACTCATTGTCTGATATCAACGGAGAGAGAGAGAGAGAGAGAGAGAGAGTTGATAACACTTACACCAGAAATGAAACTTCGCAAAAGATAATGATTGAGAGAGAGAGAGAGAGAGAGAGAGAGAGAGAGAGAGAGAGAGCAGACCCACCTCGCAAGCCAATACCACACTTCACCCTGGAATTAAAACCAGAAGTTTTTAAAAGAGCGAGAAAATAAAGCTAGCCCCCTTACTGCCACCATATGTAACGTCTAACAGCCTTCTACCCTTAATGGGTCTGCCATTCTCATCTGGGACCCCGATATTTCTCTGGACCCATAAGTGTCACTCTTTTCGTGAGACGATTAAAGCTCTGGATTTACTGCTTTATCAAATTCTCCCGCGGCAGAAGGACCGGAATAGGTGTACTTCCTGTTGCCGAGGTATTTCGGGCTTTTTCTGCAGAGAGCTACGTTCAACGTAGCAGTTAGGGATCAAATTTTTAGTGGCTAGAATTCATGATATTGTAGTTAATTACAATAAGTTTGAGATCAAATATACAGTTACTAGATTTCATGATATTGTAGTTAATAGCAATAACAGTTTGAGATCGAATATACATTTACTTGAATTCATGATATTGTAGTTAATTACAATAACAGTTTGAGATCAAATATACAGTTACTAGATTTCATGATATTGTAGTTAATTGCAATAACAGTTTGAGATCAAATATACATTTACTTGAATTCATGATATTGTAGTTAATTACAATAAGTTTGAGATCAAATATACAGTTACTAGAATTCACGATACTGTAGTTAATTACAACAGCAGTTTGAGATCAAATATACAGTTACTAGATTTCATGATATTGTAGTTAATTGCAATAACAGTTTGAGATCAAATATACATTTACTGAGTTCATGATATTGTAGTTAATTACAATAAGTTTTGAGATCAAATATACAGTTACTAGAATTCACGATACTGTAGTTAATTACAACAGCAGTTTGAGATCAAATATACAGTTACTAGATTTCATGATATTGTAGTTAATTGCAATAACAGTTTGAGATCAAATATACATTTACTTGAGTTCATGATATTGTAGTTAATTACAATAAGTTTGAGATCAAATATACAGTTACTAGAATTCACGATACTGTAGTTAATTACAACAGCAGTTTGAGTTCAAATATACAGTCACTAGAATTCACGATACTGTAGTTAATTACAACAGCAGTTTGAGATCAAATATACAGTTACTAGATTTCATGATATTGTAGTTAATTGCAATAACAGTTTGAGATCAAATATACATTTACTTGAATTCATGATATTGTATTTAATTACAATAACAGTTTGAGATCAAATATAGAGTTACTAGAATTCATGATACTGTAGTTAATTACAATAACAGTTTGAGATCAAATATACAGTTACTAGAATTCATGATATTGTAGTTAATTGCAATAACAGTTTGAGATCAAATATACATTTACTTGAATTCATGATATTGTAGTTAATTACAATAACAGTTTGAGATCAAATATACAGTTACTACAATAACTGATACTGTAAAAGTTACTAGTTGTGATTACAATGACAGAGTTAAGATCAAATATACAGTTACTACAGTAACTGATATTGTAACAGTTACTAGTTCCAATTACAATAGCAGAGTTTGAGATCAAATATATAGTTACCGACGCCGCATTTCCATAACTCTGATCGAATCACTTTCCTTGATAAATCCTGATTGAAAAAAAAAAAAAAACAGCTCGATCTCTTTTCATTAACGAAATGCCAGACTAAAACCCGAGTGCAATAATCACTTTTTTGGGGGGATAGGGGGTAGGGGGGGGGCGTAATCAGTGTGTGGGTGTCACTCACGTCCCAGCGTTGTAACTCTCATTTCGCGTCGGCCGTGTATAACGAAGTTAGGCCGAATGATAATAAGGAAATCAGAGAGAGGTCGGCTGCTCTGATTGGCTGGTTTGACCTCGAGGGGTCATCGTCATAATCGTCAATCTCGGCGCTATCTCATTATACGCCACGCGATAGCGCTTTTCACGCTCTCTCTCTCTCTCTCTCTCCTGCTTTGAAATGCCGCTCATTGCAAAGGGGAATTGGGCGTAAAGTAAGTTTTATTCTCTCTCTCTCTCTCTCTCTCTCTCTCTCTCCTGAATGAAATTGGACATAAGTTGGGTTTGATTATCTGTAGTTTCATAGGCAATTTTAAACAATAATTTAAACAACAACCGAAAACAAAATGAATATGAACAATCAAAATAAAAGACAATTGTATATAAATGAATGAAAGAAAAAACAAAAAATTGCGACAAGACAAACCAGTACAGCAAAGAAAATTAAATAAAAACTTGCAAAAAGACAAAAGGCAAAATCAACTTGTCAGAATCGGTAACCCAACCAAGAACAGCCAATTGTTTGCGTGGAATGACTTCAAGAATCAATCCCAGAAACACCCCTCCCCCGTCCCCCCTCCCCCCAACCCCCTTCTTCAAACAAACGTGGAAATAACGATGCCAATTATTACTGGCGGCATCAAACCCACTCATAGGGCATATATCAAAAGGGTTTGGAGGCCACGCTAAGAGGACATTTTTTTTTTTTTTTACCGATTTTAAACGTCTAAGATTCAAGATTTTCCAAAGTGAGTCTCTTAAAAAAATGAAGTATTTTATTCTCTGTGTGTGTGTAAAAGAGAGAGGGAGAGATAGAGAGAGAGAGAGACAGAGAGAGAGAGAGCTATAAGGATTATGATGTCTCAAAGACTTGTTAGTCCATCCGAGGAGACAGCGTGTGCTCACTTATCTCTAGGGGAGAGAGAGAGAGAGAGAGAGAGAGAGAGAGAGAGAGAGAGAGAGACCCTTTGCCATTTCACAAAGGGACCCATTTTCATTTCATGGAGATATACACTTTTAATTTTGTACCACGCGAAAAATGTGGACCATTCACGTATAGAGGAGGTTAATTAAACTTTCTTTATATCCGAGAGAGAGAGAGAGAGAGAGAGAGAGAGAGAGAGAGAGAGAGAGAATTCCGGTACCTAGCAAAATACTCATCTTAATCCCTGTAATCAATTCATTCCCAGTCCGTCTCCTCCTGCTCCTTCTCCTCTCAGCTGAATGCAATATTGCAACGCAATGGGGTTTATGAACCCAATCAGCCACCGATCAGGTTAGGAAGGACCAGCTGCTGACCTCTGGCCAATGGGCGGAGCATCAAGCAGTAATTACCTCCCAGTTCATGGATGGTTAAAGCCGGCTCTGATTTGGTGAATAAGACATTGATGGAGTATCATTTCAAAACGCATTAACGAGAAGTTATTGAAAGCTTTAGAAGGCAGAGAAAATTATTCAAAATTCATCAATAAGATGTTATAACGATTGGGGAGTCAGGGACACTTGTATAAAACGAACTTTTTTTACTTTTCACTTTTCGCTGTAAATTCCGTTACAAATGAAGACGAAGTCTGTGCAATGCTAGATTTCATCTCTCTCTCTCTCTCTCTCTCTCTCTCTCTCTCTCTCTCTCTCTCTCTCTCTCTGCCATTTTGCTTGGTGAGACGTACCCGCGCACAGTCTGATTAATCAACAGATATCACGTGTTTAACACACATCTAGAAATCGAAAAAATATCTAGAAGTGTTCGTGAACTGTCGGTGATAAGATTAGTGTGAAAATAGTAGGATAAAGCGTCTACTAAGTTAGTTTATCAAGTGAAATATTGTAAATTAGATCAAGATGGCAGTAAGGTCCAACTGTGGAAAAAAATGGCGAAATCTTGCGTGTCTAGCAGATTCGCAATAAGATGAGGTAGCAGGAAGGGAGCTGGCATTTCTCATCTATGAGATCAATAAAAGCCCTAATCAAAAAGATACAAAAGCATTCATAGACATATTAGAACGATATGATCCTTCAAACTGGAACAAATCAACAGAAAACATCTTGAAAATAATTGAAGAAGTTCCAAATAAAATCCAAGTGGTCAAGAGACTCACAAAGAAAATTTACATCAATCAACATATTCCGACAAAGAAAATGAATAAGGTGAACATTGTGAATATACTAATTGATGCAATAGGAAAAAGAATGCCAAAAGCATGCAAACTGTGTAAGGTGTGGTATAGCATAGTTAATCCACAAAACCTGATCAGAAAATGTTCTGCATGCAACATTCCAACGCATCCTCAATGTGCTGAAGTAATGCAAAATATGAGTAAGGATACCAGAATATTTTGCTCAACATGTCTATCATGGATAGACAATGTTATTAAATCAAGACTTAATGTGGAAATAGTTGAGAATGAAGAAGAAGAGGAAGAAAAAGAAGAAGAAGAAGAGGAAAACGGAAGAGAATTTAACAAAACTGAAATGACAAAAAAAAAATAAGGAAAACAAAGAACAAGATAAAAGTATGGATGCAGAGATACTCATTGATACTACATATGAGGCAATCAAGCAGCATACATACGAAGAAATAAATTACGACATGACAACACAAAATAAAATCCCGAAGAGGCTCTACCCAGATCTGCACACTGATGGGATAGAGATAGAAAAAACAGAAAAGAAAGACAAAGTCTGCACCCTTTTGAAAAGAGGGAATTGCAGATTCGGAGAAAGATGTTACTACAAACATCCCAAGGTATGTCACAACTATGAAATATATGGTAAATGTGCATACCTAGACGGCTATGAGGATGATTGCAGAGATCTATATCCAAAAAATATGCAAAAACCTAAAAGAAGGAAAAGGATGTAAGTTTGACAAAAAATGTAATTATATGCACCCTGTAGCCATGAATCAAAATCAATTAAATAATAAAATCCAAAATAAGAAAGAAACAAATAAAGAGAGGAACAAAGAACATGAGGTGAAGGAAAAAAGCAAGCCATCACCGCGATATGGAGTGTCAGCAAAGAATTTCCAAGCATCAGCTCCAAGATACTACAGCTCGAGAGATAAATACTGTATGTACGATGCTAGGGGATATTGCAGATACGGAGAAAATTGCAGATTCAGACACAAAATGAATAATTATGATGAAGGAAGATGAAATATTTTGGAAAAGTTGGATTTTTTAATGTCAGAATTTCTGGATATGAAGAAAAGAACAACATACCAGAACAGGAAAGAGACATGGGAAAATCCGTATTATTACCTATATTAAATGAAGGAGATAACACATAAACCATCATAGTGATGAATGCGCAGGTTTAGTTACGAGTAACTCAAAAAGAAAAAAAAAATGAGTACTTAGAAGAGCTAACCCAAATTGAAAAGAAAATAGATAAAATGAATATAAGTGAAACCTGGTATTCTCAAGAGACTGGTAATGACGATCAAATAAAAGGGTTCCAAACTTATAGATCAGATAGAAAAAATAGGAATCAAGGGGGAATCGCGATATATGGGAAAGACAAAAAACAAGGAAAAATATATGAGGAATATAGTAACTCAGAAAGTGAACTAATAGCGGTAGAATTTGAATCTGAAAAATTAATGAACATAGTAATATATAGACCCCCTAATACTAAAGAGTTTGACTTAATAATAGAAAAATTGGATGATATATGTAGAAATCACAATGACTGGACTATTCTCCTATCCGGAGACTTCAACTTTCCTTTCGTAGACTGGAAAGACTGAATAGGAGGTTGTTGTTGTATTTATACATATAAAAAAGAGAGTAATAGTAGTGCAGAAGATAAGAGGCAATTCGAAAAGCTATTAGATATGCTACTAGAATACAACATTCAACAAATAAATCACCTGCCAACAAGAAAGGAAAATACTTTAGACCTAGTATTTGTGAACAAGGTGAATTATGTTAAAGAAATAATAGTTTATAATGCGAGTATTTCAGATCATAATGTCATAGAATTAACAGTCCATTCCAAAGCAAGTGAAAACAGAGATAAGCAAGAAATGAAAAAGTGGGAAGGATATGGAAAATACAACTTCTACAGTAAAAATATAAAATGGTCAGAAATAAATGAAGAATTAAACAAGGATTGGGATAACATTTTCGTAAGTGATGGATAAATATATACCGAAGAAGAAAAGTAAACATCAATCATGCATACCAAGAGACAGAAGGATCTTGTTCCAGAAAATCAGAAAGTGGAAAAAAGGTCTTGCAAAAGAAAAAAATGCATGGAAAGAGATGGAACTAAAAGGTAAGATAGAAAATGCAGAACAAAAGATTATACAATCAAATGAAAATGAAAACAGGACTTGGAAGAAAAAACCCTAATAAATATCAAGCAAAACCCCAAACTATTGTACTCGTATGCGAAAATGATGAATAAAAGAAGAATAGAAATAGGCCCTCTAAGAATTGAAGGGAGATTAACGAATGAAAAAAAGGAAATATGCAACATATTGGCAGAGCGATATAAGAGAGAATTCACCCCTAGAATAGATAATGAAGATAACGATATAGAAGTAAGGGATGAAAATAGTGAATATTTAGCAGACATAGATATTAATGAAGCTGATATTGTGCAGGCTATTAATGAAATTAAAAATGGAGCTGCTGCAGGGCCTGATGGTGTTCCTGCTATTTTGTTAAAGAAAGTAGTTCTTTCTATCGCAAAGCCACTTGCAATATTATTAAGACAAAGTGTAGATAACAGGTAAGATTTATGATGAGCACAAGTTAGCATATATTACCCCTACTTTCAAAAGTGGATCAAGACTAGAGGCAAGTAATTATAGGCCTGTGAGTCTAACATCACATATTATGAAAGTGTATGAAAGGGTAATGAAGAAAAATATTATGAAACATTTAATAAAAATAAATTTGTTTAATATAGGACAACATGGTTTTGTACCCGGAAAAAGTACACAAACCCAACTGTTAGTCCACCATGAGAACATATTCAAAAATATGAAAAGCGGAAGTGAAACATGCAGTTTATCTAGACTTTGTTTCAAAAGCTTTTGACAAGGTAGATCATAATATATTAGCGAAGAAAATTAGAAAACATATACAGGATGAAGTAGGGAAGATGGTTAAAAGAATTTTTGCTCAACAGAAAACAGAAAGTTATTGCAAACGATGAGAAATCAAATGAAGCTAAGGTAATATCTGGTGTGCCGCAAGGTACCGTGTTAGCTGCATTACTGTTTGTTATATATGATTGCCGACATAGACAGTAATGTTAAGGATTCGGTAGTGAGTAGTTTCGTCTATGACAAGAATAAGTAGAGAAATTACTTGTGATGAAGATAGGAACGCGCTACATAGAGACGTTAACAAAGTATGTGATTGGGCAGAGGTAAATAGGATGGTATTTAACTCTAATAAACTTGAATCAATAAATTAATGAGACAGAGAAGGAAAGCTATATGCATATAGGGGACCTAATAATGAGACAATCACAAATAAGGAAGCAGTTAAAGACCTTGTGATGTTGAATAGGAACATGTTATGCAATGATCAAATAGCATTCTATTGGCAAAATGTAAAGCAAAAATGGGAATGTTGTTACGGCATTTCAAAACAAGAAAAGCTGAACACATGATTATGCTTTATAAAACATATGTTCGTAGTCCACTTGAATAGTGCAATATGATATGGTACCCACACTATCAAAAGGATATTGCACAAATAGAGAATGTACAAAGGTCCTTTACAGCTAGAATAGAAGAAGTTAAGGATCTTGACTACTGGGAAAGACTACAATCCTTAAAATTATATAGTGTAGAAAGGAGAAGAGAACGCTACATGATAATTCAGGCATGGAAACAGATAGAAGGAATAGCCGAAAACATCATGGAGCTAAAAATATCAGAAAGAGCAAGCAGAGGTAGATTAATAGTGCCCAAAACTATAGCAGGAAAAATAAGGAAAGCACGCAGGAAATTAATCCACTACGCACCAGCATCGATAATGCAGCGCCTATTCAATGCGTTGCCAGCTCATCTGAGGAATATATCAGGAGTGAGCGTAGATGTGTTTAAGAATAAGCTCGACAAATATCTAAGCTGCATCCCAGACCATCCAAGATTGGAAGATGCAAAATATACCGGAAGATGCACTAGCAACTCTCTGGTAGACATTAGAGGTGCCTCACACTGAGGGACCTGGGGCAACCCGAACAAGATGTAAGGTCTGTAAGGTAAGGTCTCTCTCTCTCATAGTGCTATCTTATATGTATATAACATCTATATTTTTCTATGGAAGAGACAACCAAATAGCGTAATGTACTTAAGTAATTAGTAAAGTACAGAAGAGTATAGAAAATGATAGCGTTCAATCTCGCAAGTGAAAAGCGGTATTCTAAAAAGTACCATTACTAATCTTATCCCCTATTAATTAAGTATTTAATTTATGTCAGTCATTTTATATTTTACTTTCCATCACTAGCATTTTTTTCACCCCGCTCAGTCTGTTGCTGGAAATGAGAAATCACGATTATTATTATTTGTTTTTTTGTTTGCTACAGTTTTTACTTTACTTATTTCTGTCAGTAGATGATACTTTGACATTTTTTGTTTTTTTAATCGAGAGAGAGAGAGAGAGAGAGAGAGAGAGAGAGAGAGAGAGAGTCTTATTTCTGTCAGCAAATGTCAAAATGTCAAAGTCTTTTAATTAAGAGAAGAGAGAGAGAGAGAGAAGAGAGAGAGAGAGAGAGAGAGAGAGAGAACTTTCAAGTTGTTTATATGAATACAATACAACTCTACTCTAAACTACTCGTCAGATTTGACACCAAGCAATATCTTTATTTACCAAAACACTGGCCCCTTTGATATCCTAAAAGCAGAGTGGCTAGAACTGTTGGACGAGATGGATGAGGATGGATGACCTTTAAATAAGGCTGCGATAAGGGCCGTCTTCATCCATCAAAGTATAAGAGGTTCCAGGAGGATGAAGAAATAGTCTCAAAAATTATTTCCATTTCTTTTTATATTTTTTCTCAAGGATGTTGTTGTAGTGTGATTTTTATCTTTTTTCCTTTTTATCTTTTTATCTTGGGTTTTATATGAATCGCTTTAAATCACTGTCTATTTGTTTTAACTGTTTTATTGTGTGTTTTATTATTCATCAATATTCGTTGATAGCATCCTTTAATAAGATTGAAAAATACTGTTTAACTCTGAAAATAGTTGAAAACCAAGGAAATAATTTTAAATGTCCTAATATATCAGTGTTATATCCTCTTTATAATTTCAAGTCTCTCTCTCTCTCTCTCTCTCTCTCTCTCTCTCTCGTTGACACCCAAGAAAATCTCTTTAAATGTCCTAATATATCAGTGTTATGCCATCTTTAAGTCCGTGGGCTCTCTCTCTCTCTCTCTCTCTCTCTCGTTGACACTCAAGAAAATCACTTCAAATGCCTTAGCTAATACATCAGTGTTATGCTATCTTTAAGACCGTGGGCTCTCTCTCTCTCTCTCTCTCTCTCTCTCTCTCTCTCTCTCTCTCTCTCTCAGTGCAATTTCGCTAATCGACCTTCCTTGTGTCTTTGGAGAAATTTATCCCGAACAGAATCGAACAAGTCTCTCTCTCTCTCTCTCTCTCTCTCTCTCTCTCTCTCTCTCTCTCTCTCTTCTTTCTGAGTCTTTATACCCCCCAATGGTTATTATTGTCGAACCTTCAATGGGAATTGTACCCGATGGAGACACCGAGTTTGAGGCTGAAAAGGTTTTCGGGAAACAATTGCTTTTGCCATGTCTGTCTGTCTGTCTGTCTGTCCAGCCATTGTCAAGTATGTCTGTCTGTCAGTCCAGTCATTGTCAAGTATGTCTGTCTGTCTGTCTGTGTTTATGAAGTTATGAAATTATTATCATTAATTATTACTAGCAATTTTCCAATCCTTACTAAAAGCATATTCATCTGATGCTTCATGTAAGTGACTCGCTATTGTTTTTTTTAACTATTATGTCATTGATGTTTACCCTATAGTATTCTTTTCCAAATGATAATGTCATATGTATACAGAAATCATGTATGATAAATTCGTTTCACGGGCAGAACCAGCTCCGTTTCAGGGAGTCCCTTCCCAACCCCCACCCCCTTCGGAGGGAGGGGGAGGTAGGATGAAACCCCATTATAAACCATCTTAGGGGTCCCCACTATGACCCTGCCAAGTTTCATGCCCATCGGACCAGCCGTTTGGCCGTGATTGAATGACGGACGGACGGACAGACATAACGCCCATTATAGTATTAGTAAGATGATGATGATGATGATGATTATTATCATACAGAAAATTATCCGTATTCATACTTCCAAAGAATATTAGGCGTTCATTAAAAATAGTAACAGAAGGTAGTGGTATATGCAGAAAGATAAGATCCTCTACTAATAAAAAAAACGAATAAAAAATAATAATAATCAACAAATCAATAAGAAAAATTGAAAAAATATAAAATAAAGGGAAAATAAAAAAAAAAATGTAAAATAAATAATTACAGACAATGCAAGTAAAAACCATTTAATTTCTTCAATTGCAAAACTACCATGTTTATGGAACTGTTCAGTTCTGTATCCAAATACGGACATAATTGTAAGGAAGAGATATCTGAGTTTAGCTTTCCATTGGATGATTGCTCATCCAGAAGGTATTACCTTTGTGTACCAAAGCAATTACGTAGATTTTTATCTATGGAGATTATCCACCCAAGACTCTTCCCAATAAATGTGTTAATCTCGTTAATATTCAACTATGTCTAAATATTTTCCTGAATATACAAAAAGATACTTTTTTATTTTTTTATTTTTTTATTTTACATATTTATTTTTTGTCAAATCTCTCTAAAAAAATTAAACAAAAAACACCAATTCTTCCGAGACGCAGATATGTTCGGGTCGAAAGAGCCTAAAGAAAGAGAGATAATTGTCGTCCTCAGAGAGAGAGAGAGAGAGAGAGAGAGAGAGAGAGAGAGAGAAAAGGTTTCCAAACGAGGCCATTACACAGCGCAAATGGAGACTCATTATGTGCTTCCCTTGTGTTCTTCTTCTTCTTCTTCTTCTTCTTCTTCTTCTTCTTCTTCTTTTTTCTTCTTCTTCTTTTTCTTCTTCTTTCCTCCTGGATTTCGGAATCAAACAAGAGGAAGAAAGAAGATTGTGAATTTAATGGCTGGAACATCAAGAGGCAACTCGTGAAGTCTTCAAGATAATACTCGAAGAAGAACCTTAAAACACAATATGCTTTGAATATAAACTTCGCCTTGGTACTTGAAAGAGAACCGCTAAATGCAATATCCTTTGAATACGAACTCTCGAGGTAAACAAATCAAAAGATGACTTCTAAGTTGCTAAAACTCTTAATGGTACTCTCCACAATGAGGCAATTAAATACTCATTGTATATACGTTTCCTTTCATTATACGCAATAAAACAGAAGATTCGTCTTTTCACTCAAGAGATAAAAATAGCATTTTTCCTCTTTCAGATGATGAAGGATTCATTAAGCAATGCTCATTCCATTTCGAAGCACAAAGAGAGAGAGAGAAAAAAATTAATCTTCGACTCTCTCTCTCTCCCTCTCTCTTTCCAGCGTAAATGAATATGAAAGAGACGGAAGGATTTTAATAAAAGCGAGAGGTAAATAAAAAAAAAAACACGAAAGTCTTAAGACATTCTGGGCATTAGACGAGAGGTTAAAAATGAATCCGGATGATTAAAAGCCTTAAAGAGAAATAATGAAGATGGAAAATAAAGATAAAGTGGCGAGGAATAAATAGAAATGAAAAAGGAAATATGAGAAAATCATTATTTGTTTATTTAATATTTTTATATTATCACTCCAAAACCCACAGTAAGAATGCATGAAAAAGCGAAGAGGAGGAGGAGGAGGGGAGGAGAGAGAGAGAGAGAGAGAGAGAGAGAGAGAGAGAGAGAGAGAGAGAGAGTTTTGAGATAATATCTATATATTATCACTCCAAAACCCACTGTAAGAATGTATGGAAAAGAGAGAGAGAGAGATAATATTTTCATATCATCACTGCAATACCCAAAGTTAGAAGGGAGGAACAAGAGAAGGAGGAGAGAGAGAGAGAGAGAGAGATAATATTTTCATATCACTGCAATACCCAAAGTTAGAAGGGAGGAACAAGAGAAGAGGAGGAGAGAGAGAGAGAGAGAGAGAATTTACCTTGACTACCTGTGTCTTCTCATCAAGTCTTCATGTGCCTTATGGGGATTTCAGAAGCATCAAAGGATGAGAAAAAAAAAAAAAAAAACACCGCCTGATTACTAGGGCGAGATTTGAGAAGCCTGTATTTTCATGCCTTGATTAAAGCCAGATTTAATGAAGATAAAAGTGGAAGAATATAACTTCAAATAATTTAATAATTGTTATTTGCAATTATATATAAAATACATATATAATTATATATACAAACTTCTAATTATCCTTTGCAGAAAGATTTGAGCCTCATCTACTTCATCACCATGACACACACACACACACACACACAGATATGAGATAAAATTACTCTTTCCAAAACTAAAGAAACCAACTATTTCATTCATTTGTTGAGAGAGAGAGAGAGAGAGATGAAATTACCCTTTACAAAACTAATGAAACTGCAACTATTTCATTCATTTGTTGGAGAGAGAGAGAGAGAGAGAGAGAGAGAGAGAGAGAGAGAGAGATAAAACAAAAGGAAGCCACAATAATTGCGCTGTTGGTACCATACGGCAATAATTATCCTAATTAAGTCACAAAGGGTGTGTTATTGTATGTCATTAACATCGCTGATTACGAGGCGACATTGTTTATGAAGTTGGACCCGTTTCCGAATTTACGAGAGGAGGTATATTAATTTAATTTATTTAATGGCAATATCCATAGTATTATATCATTTATGAGTTATGTGTCGATGTGGGTAACAGGCGACGGCTGCCTCTCTCTCTCTCTCTCTCTCTCTCTCTCTCTCTCTCTCTCATATATAACTATATGTATATATATATATATATATATATATATATATATATATATATATATATATTATATATATATATAATATCAATCTATATGTATAATAATAAATGACAATACACAAGTTCTATTAATTATTTTTTTAAATTTCTATCATTCGCAAATATATTTCCTTTCAATCTATTCCTCTAACGAAGCCGACGGCTATATTATTCGCAAACAATAGGACATTAATAAATGAATAAATAGATAAATAAATAAATAAATTTGCGAACACAAAAAACAATTTCAATCGCGAACGTTAAAAAAAAAAAAAATAGAAAAAACAAATTGCTAGTTTAGCGATTCTGAAAGTTCGGATGCCGAAATATATTCTCTCTCTCTATCTCTCTCTCTTCTCTGTCTCTCTCTCTCTCTCTCTCTCTCTCTCTCTCTCTCTTCTTCTTCTTCTTCTTCTTCTTCCCAATACATTTTCTCTCTCTAGTTCGATACACACACACTCTCTCTCTTTCTCTCTCTCTTCTTCCCAATACATTTTCTCTCTGTAGTTCAATACACTCTCTCTCGATACATTTTTATCTCTGTATCTCGATACATCTCTCCCTCTTCCCTGCCCCCCCACCTCTCTCTCTCTCTCTCTCTCTCTCTCTCTCTATCTATTCTCTCTCTCGATGCACTATTCTTCCTCAATATATTTTCTCTCTCTCTCTCTCTCTCTCTCTCTCTCTCTCTCTCTGTAGGTAGTGTTCTCGGAGCGAACAAAAAGCGTCGTTTTCTAATTTGCAATTCTGGACCGATTTCATTCAGGTACTTTTCCATCGTCCGGTTTTGTGGCATAACTTTTTTTTTTTATTAATCTATTTTTACATGGGAAACTTTCGTTTCTGTGTTGCTTCGTATTCGAGTAAGTGTAGAATCGGGGTTGTTTTGAACTCTTACTTTAGTCGCAGGTTTTTTTTTTTTTTTTTTTTTTTTTAATTTCAACCTTTTTTTCTAAACTTTCTATCATTTTTAATCGCAAGTTTTTTTTTTTAAATTTCAACCTTTTGAATTTGTATTTTTTTTTTTTTTTACTTTTAAACTTTCCAATCTGAATTTTTATTTTTTAATATTGGACCTTTTGGACCTGAAATTTTTCAAAATTTCAACCGTTTCAATGATTTTTTTTTTTTAACTTTTAACCTTATCAATCGCTTTTTTTCCTCAACTTTTTTATTTGATGAAATGGGCTTCCGAAGAGCAAAGAAGTAAAACTCTCTCTCTCTCTCTCTCTCTCTCTCTCTCTCTCTCTCTCTCTCTCTCTCTCTCTCTCTCCATTTCCTACTAATATCCTTAAGCAGAACAACTGGAACAAGAGTGATGATGTTGGCAGCTTTGAAAAGTCCTGAAACCTTCGGCATTATATAATATAAAACATCTGGAGCCAATTTGAAGTTTTAATTGAGGAACTTTTTTCGAAACTTTCGCGTCTTATTTCACCTTGATGAGTTTTCTGGCCTACGCCAAATTTTCATTTTTCAAAATGATCATTTCTCTTGAGTTGCTTCAATAATTATTATTAATTATTTTCCCAGTCCTCCATTACAGATGCTTCATTGTATTATTCAAAGTATACTTTTAGATGCAACGAAGTCTATTATCATCATTACTTGCGAGGAGCATTTATACATATGTAAACACACAAACACACACAAACATCATTCATTCATATATATATATATATATATATATATATATAATATGTGTGTGTGTGTGTGTGTGTGTGTGTGTA
>NC_061095.1:367310-381062 GCF_015104395.2 Macrobrachium nipponense
AGAGAGTGAGTATCTTATTTATTTTTTTTCCCGACGTGTCTAAAAAAAAAAAAAAAAAAAGAAAAAAAAAAAAAAAAAAAAAAAAAAAAGGTAAGGGCGCCGATCGATCCTCATCGTCTGATGACGAAAAAATTGTGACATGTTAAATGTACGAGGGTTCTCTAGTGCCCCAGCGTTCAATATGACGCAAGGGAGGAGAGAGAGAGAGAGAGAGAGAGAGAGAGAGAGAGAGAGAAACTTCTGGACGGTCTTATCATCTTACCATTCCCCACCCACAACAATTTTGAATCATTTTCGGGGGATTAAAGGGGTAGATGGGGGGTAGGGGCGGGGTGAGGGTACAATAGGGGAAGGGGGAGATGTGTGGGGGGGGGGGGGGTGTTTGTTCCCAGGAGACAGCAGGGAATGATTTACGAAGCTACCTCACGTGGGGAAAGAAAGAGGGCCGAAAAAAAAGGGAAAAAAAAAACGTTCGTGGGTCCAAAGGGTTTTTTTTTAAGAAAGGGAAATCTACCTTTAAAATTTGTTTTTTTTTTAAATGTGATTTTAGAGAGCAAATGAAAAGAGATGCATATGAAAATGAGGGTGATCAATTTATGATAACGAATTATTTTTAAAAGCTTATTAGTTTTTTAGAGAGCAAATGAAAAGGAGATGCATCTGAAATTTATCAGTTCAATTTATGATGCTGAAATATTTAAAAAAATGAGCAAAGGATTAGTGCAAATGAAGAACGTCCTAATCAATATATGCAAATACATACACTGCTATATGAAGGAAAAGAACTTGAACTTTATGGAACCCTATTTGTACATTGCTCGCATAAATGCATTCATAAACTGATGCATTGATAAATAAATTTGTTTTTGTTTGTTTGTTTGGTGTTTTTACGTTGCATGGAACCTGTGGCTCCCGAACCGCGTCGAGAGTGAACTGATAAATACATTGATTGTATTCTTGAATAATAACTAATGTATTAGTGAATTCTACTTAATTACTAACAATATAACATACATATATATATACTTAATATACATAATATATTCATTACTATATATATATATATCATATTATCTATATTATTAATATATTATAATTATGGTATATATATAATATGCAACGTGCAAGAGTGAAATAACATCGAATACCACAGAGGCGTCTTGATAAAAATAATAATAATAATAATATTCTGGGTTTATTTGCATAAGCCGCCGTTCTATAGGGAAAAAACATTAATTAAAGGAGCAAGTTATTACAGAAAGAAAGAAAAAAAGGCCTTTTTAATATCCTCATAAAACTGTCAAATCTTCGTCGCGCGTTTCCCCCCCTGGAAAATTAAAAAACCGAGTTGAAATAAATCTGGCGGAAAGGAAAAGATTCATTTTGTCAGATGAAAGAAATAACGTTGGTTGATTCTGCGGAAGGACAATCTTGAGTTTATTTTTATTTTTTTTTTTTTTTGTACTCGACATTCTTGAGAAAATGAAGGCCATTTTTCCCCCCTCTTAATCTATTCGCCAGTTAAGGAGATACGATTTTATTTTCGACCTAAATCCTCTCTTGCACCCCACAAAAAAAATTATTTTTAGCCCTCTTGTACAGTCATGCTCAAAAGTGATGCTGCATGACTGCATACGATTTTGTTCAAAAGCCATTAACTTGCGACCTATTATTCTGAATATCTATATTTTATTTGAATATGATTACATTCTTGACCAAAACTGGTTTTTTTTGCATCCCAGCATTAAGGAGATTAATTTGTAGCTTTACACACTTTTAAATGAAATATCCCGTGAACTGAATTTTCCTATAATAATTTGAAATGCCTAGAAAGCTATACTTTGCTGTAGCCTTACCTATGGAAAACCAGCAACTGCTTCTGGAACATGATGTTCAATATATATATATATAACATATATATATATATATATATATATATATACATAGTATACATAATATATATATTATATATGATTATATATATATATATATATTATATTATATTATATGAAGAGAGGAAGATTGTCTGACGACAACAGAAAAAACTTGACAGTAAGAGCGCCATTTGGTGCCCTTATTGGCGGCAGAGCATCAAAAGCTGCCGAAAAAAGCGCCCGTCGTGACGGCACCTCCAGGGGAGAAAAAACATGGCCCATCGCCCCACCCCCTATCCGTCCCCCTCCCAACCTCAAAATTTTCCTTTGCCACGTTTCTTCATCTATCCAGCTTCCCCTCCCCCTTACACCCCCCCCCCACACAAGCCTCCATTGTTTGTTTGCCGACAGTTCGCCAGAGTTTAGGAGAAAGAGGAATTTTCTGTCGTTTCCTAGTCTAGTTTTTGCTGGACTATAATGTTTTACTATAAAAGCTACTATCATTGATGATATAATCATAACAATCGCCATCATTATCATCATAATAAACAACTTTTATTAAAAGATAGACTACATGTTCACCTTTTCACTATTTTTTAAACAGAGAAAACATGGAACTCCCTACCCTCCTCTGTGTTCCCAGAACAGCTGAACAATGGCTGATAGTGCCTAGTTTAATTTAAGGAGTCGTGGCTGTCTTGGTTTTCAAGCAAAAAAAAAAAATAAAATAAATACATAAAATGGTAATTAAGAATCTTTGAGGATATTTCTCGTATCTATAATGAATACAATTCTTCAGAATAAAAACGTCAATATAAACAAGAATATTAACATTAACATGAAATGCAATTATTTTGGAAATTTAATTTCAAAATCTTTTTGAATAAGCACCGTGTCTACAATGGACAGAGTTCTTCAGATTATGAATAACATTGATAACATTAATAGAGGCAAGAATACATAAACACCAACACTAACATAACACGCAATGATCGATATTAACATCTGAGTATGAATATGCAAAGCACACCCTACTTTTGTAATAAAAAAAAGGGGGGGGCTGAAAAAAAGGAGGGGGGCTGAACTCCATGAAATGGACGAACACGTCCTGAGGTTATCTTCTTTTCTTTCAGCAAATCCTTTGAAGAGTATTGCTTTTGGGGAGGGGGTAGGGGGAGGGGGAGGGGGAGAGGCGTGGGTGGAGACGGTGCAGATTAGCTGATTTTTTTAATCTTTTCCAGGTTAATGAGCTTGAAATGAGTTTTTTTTTTAAACCTTGACGTGGTTGGGTAATGGAACTGGGAAATATCTTCCAAACAAGATTTTCTTGAAGAGACTGAATCATGACGTCATGTGGTTCTTTCTTATTTCAAAGCAAGATATTCTTTAAGAGAGTAAATCATGACGTCATGTGGTTCTTTCTTATTCCAAAAACAAGATATTCTTTAAGAGAGTAAATCATGACGTCATGTGGTTCTTCGTTATTCCAAAAACAAGATTTTCTTTGAGAGAGAGAGAGAGAGAGAGAGAGAGAGAGAGAGAGAGAGAGAGAGAGAGAGAGTATGCATTACCCAACAATTCGGGCAACATGATCAAGGGGTTGAACATCAAAAATGGTTTATTTATAAAATGAGAATTCATCCTAGTTCATTATGCACGCGGAGCCATTGCATAAAATATATTACCCGATGATAAAAAAAAATTTCGTTTTTTTTACTCTCGAACTCTGATTAACATTCCAGTCATGACAATGAAAAAAAGGAAAAAAAAAATGCGCATGCGCCCTGCTTGATTTGTTATGTCGGACTGTGGAGGTGAATTAGGGAGAGAAAAAATAATAAAAAAATAAAAAAAAAATAAAAGGGTAAGCGCCCTGCGATTTAAGATTATGAACAATAAAAATAATTTTCTGTTCTTAGTAATAGAAATTGATTAAATCTCTTTATCGATCTACGACACAGAATAAAACCAGATTGATATGAAAAATCAAAATAATTTTCTATTCTTGGTAATAAAGTTTTTTTAACCTATTTTATCGATCTACGACACAGAATAAAACCTAATTGATATGAAAAATCAAAATTATTTTCTTTTCATGGTAATAAACAGTTTTTCACCTATTTTATCGATCTACGACTCAGAATAAAACATAATTGATATGAAAAATCAAAAGTAATTTTCTATTCTTCGTAATAAACAGTTTTTACCTATTTTATCGATCTACGACTCAGAATGAAACATAATTGATATGAAAAATCAAAATAATTTTCTATTTTTGGTAATAAAGTTATTTTTACCAATTTTATCGATCAGAGCCTCGGAATAAAACCTAATTCAAAATACGAAAAAATATAATTTATAATATTAGTAACTTACTATTTGTGAAACACTATCAATCTGCGATTACTCTGATGTAATTAATCGTTTAGCATAAAATCCACCTTTATAATCCTTCAGGATACAGACCAAAGTTCCTGCTTCGCCAAGACACACGACTATATAGGGCCGTATCCAGAAATCATACGATCGCATTTGTCAATACGAAGGCGATCGCGGTAGTATGGTCTCAAACGAAGGGTTGTCGTGGTTATCCAGAAATCGTTTACGACGGCCCGAACTCCCATCGCATTGCCTCACTGGTTAAACAGGCTTACCAACATATGCGATTACTGGGAATGAAATGACTGGAATCGATGATTACAAGGCTGTATCAGTATCATAGACAATTTCTTTTATTACCATAATGCTAAATTAAAATGGCTTTATGTCTTTATTATTTATTATAAAAAGATACTACATATCTGTAGTATATTTTGTATACTTGATATTGGCTGTCCTGATTTGGCGCGGAAATCTGAACAAACAGTTACCGCTAGCAATCTACGCAACTCACCATGTTACGAAGATACCGGAATATGGAGCGTGCACCCCCAGTAGCTGATTCTCAGCGTTTAATGCTGCTTAATTTGATAAAGGAACATGAGAGTGTTATCAACGACCGATCGACGGGAAGTAGAACTTTGGAGAGAAAACGTCAGGCATGGCAAGAAATTACTTTGAAGTTCAACGCCATGTATCCAGACCAACCTCCACGGTCATCAAAGCAGGTCAAGCGCTGTTTCGACCACGTAAAATGCAAGTAAGGATGCATTTTTGTTTTGCAATTGTAGTCAGAGCAAATTTAGGCAGCTGGGGGCAAAATGGTTTGTAAACTGTTAGTTAGTTTAAAAGATATTTATGCTATGAAAGGCCTAGGCCAGTGCTGCTTGTTCAATTGTTAATACTACTCACATCAGGCTAGCCTAGCGTAGCTTATCCAAGGGAACACCATCTTATCATCTAAAGTTATTATATTATATAAATATATTATCTTCAAATAAATAGAATGGAGCATAGTGAATAGGTGGTTGGATAAGGCTATGCTAACCAAATCATAGGGGTGTGAGTGGTGCTCTAGGAAAGGGGTTAGGTTAGTAATGTCTAGCTTATTACATAAGCAGTTGGTGTATCAGGCATTAGATATGTATAATTTGATATGGATTTTTAATGTATCATAGGAAATTTGGGGTAATATTATAATTTAGGTTTAGAATACCTATGTGGAGGATCTTACAATTTCCTGGTGATAGAAGGGCTAGAGCACACAGCAGTTTTATCCGTATTTTTAATGGGTTTATTTGCAAATAAATTAAACATTCATTAGCTTACAGCCAGTTTATTACTGTAAAAATTGATGGTAAAACTTTGGCTATTTTTCTTATGGGTAGCTATATGAGATTTAACAAAGTATGAATACTTTTTTTACCCTAACATGTGAAACCAGCTTGCAAACTAGGTCCCAGTTATTGTTTCTAAAAGATTAAACCAAACATTTGAGATCTTGGCTCTGTCTGTAGGTGGTCAAATGATTTGGAGTAGGCCAACACCTGAAATAGGCTAGCCCCCCCGCCCCACCCTTTTTTTTTTATTTTTTTTTCTTTTTTTTTTTTTTATTGAGTTCACATGTATGGCTAGCATGTCTGGAGCCTGAAGACTGCACAATGCCTACCAGTCTTGGCTATGACAAATTGTTGCAGCTATGTGAACTGCTCAGGCTAGGCTACATTAACTCAAGTGGTATTAAAAAAAAAAAAAAAAAAAAAGGGGAAAAAAAAAAAAAAAAAAAAAAAAAACGGAGTGGACTAGAGTGATCCACTCTTGCCCGCTTGTTGATCCACTCTCCAAAAAAGTACTTTTGCTAACTTCGAAAGGAGAGTAAAGGTCTTGAGGTGTTGCTCCCCACCACCGATGACTCATGACTGGTGCCCATCTCCAGTGTCAGGAAACGTGTTAAAGTTAAAGTCTTTTTCCGGAGGTGGATCGGACAAAAAGCGTGGCTAAGACTAGATTAAGCTAGTCCACTTGGTTGTTTTAACACCCCAGATTCATTGCTTTTATAATGTGCATGGCCCAAACATTCTTTCCAGCGACATATAAAGATCACATTATTTTCTTAAGTGCTCATTAATACTTGTAAATGCTCAAATGACTTTTCTTTTGAATTCAATCATGCGACAGATGTTTTGAACTCATTATTTTGGAGGTGGAAGAGAAGTACACAGGATGGTAGGCTTTTGTTTATATTTTTAAATTTCAATACAATCTATTTTTAAAGTCACAGTTGTTAGAATATATTAGAAAAACCAATGGGAAAACATATTTTTTATTCTAATATATATTTTTTTTACTAGAGTGAAGCAGGAAGATGCTGCTGTCAAGAAAAAGCTATGCAGAACTGGTGGTGGTCCTCCACCAGATCTTCGAAACCACTCAGAAGAGTTTGTGATAGCTGCATCGCTGATGACAGAAGAATTGGTCATGGATAAAGACGTTTTAGAAACATTTCATCCAGTTGATGAAACAGGAGAGCCCATACATGATGTTAAAATAAGTAAGTACTCTGATGTTTTCAAGAATGAAATTGATAAAATAGTGAACCTGTTCAGAACTTTTTTCTGGCCCATTACATTCTAACCTGTCTGAAAAGTTTGTAGTGGCTTGGGGAAAGCAAAATGGTTATGTTTTTATTAATGATGACTGGGTTTAAGATAACATTTCAATGCTTTATGACCCTAAAGGTTCCAGCACTTGTATACTCAGTTTAGAAGTATGTGCTGCAGAAGAGATTTACATCTAAGGTGCTGTAGATCAATTATTTATTTTACCTAATATTTTCAGGTATTACGGAGCCACTGCCTTCAACCTCTCATTTGCCTTCAACCTCAGCACAATCAGAAAGTGGTGTTTCGTCTAATCATGAATCAAGATCCACATTCCTTAATCGGTCAGCTACATCATCACTATCTTCAATGGAACATTTAATTTTTAAACCCATAGTTCCCCATGAAACATTCCCGTCCATTCAACCGCCTATTGTAACTCCAGGCAGAACTTCACCAAAATTGGCAATACATCACGGGATGTATCTCCAATACCTCGGTCTTCTACACCCACAGAGGAAGCACATTCTTCACCCAAAAATTGAAGTTAGACGATGCATACATCAAGTGTAGGGAAAGACAAGAGGAACTGCATCATCTCAGAATGGAAAATGAAAAGAAGCAACATATAATGGCCAAAAAAGAGCATGAACAAAAGGTGAAATTAATTAACAATATGAATGAATTGTGGATGAAATGCACTCATCAGCAATGACTGTTTGCTAAATTGAATGCTTTTCTTGACAGTGCAAAAAAAAAAAAAAAAAAAAAAAAAATCAAATCGCCTATGAAGCAATGCGCAACAATGAATAAAGTAGGTATTGGTTGTTGGTTGGTTTATGGAATTTACCCTTATTGCTAGGGTTACAGTAGGTGTTATTTCCATAGATCAAGTTGTTTTTACTGTTAGGAGAGAAAAATGACTCCACTGATTGGTGTGTTTGTTAAATGAAGGTTTCATCATATGGTCAGCAATTAACTTTATCATTTCTGTAATGCTGAAGAATAAGTTGCATTGATTGGCATTATGCCAAAATTCCATAAACCAAACCAACCCCATTTCATATTTTTCTTTGCTGTGATGTAGTGTTAGTATATATTTTATTTTTTACCTATGGTATATGAAGGTGCTCTCATGAATCAGGTGTTCCTATTTGTAAGTTAGTTAATTGATACCAAACAGTACAATGTATACTTTCAAATAATTCATTTCTTAGTTGTATGCTGTTACATAGGTTTAATATGTCCATTTGCATCGTGATATTAGGTATTCTATAATACTGTAGTGCTTTAATGAATCTGATGATAATTGAAAATTAGGGTATCGAGTATCATTATGTCCATTGCATCTTGATATTAGGTATCATATTATTTTCATGAATCTGATAAGTGAAATTAGGTATTGAGTATCATGCATTACATGGTTTACTTCGAAATTATATTTTCTGAATTGGTAGCCTATGCTGTGATAGGGATAATATGTACACAGGATAATTTATCAGTGTTTAGAACTTATTAGGGCTATTTTAATATTTTATTGTCCCCCTTATTACTTTGGCCATATTTTTATGATATATTTACTTAAAGATTGCCCTCACCTTCTGCAGGACACTGGCTCTTGCATTGGCAGCCCGTTATGATATAATTCTTAAACCAATGTTTCTGAATAATGTATATTAGACATCATAAGTAAAGGTCTAAATAATGGTGCTATGATTTGACCTGAACCACAGGTCCAGATAGCTATGATTTAACCTGAATCACAAGTTGTATTCAAATTTTTTTATCACCATTTTCATCTTGCAAGTACAACAGTTGTGTCTTTCTCAGGGTGTCAGATTGACAACTATGGTAGTAAGAGTTCCTGAATAAATCTTTTATGTTAACAAAAAATAATATTTAACCTTTCAGTCAAATTCTAGTAATCTAGAATGAATTACTCTTTTTAAATATAGATTGCTTTTGCCATTGAATATTTTTTTCAGGATGAACCAGAATAAGTAAAATAAATCCATTGGTGTACCTTTTTAAAGGCAGACATGTAAGTTATATTTTCATATCTCATTAAGTCGATAAGAAGTGTATTTTCATTTTCTTGGTATCGTGTTCAATTTACCTATGGCATACAGCTGTTAGCTCTGACAAAAGCATTCTTTGGTTAATGTGTTGTCACTTTATTCAATTCATATGGTTCTTAAATAATGCAAGTAATAAGATTATAGATTTATTGTTATTAAAGTGCAAATTACCAGGACTGGGGGTGGGGGCCTTGCACTACTTTAAAACCAAATTAACAGAAAATAAATATAGCTAAACTTAAGAAAAAACTTGTCAAGAATGTGGGCCTACATTGAGCTACTTGGATATTGTCAGTTCTTTCAATGATACCCACATCAGGATCATCCAATTCAAGATTTTTCTTCATCCTGTTTTGTTATTGCACAATTATGAAGGACTGCATAAGCAATATTGTGTTCTTAGTATTATTCAACTTTGTTCTGACCGGTTATTGATAACACTGCAAACCTTTATTTAAGCAGTCTCTGGCACGTTTTATAAGATTGCGAGTTTTGATGTGCGCATCATATAACATCTATGTTATGTGTAGTATTGCCAGCAAGAAATGGTGTCATTCTATAAGAACGGCTTGGATAATCACTGTCTCCCAACAAAACACCTCTATACATGCCCGACTCTAGGCTCTGTTAGTCTTGAAATAGAAAATATTCTGGAGTCATGAGCACTGCTTGGCCAATTTACAATTACGTAGTGAACCTTAAAGAAGCAGTACATACAACCATGACATTTATAGAAAAAGGGTTTTTTTCTGCACCAGTAAAATTCTGCATCAGGACCTCCTGGACTCTTATAGGTACAAATGTGTAACATCCACACAGCCTATCTACACCAGGCATTCCAGCTATTTGTGATAACTCCATCATCATTTGTTCTCATCCTGTGGAGTTGGAATTTGATAAATTATTGTGCAAGGATGGCAATAGCCAGCGTAAACATCCATAAGGCACCTCGGCACACTACTCTGGGCCATATCTGAACAATCCCAATGTCTACTGGAAATTTCCAGTTGCATGTACCTTAAGGTTACCAAAAATAAAAAATTGATTAACGTGGAGGAATTAGTTTTCCTGGTAAAGAAATAAAAGAAAAACAACTGTAATATACTGCATCACTATTACTGTCATCAGCCAAACTTTTCATAACTAAAGTAGTAAGTATTCCCTCTAAACACAACAGGAAGGAAAACTGTTCCAAGCTGGAAAAAGGAAATTAGTTACTTTAAATTCATAAAATATATAAGGAGTAATATGATAAAGACTGAAAAAAAAAACATTGTCCAGGAAAACTCACTGATTATTATAGTAGTAGTAGTATTACTAACTACACTGTCACCCCGATTAGATAGCAAGTAACTATATACCCAAGGGTACCAATAAGGAAAGCAGCCCAGGGAAAAAGTGAGGATAGAATACCTATAAAAAAAGAAAAAAAATACAATATAAATCAACACCTGTATAGCTACTAAAGTGCTGTGATTACTTTCATAGATTGAGACAGGAAGAATGCTGAAAAATGCGAGACCTATTTAGAGGAGGGAGGTTTTAAAAGGCAGTAGAAGTGTGAAATTTGAAAAGGCAGCTGGAATGTATGGCATAAATGATTAAAGGCTGAAATTGTGAAGGGAGATTGTAATAAGACTAGATGAACCTAATCTGCAATTTAGCATGAAGCAAAGTAAGGTAAACCTAACCTAAAGATTCTGTGGGGGAGGGAGGGTTAGGGACCAGTAACTGGTGCCTGATTCATAGAGTTTTTCTGTCAGATCTAGCCTCAAGCATCAGCTGCTGGTGCAGGTAAGTTTTTCTAGGCCCACTTTTATTTATTTTTTTCCCTTTTCCTCTCTTTGGTGGAGTCCATTTTGACCTTGTTCTGCTTCTTATTCTTATTAAGTTTTTCTGGTGCTAAATGTCAAACAGTTTTTCAGTGTTTGGCTTTTGACCAAAATTTCATATTGAACATACACTACAAAATGAAATGGAAATTGAAATTTGAATTTTTCCCTGTATTAAAAAAAACGAAGGAAAAGCTAAATAAATAGTGTTTCTAATGTTCAATGCATACATAATATATACACAAGTGCCTTGGATATACCAACCTCTTTGTTTCAGAGAATTAGGTAACAGATTCTATTCTTCTAACAATTCAGGGACAGTTCCTTTGAAAGTCTGTATTCGCTGTTTGAAACTTTTTCAGAAGTAAAAGATAAGATGAGCTATTTAATTTTTGTTTCGCCGCCTCTGCCTGTTTACTTACGGATGCATATTTCAATCAGGTGGAGCCCAGGGCAGGAAAGGAACACAGCATTCCAAGATGGTTTTGGTATCTAGGTATTAACCTAACGGAAATACTGAAAATTCCTTAATAAATATATCAATACAGAGAGAGAGAGAGAGAGAAATAATTCTCTCCGTAACTGAACTAGAATTTTATTAGCCTGTCAGAAGTCAGTAATATGGCTTACCACTATAGGTATACCTAGATTTGACTTCACTACCTGTGAAAGCCATGCAATCCATACGTATTGGTAGCCGCTACCATAGGCAATTAGCTTCATTCTTTTTTTTTTTAAAGGGTTGGGCAATGTCATTTTAGTATCATATGGAACCTAGCCTAGTCATTCACACTGTACCATACTTTCTAATTTATTACAAACAGCCTACGTGGAATTTCACGCTTGCATCACCAGCCTAGCCTACTTGTGAGCTTCAAGTGGCTGTTCTGATTTTAACTTTCTTGGGCAATATAACACTACCACATTAAGATTTCTAGATGTATACCAATTAAAAACGTAATTCTGTATTGTAAAGGAAACTCTAAACACATCAACGAAGCCTATTTTGAAGAAAAAGAATTCCAACAGAGGTGATTGACCGATTGTTTACGTTACGATGAGCTCGAATTCATCCATCGTCGGCAGTTAGGGCAAGCAAGACTTTCTTAAAAAGTTTATTAATTTCAAGATCTTTGTTGTGCTGTTATTCATGTCTTTTTACCACAAATTGTTTCGTATTTTCGATAGACATTGTTGATGAGTCACTTTGGTAAATGTATTTTAATGTAGAGTTAAAATTTATATTCTTATAATTCTGCCATCGCAAGGGGGTACCCATGCGACGCGTCGCTCACTATGGTTCCAAAATTACATCGTTAAATGCGAAGGCCTGCGTATGTTCGTGTGGTTTCTGGATACGGCAAGACCATGACGATCGCATACAAAGAACCGTCGTATGATTTCTGGATACGGCCCTATATCAGACAAGAGATCAGATTGAAGAAGGAGAGAGTTGGTATAAATAATGCTATATGATCCCTCCAACTTGTCGTTCCTCAAGAGGCGGGTTTTTCAAATCCATTGGATAGATCTAACCAGTTTTCATATATATATATATATATATATATATATATATATATATATATATATATATATATATACAAACAAAAGCAGCTTATAATAGCTAAGACATCGAAGCAAAGGTATTTCCAAAATTAACCCACTCAATAAAATATAGCTTAAAACGATACTGATGCTTCAAAGAGCAGAACTAATTTAAATGCAAATAGAATAATAAAAAAAAGGAAAACATACAGAAGGCACCATTTCATTTTCCCCATTTTCAGGTCGCCATAATTTAGCCACTAAAACAAAACATGCGTGATGCATTTTTTTTTTTTCAGAATAAAAAGGTCCAGTGACCTTTCCTGACCCTTTTTTTCCCTTTCCCATCCGATGATATTACATGCAAATGACCCTATGCATAATCAACTAGGCTCAACTTTGATACAAAAAAAAATTATTAACTTTGTGTTCGAACCGATGTTGGTGATGTTTATGCACAACGATGTTTAATTATGCATGAGTTTCTCTTTCTGTTGAGAAAGAGAGAGAGAGTTACAAGGATGAGGATATCTCAAAGCCTTGTTTTAGAGAGAGAGAGAGAGAGAGTTACAAGGATTAGGATGTCTCAAAGACTTGTGAGAGAGAGAGAGTTACAAGGATTAGGATGTCTCAAAGACTTGTGAGAGAGAGAGAGAGAGAGAGACAGACAGACAGACAGACTTAACTTTCTATATACATCTCTTGTCTGTGCACCTCACGCGGTGCACTGTAGGCATATTGTTCAAGGGTTTTTTGTATCCTTTTCTGTAACGTGTCTCTCTCTCTCTCTCTCTCTCTCTCTCTCTCTCTCTCTCCAAAATAAGAAAGAACAAATAAAGAGAGAAATCAAGAATATCAGGTAAAAGAGAAAAGCAAACCACCAATGAGATATGCAGAGGTGTCAGCAAAAAATTTCAAAGCATCAGCTCCGAAATTCTACTCAAGAGATAATAACTGTATTTATTATGCAAGAGGATATTGCAGAAACGGAGAAAATTGCAGATTCAGACACAAAATGAATAATTATGATGAAGGAAGATCAAATATTATGGAAAAGTTGGATTTTTTAATGTCAGAATTTCTGGAAATGAAAAAAAGAACAACATACCAGAACAGGAAAGAGACATGGGAAAATCCTTATTACTACCAGTATTAAATGAAGGAGAAAACACGCAAAACCATCATAGTGATGAATGCGCAGGGTTTAGTTACGAGTAACTCAAAAAGAAAAATAGAGTACTTAGAAGAACAATAACCCAAAATGAAAAGAAAATAGATATAATGAATATAAGTGAAACCTGGTATTCCCAAGAGACTGGGAAGGATGATCAAATAAAAGGGTTCCAAACTTATAGATCAGATAGAAAACAAAAAATAGAAATCAAGGGGGAACCGCAAATATATGGGAAAGACAAAAAACAAGGAAAAATATATGAGAAATATA
>NC_061095.1:381562-384062 GCF_015104395.2 Macrobrachium nipponense
AAAAACCTACATAAAAAAAAACCAAGCCTATTAATCTGACGCTTTCAATTTTGTTCCTTGAAAAAAAAAATAAAAATAAAAATAAAATGGAATAAAAAAAAAAAAAAACTCCACAAGAACAGAAAAGATTCTTGGAAAATGCGAAGAAGGAAAAGAGGCGTCCGATCCAATTAGTAATTCTGCCTTTCGCCCCTCGTTTGTTGATCCTCGATTCATTTCCTCTGACAGCCTTTGAGTCTGGAAGGTTAGTTTTCATTGTGGGCAGGTTTTTTCCCTTTCTTTTTTCGTTTTTTTTTTTTTTGTTCTTTTTTTTTATAGATTTATTTCAGAGTTTTTTTTTTCTCCCTTCTCGGTTGGCGTAGTTTTCAAGTTTTTTTTTTTCTATTCTTGGTACTCGTTTTTCTTGCTTTATTATTATTATTATTTTTTTTCTTTTTTTTAAGATTCCGAGGTTGTCTTTTTCCTTCTCAGTTCGCGATTTTTTTCGAGTTTTTTTTATTCCCGTTTCTCGTTTTTCTTGCTTTATTTTATTTATTTATTTTTTTTTTTAAGATTTCCGAGGTTTTTTCCCCTCCTTCTTAGTTTGCATATTTTTCGAGTTTTTTTCCTTCTAGGTTCTCGTGTTTTTTTTCCTACTTTTTCCCAATTTTCTCAATTTTCGTTTTTCTTTATTATTTGGAAATTTCCGAGTTTTTCCCCTTCCATTTTTTCCTTCTCAGTATTTTTTTTTTTTATATTTTTTAAATTTTCCTGGGTCTTTTTCATCTCTTTTTTCGCTTTAGCGTTTCCAACCCTCTTATAGGTACTACGATCAAAGGGTAGAGAGAGAGAGAGAGAGAGAGAGAGAGAGAGAGAGAGAGTAAAACGCTTTGTACTCTAAGGCAATATATTAACAACCTCTCTCTCTCTCTCTCTGGTCTTCTCTCTCCCCCTCTCTCTCTCTCTCTCTCTTTCTCTCTCTGTAAACCTTATCCAAATTACTTCAACGAACAAGAAAAAAATACCGTTTCCCTCCTCAATTACCAACTAACCTCTCTCTCTCTTCTCTCTCTCTCTCTCTCTCTCTCTCTCTCCTCTCTCTCTCTTCTCTCTTTGTAATTATCCAAGCTTCCCCCCCTCTCTCTCTCTCTTTTCCCCTTTCTGTTAATATAAAGCTTTTCTCCTTCTCGTTCTCTTTCAAAGCACACACACGCATGCAGACAAAAAAAAAAAAAAATATATATATATATATATATATATATATATATATATATAAATAAAGATAAATGCACGAAGGAAAAATAAACGAAGGAGTCTGCGAGATTCTTTCGGCTGAAAAGCCCTTTACTGAAGCAGCTACTGACAAAAATACGAGAAAAGACAATACAAGAAGGTTCGTATAACTGGACAGATAGGGATTTATAAAAGGATTAGTGCCTAGAATCCGACACACCTGGAAGATAAAAAGAAAACCTTCCCAAACAAGCATAAACAAAGGGTGCAATTAAAGGTTTAAGACAATCATCTCAGATACAATCTCCAGACATTAAAGGATTAAATTTTTCTTATGTATTCAATTTTTCTTATGTATTCAATTTCTTATGTATTCAATTCTTGATCCAAATATTGTGGACTGACAATTCGTAATGCTCGTAAAAAACATAGAGGAAAAAATTGATATTTTTTATATTAAGATGGGTGGCCTGAGAAGAAATGAACATAAGTTAAGTTGTTAGTCGGTTTCCTATAAATAAATACTGAATTTACATTGAAATGGTTCTCTATGTAATCAAAACATCTAAGAAAGGGAGGCAATTGTCTTTTTCTAATTCTAGAGTAAACTTAATCGATGGTACCTGGTTATTTAATTTACGAGATTACGAATTGTCAGCAGTCCCACAATATTTGGATCAAGAAATTGAATACATAAGAAAAATAGGGAAAGAAATTATGCTATCCTTCACATATATTAGACATTTGTTATAATAAAGCCCACAAAAAAGTTTTATACTGAAAACAACACACAGAAAGAAAATTCTAAGAACATTCACAGTTTGCCTTATTTTAACGGATTTGAAACCATTAAAACCATTGTTAAAAGCTTTTAATGTCAACCTTGTTTCTTCCTATAATAACACACTAAAAAGAATGTTAATAAAAAAATGGCCCCAGAGAAAGCAACAACATAATATATAAACCATTCCATGTATGGATTGTCCCTCATTCTACCTCGGACAGTCGAGCAAGGGCTTAGAAGGTAAGGCTAAGCCAGCATAAATACTCTGTAAAAACTGGGCAAAAATCTAATGCATTATTTATTCATTTAAGTGAAAACAAACCACCGAATTAATTGGATTGACAGTTCAGTAATTGCACGGTCAAGAGATGTCTTATCACGAAATCTTTTAGAATCTGCTTTATACAACTTACTTCATTGTAATTTCAATGTTAGTCGTGGCTTTTCATTTAGACCCTTGTATCTGTAACATGTTTAAGAATGACCTCAAATATATAATTACTG
>NC_061095.1:386562-389062 GCF_015104395.2 Macrobrachium nipponense
TATGGGTACGATTTCCACTGCATATCCCATATCCTTCTTATTTCTATTTTCAGATCTTGATACTTATCCATTTTTTTTTCCCTCTCTTTCTCTTCAACTCTGGTGTCCCATGGTATTGCGACATCAATGAGTGATACTTTCTTCTTGACTTTGTCAATCAACGTCACGTCTGGTCTGTTTGCACGTATCACCCATATCCGTTCTGATACCATAGTCCCAGAGGATCTTTGCCTGATCGTTTTCTATCACTCCTTCAGGTTGGTGCTCGTACCACTTATTACTTGGCAAGGTAGCTGATGTTTCTTGCACAGGGTCTCCAGTGGAGGGCATTTTGCCAACTGAAATCATGCCTCTTTTTGTACTGGTCTGTGCAAGTGCCGGGCATTCACTTGCTATGTGGTTTATGGGTTTCATTTTTCGTATTGCACTTCCTACATATGGGAGAGATGTTATTTCCGTCTATCATACTTTGAACATATCTGGTTCTTAGGGCCTGATCCTTGTGCCGCTGTTATCATTCCTTCAGTTTCCTTCTTTAGCTCTCCCCTTTGGGTAGCCATTGCCAATTGTCATCGCTGGCTAGTTCTTTAGTCTGTCTCATGTATTGTCCGTGCATTGGTTTGTTGTGCCATTCCTCTCTGTTCTTCTGTCTTTCTCCTGTCTCTGTATATTTCTGGGTCTTCGTCTACTTTTATTAGTCCTTCTTCCCATGCACTCTTTAGCCACTCGTCTTCACTGGTTTTCAGATATTGCCCCAGTGCTCTGTTTTCGATGTTGACGCAGTCCTCTATACTTAGTAGTCCTCTCCCTCCTTCCTTTCGTGTTATGGTATAGTCTGTCCGTATTTGCTCTTGGGTGTAGTGCTTTGTGTATTGTCATTTGTTTCCTGGTTTTCTGATCTATGCTTCGGATTTCTGCCTTCGTCCATTCCACTATTCCTGCGCTGTATCTGATTACTACTGGCACTGCCTGTGTTTATGGCTTTTATCATATTTCCGGCGTTGAGTTTGACTTGAGTATCGCCTTGAGTCTCTGCATATATTCTTTCCTGATCGTGTCCTTCATCTCTTGGTGTTTTATATCTCCTCCTTCCATTATTCCCAGGTATTTGTATCCTGTCTCATCCATGTGTTTGATGTTGCTCCCATCTGGTAGCTTTATCCCTTCAGTTCTCGTTACTTTGCTTTTTGTATGTTGACTAAGGCGCATTTTTCTATTCCAAACTCATCCTGATGTCCCCAGATACAATCCTTACAGTCTGGATTAGGGTATCTATTTCCTTGATGCTCTTACCATACAGCTTGATGTCGTCCATGAACATCATATGGTTGATTTTGTTGCCTCTTTTCTTGAGTTGGTACCCGGCATCCATCTTCTGTAGTACTTTTGTCATGGGAATCATGGCTACTAACGAAGAGTAGTGGGGACAGTGAGTCGCCCTGGAAGATCCTCTCCTGATATTAACCTCTGCTAGTCTTTTTCCAGAGCTTGTAAGTATTGTATTCCAGTTGCGCATTGTATTTTTGAGGAAGCTGATGGTATTTTCCTCTGCCCCATATATTTTCAGGCATTCTATTAGCCATGTGTGTGGTATCATGTCGAAGGCTTTCTTATAGTCTATCCCATGCCATGCTTAGGTTGGTTTTCCTTCTCCTACTGTTCTTCATTACCATTTTGTCTATCAGGAGCTGTCTTTTGTGCCCCTACACTTCCTTCTGCAGCCTTTCTGTGTTGGATGGTGTTTGTCTCCTCTAGGTAGTTGTTATAGCCTTTCACTGGATGATACCTGTTAGTAACTTCCACATTATTGGTAGGCAGGTGATAGGCCTGTAGTTACTGGCTATATTTCCCTTACTCTTGTCTTTTTTGTACTAAGGATGTTCTTCCTGTGGTCATCCATTTGGGTGCTTGGTGATTTGAGATACAATGTTGGAGTTGTTCTGCTATTCGTTGGGTGTAGGGCCTTGAAGTTTTTGAGCCAGTATCCATGGACTTCATCGGGACCTGGGGCTTTCAGTTTGGCATTTTCTTTAGTTGGTGTCTGACTGTGTCTGTCGTGATGTCTGTGAATCTTTGTTTTATTTCTCCCGTTTCTTCTTCCTGACTTCCTGAGCCATGTTGCATGTTTGTTGTGTGATACCGGATTGCTCCATATGTTTTCCCAGAGTCTCTTACTTGATTCGGCTTCAGGAATTTCTGGGTGGTTGTCTTCCCCTCATAGTTGGCTGTATAGTCTTTTCTGGTTTTGGTTCCGAATAGTTTGTCTGTTGGTATCCCTTATTCCTGTTCATGTACCGTTGGATCTTGTGTGCTTTGGCCCTTAAGCCTCTGTTTTACATCTTCTATTGTGTTGTTTAGTCCCCTCTCTTGTACTTTGTATTTCTCGTTGAGTTCCTCCTTGTTTTTTCTTGCTTCTTAGCCTTTTTCCTGCCATTATCCTGCCATTATTATTATTATTATTATTATTATTATTATTATTATTATTATTATTATTATTATT
>NC_061095.1:391562-394062 GCF_015104395.2 Macrobrachium nipponense
TAATGCGCCTTTCGTTTCATTGCTGTTCTGCTTAATTCTGTCTGGGTTGTTTATGCGCCGAAGTTACTCCCTTTTAATGAAGATAGAGAGAGAGATTCTGGCTCTAGCAACATCTGAACAGCCAAGTTGGGGAGCGAAGTAAAATAGTAATATCCTTATGACGAAGACTTCTGTTTCTCTCTCTCTCTCTCTCTCTCTCTCTCTCTCTCTCTCTCTCTCTGTTATGTAAAGTAAATGTGTTGGAATTCCAGCAAGCGTCCGTTTAATCTTTATAACCAGGAACGTTGAATGTTTATTATAGCAGAAAGGGCCCAAACCATGTGGGCAACATGGAGTACCTTGTCCCGTTCTTCAGTCGCTTGGGAGCGTAATGAAAGGAGATATATAAAGCCTTATTTGCATTTTGAAAAGAGGCAGTAAGGAGAAATATTAAGTAATAAATTGTATATATGGGCTTTTAATCTTATATTTATGCTTCTCTCTGATTTCATTCAATTGTTGCATAGTTTTTCCGGCCGCTTGAATCTTAATTTAAATATGCAGTATTTTATGATGAGAGGTTTATTTGTGCTTTATTTCGTGAAACTCATTTTGGTTAGTTAATTCGCGACCAACTAGATTAGCATAGTTACCTAAATACACCTCCATGTACGTTTTCTTTCACGTAGCAAATTTTGTATTTTAGTTTGCGTAGATTACGTTTTCTTTCACAACACAACAACACGAATTTCGAAGACCGACGGACAAACTATACTATAATTTAGTTGCCATGTTTTTGCCAAGAATGTTAGCGTTTTTTGTTTTTGGCTGAGTCATGGGAGATAAAGGTTTAAAAAGAAAACAGCTTAAAAAATATAGTATTTTATAAAATAAAGTCGTTGTGGGGAAAACTCAATACAATTTTAATTATTTGATGAAAAGCTTAAAGGTCGTATGATACCAGGGAGAAATATGTTTACGTAATATTAAAAAAAAAAAATACAAAAACTTAAAGACGTTGGAGAAAACTCTATACTTTTAGGTATTTGATGCAAAAATAAAGTTAGTTTGCTACCAAAGAAGAAAAAGTTACCAAAATGCCGTGTTATAAGTTTTAGCAAAAACTACTGACATTTGGACTAAAATTTTTTTTTTTCATTTTATTTATTTTTTTTTTTCTTTAGCGGTAAACTCATCTCATCGACAAAATCCGGCCTCAGAGAACACGCGATTTGGAATCAAAACTAAATCAATCTTCCTGAACTGATTGAATTTTTATTGAATTCCATGACCAATCCCGGACTGGAATTCAACTATTCCCGCTTTGGAATTTTTTTAATATATTTTTTTGATTGTACATTGTGCTACGGTATGGTACGGACTATGCATAGTCATAAAAATACCGTTATATACTTAAAGAGCCTTCACGTATATACTTTTGTATTATATATATATATATATATATATATATATATATATATATTTATATATATATATATATATATATATATATATATATATATTTATATATAATTGGGGATACATATGAGGTCAGTATGGGTCTCATTGGGGATACTTTACTTGGGCTATATATATATATATATATATATATATATATATATATATATATATATATATATATATATATGTATATATATATATATATATATATATATATATATATATATATATATATATATACACATATAAATAATATGTGGGGTGGAATATTGCAAATTTATTGGGTGCTTGCATGCAAGGGCGCTCAACGCAATTGCTACATACTCCAGATATACCGAGAGCGGTTTAACTTATCCTAAAGTGCAGGATTCTGGAGATGACACAGCAAGTCAAGTGGACATTACAATTTGAACCTGATATTCACCTCTCTCTCTCTCTCTCTCTCTCTCTCTCTCTCTCTCTCTCTCTCTCTCTCTCTCTAAGGGAGGGACTCCTATTCATTTACCATCCTGTTCTGTCAGCGACCAGCTACTACAGTTAAGTAGCCACCAAGCACGTAATTCTGAAATTATCGTAGATTAAAGTATTACCATAGGGGGGTGGGGCCGTCGCTGCAGCTGGCGTGGCGCACTGTAAGCGTTGCTAGAAGTTGTTTTACAATGAATGGCAAGAATATCATAGTGATTGGTTTTACAGCGAAATTTTTCTTAGTTTAAATCGTTTGACTAAAGGACGATTTCACATACATACATTCCTACGTGAATTATGTTGTGTATGTATGTGATAGTTTCACATACATTCATGATGAATTATGAATATGATGTGCTTGCATGTGACAGTTTCACATACGTATAGTACTCATACGTGAATTTTGTTGTGTATATGTATGTGTGACAGGTTCACATACATACATTCCCACATGAATGATGTGTTGTATGTGTGTGGATGTGACACATACCACATCCTATGGGAGGGTTGTTCCTAATTCTCTCCCCCCCCCCCCCCAATAACAAAAGATGATAAGTTATTGTGCTCCGAATTCGCCAAAAAAAAAATATAT
>NC_061095.1:399869-402369 GCF_015104395.2 Macrobrachium nipponense
TTTCTCGGTGTTCTGCGAAGGGAAATTATTTGATAGTAATTAAGTGCACACCCTACTACTCCCCCCCCCCCCCCCCACCCCACCCCTCTCTCTCTCTCTCTCTCTCTCTCTCTCTCTCTCTCTCTCTCTCTCTCTACTCCAGGAGACAATACAGAAAAAAGGCAGGATATATATATATATATATATATCCCTGCCTTGTTTCTGTATTTCTCCTGGAATAGAGAGAGAGAGAGAGAGAGAGAGAGAGAGAAAGAAATAATAACTATATACATGTGGGACTATTTTATTAGTTGTTCATTTATTTTAAGTCCTTCATAAACATCTTACAAATATATGGGTCCAAATGATACATTCCCAGACTAAGATTTAGGTTAATTTTAATAGTGATTTGTATAATTGCCAATTCCAGTAAATTCTTGAAACATAATCATTAGATCTAGCAATTACCGAGGTAATCACCCCCAATTAATACAATGAGATTTTTCACTCAGATGGATAAGCAGTACATTTGAAGTCTGGGCTGTTCTAACTGAATACATATGCTGGCTTAATACGGTACACATAAATTTTTTACTTGAACTGACCAACTTAAAACGATGGGCAATCCTTACAAGGAATTTTGTAAATGATGTTGTTATTTGTTACGGGACTATTCTTAATTAGCATATCTTTAATGGTATTGTTATAAGAGAACACTACATTAATATTAAACGATTTAAATATTGATTTGGGGATTCTCTCTCTCTCTCTCTCTCTCTCTCTCTCCTCTCTCTCTCTCTCTCTCTCTCTCTTTCTAATATATATATATATATATATATATATATATATTATATATATATATATATATATATATATATATTTATATATATATATATAGACTGGTAAAAAATGTTCTGTTACAACAGAATTCCATCTAATAAAAGGAACCCTTAAGGGCAAAATGCAGAAATTAAGTACTATATTTTGGCGTTTTTATGAGTTCCTTTTTAATATGTATATATATATATAATATATATATATATATATATATATATATATATTATGTATATATACCTATATACCTATATATAGTCTACTTTCTTTACCAGATAGGTATGTAAATGTAATAGACACAGAACCCTCTTAAATTCCCAAATCATCCGTGTTTGTTGGACGCGCTTGTCACGACGAAGCCTGGATCCAAGAGCAAGAAACTTGAAGCAATGATGATGACATCATCATTGCTTCATCTGTCTTGCACTTGGATCAAAGGCTTCGTCGTGACAAGCGCGTCCAAAAGAGAACGGAGAATTCGAGTCAGAGGGCATAGTGGCTAATATATGTGTGTGTCTGTGTGTGTATATATAAAACCCTCTCATATCACGCAACCAGCGCGAGGGGGGTGGGTAACCGGGGGTGGGGGGGGGGTGGCAGCCCCCCAAACGAAAAACCAAATTAGGTCAGGTGATGATGTAATGAGATCACAGCGGCGTTCGGATTATCGGGTCACCGAATCAAAAGCTCCCTTCCCCCCCCCCCCACCTCCTCCCAACCCCCCAATTGTTAATTTCCTTATTATCAATTCCTGCCCCGACTTCGTTATAACTAACTCGAAATGAGATTTGGACGTGACACCGTCCAAATTGGTGACCAAAAGTGATTGCACGGGAGTTGAGTGACTCGCTCGGCGCTAATGAAAAGTGGTTTTCTTCTGCTTTTTTTGTTTTTTAATTATTTATCAAAATTTATATATATATATATATATATATATATAGTATATACATATATATATATATAAATTATAAGCATTAATTCAGGTTCTTTGCAGCGTTCCTTAGACGCCTAGCTGCAACCCTTTCCATTCTTCTCGCTCTCTCTGTTTTTTTTTTTTTTTTTTTTTTTTTTTTTCTATTTACTGTACTTCCGTCCTTGTTCTCTTCTTCCATCTTACTTCCCCCCAACCCTCCCTTTCCTGACAGTTGAACGATGGTACAATTGCTTTTTGAGGTTTTCTTCCTGTTACACCTTTCAAACAACTTTACTCTCAGTTTCAATTTTGCCCCTGAATGACCTCATAGATCCCGTAGCTTGGCCTTGGGCCTAAATTCTATATCCTATTCTATTGTAAAAAGACATAAAAGTGAAATGGTATTTGTTTCCAAGATGCAATCTGAGGTGCTATGGAGAACAACTTACCAACTATTACAAGTTTGAATGACGCTGCCTTTCTATTTCACTTTCCCCTTCGTATCTGTTTAAACCCTTTTTTTTTTAGAAAGTTTCCTTTCGTTTCCCTCTACAGCTTCTGTCGCTCATTTGCATACTAATCCTGGATCATACGATTCTTTTGGCTGATTTCACCTCTTTAACTCTATCTACTCTTTTTTTTTTTTTTAATTTAGACCGGATTGCACAGCAGCGCTTCGGCATTTCAAATAATGCGCCTTTCGTTTCATTGCTGTTTTCTGCTTCATTCTGTCGGGGTTGTTTATACGCCGAAGTTACTCCCTTTTAATGAAGA
>NC_061095.1:414869-419122 GCF_015104395.2 Macrobrachium nipponense
AAATGTGTCTCTATGAGAGAGAGAGAGATCAAATAATACTTGATAAACATGTGTATATATTATTACAGTCGTGAGAGAGAAGGGTAATTTACCAAATTAGCAGGTGGGTTCAATGGACCATAATAATACAAAATAATGGTATTGAATGAGAATACGATCAAACAAGATTTAAATATAATAATGCAAAAAGTATTTACAAACAATAGGGACAAAATAAATAACAAATGACAAGTGACAACCACGTCTCGAAAAGTAATCGTACTTGAAATTTAAGAACGCTTGAAACAAAGCACAATTCGTTATAAACCCTTACAACAATATCACTTATACTTAGCTTATATATACATCACAATAAAGTGGACTGCTTCCCTGCCGGACACCAGAGTCCTTGGTTTAGTTGCTGAGTGGAGACTTAAGCAAAGCTCAGATTAAAATGAAAAATAATTATGATCAAAAAAAACTAAAATTAGGAAATTCAAACCAGGAGATCTTGTGTTAGCATACTTTCCTATCCTGGATCCCCATTTTCCTCCAAATCTTTGGTCCATATAAAGTAGTTAAAAAATGTCAATAACCATACCTATGTGATAGAAACCCCTGATAGAAGGAAAAGTACTCAAATTATCCATGCCAATTATTACACCCGTGGAAGGTGTAATAATATATATATATATATATATATATATATATATATATATATATATATAGAAAAATATATAACTGGAAATATATACATATATATATATATATATATATATATATATATAGAAAAATATATAACTGGAAATATATACATATATATATATATATATATATATATATATATATATATATATATGTATATAATATATATATATATATGTGTGTGTGTGTGTGTGTGTGTGTGTGTGTGTGTGTGTGTGTGTAGCTTCCCTCGAATATCACGAGTAGATTTACAACCCTAATCTTTGCATGTCAGGAATATAGATAATAATCGTACAGGTGACACGTAGGGAGTCGAGGAAGCTTCAGATCTTGTCCAGGGATGACACCCAATGGGGGTCTAATGAGTCTCGCTCCCCCCCCCCCCCACCCCCCCCCCCCCTTCTTTCACCCTGCCTAATGAGGGACTCGCGGTGCCAACTGTAATATCCCGATAAGCCTGACAGATGGTGTTCAAATTCCCACGTCTCGTTCATCTTTTGGAAAGGGCAGGATTAAAGAGGAGTCAGTTCCTGGTTTCTTAAGGAGGAGACTGTTAGGTAGCCAGAAGTGATGGGCAAAACTCATCTTTTTTGGTAGTCGATGACTTCGATTACTTTGGTGGTCAGTAATCGATTAGTAATCGATTACTTAACCCTTCGTGGACTGGGGCGTTCAAAATTACTTAGAAGTCTAATGGGTTCCTCACGGACCCCATTCTTTTGAGTCAGATAAAATACATTATGTATGAAACTCAGAAATTTGCTAAACTTTACATGTGTATTCTTCAGGCCTTTTATGATGAAACCCAATATCGTTTTTGTATATATTGTAAAGAAAGTTTGTGTGTAAAACAACAGTGAAAAAAAAGCCTTTATTTAACAAAAATTTCAATTCTCCTCAATTAAACAAGTAAACATTAGCAATTAAAAAACAAAAAAAAAGACATACAAGTTATTGTTTTGGTTCTTTTTGACACAATGCGACTTACACATCAAGCAAATTTGATATGCAATCTTTACAAATAAAGTTACAATGTGCATCACACACTGGGTCACCACATGATGTGCACGATTTTTTTTTTGTTTTTTATTTTTTTGTCCAGCTTCCTCTGACACTTGGAACAACGCCTTTTCTTGGTTTCTTGGAGCTGGGTTGTAGAGGGTAGTGCTGTGTCTTCCTTACTCATGAAGGCTTCCATACATTGAGTTATATGCCTTGAGAAATTAGCTCGTAAATTTCTGAAACGCCGCTGGATCTGTGGCTTGAAAAACAAAAACTGTTCAGCTAAGTCAGAGACAAAATTCCTGCTTTTGGTTTCCAGTATAGACATTAGAATTGTTTTCCATGAAACATACAGCACCATTATATCCTGCAACATCAATCATCCAGTAAAAAATAACCAAAGGCCATCTATTGGTGATTCTTTTACACGCATAGTTCTTGACTAAGAGGTCTAAGGTATCAACCTCACCTTTTGTTGCATTATAGTCCAAAATCATATCGGGTTTGAAAGGTTCATCTTCTTGTATCTTATTGTCATAATTACTGCCTTGTTGATCTTCGGGACATAGCTGCATATCATAAGATGGTGATCTTTGCTGAAGCCAAATTTTGTTGATTGCTCTTTGCGATACCGCGATGCTTGAAATGATAGGCGTATTTGCCGTTTATTTTTCCTGAGTGTTCCCAGTAGAGTAATATTCTTGTTCAGTAGTTCTAGAGCAAGGCTAAAATCTGTAAAGAAGTTGTCACATGCAACATTTCTTCCTGAATTAGCAATAGTTGTGGCGAGATCCCGAACAACCCTACTGGCTTGTTGCCGTTCCGGACCATCAGGACTAAGTCCTGAATAGATTTGTGCATTAAGGAGATAAGCATTTGTTTAGAGATGAACAGCAGTCAAACTCTTCGACCTATTTGTATGCTAACTGAATAATGACTGTTGACTCTGTAGGCTCTTTTAATACACTGATGAAAAGTTTTCAAAGAATTGTTTACTTTAAAGATAAAAACGGCAATTAACAACAAGTGTCAACAAATTAGGACATTTAACAACCACTTACACCCAGGAGAAGCACCAATAATTTACTTTAAAGATTATTATGGCATTAGCAACTAGATACATGCAGAAGAAGCACCAATAAATTACTTCAGAAATAATGTTTTGGAAAAATGATTTGATATGTAGATTGGGAAGAGTGCTCTAAGCTTAGAAAACAGATAGTTTTTAGAATTGCACCAGAACAAAATAGAGTAGAATTAGGGACGCGGACGACCGATGGGGTCCCTAAGGACACCAGAGGTATATTTTTAGCTGTCATTCTCTTAAAATTGATTATCCTAAGCTATTAACGCTTGTGAATATTCATAAACCACTAACGATAAAATTAATGCATATGGATATTTTTTAGTAGATAGCGAAAGAGATATGTCATACCAAAGACAAACTGGGGGTGTCAGGGACCCCACCAGTCCACGAAGGGTTAACGATTACTTTCACGGGAAACTGGTACATTACACTTAATACTACAGTATAATCAATAGGGTGTGTCAATTTTGGAGGTTAAAAGAGAAAAATAAAATTCTTTCTTTTTGGTAGTAATTTATTGTTGCCTTTTGACTTACAGAACAAAATTCTGGCATGAAAAGTAATTTCAAATTCCTCTTACCTACATCAAAATGAGTTCGAAATTTACATATTCTGAGGATTCTTAACAAAATTGGCATCCACTAACATCTTAGAGTTTCAAGCCTCATATATAATATAATGTACAACAGTATACTACTTGAAACTAGCCAGTCTTCGCATCCTTCTTACAGTTGTTTCTTTCCAGCAGTTACCGGCTTGCTACTTGTGCTCTGATGCATCCTTCTCATTTTTCGTGACTGTAAACATGGCCCGCGGCTTCGGTGACCATTGTAACACATCTTTCAACACTTTGTGTGTGTGAAGGCCACTTTGGTACTTGCATTGGTGTGTCTGAAGTGTTTTAAATCTTTACTATTTAAGGATGTTGTCAATGGTGGTTCCAAGACTTCAGTATTCAAATCAAGCAAGTCTCACAGTTTTATGGCATTGACACTTAACTGGGCTACTTTTCTTTGATTATATGAGTAGTCTCCCAACTGGTCATCGTCCATTGGAGTACCGGTAATTCTTAGGATGATTTCTACAGCTTCAGCACAAAGTTTTGAACAATGGCTGGAAAGCTGGAAAGCATGGCTTGCAATACTGCTTCTTCTGGTCGAGCAAACCAGGCGGACCTCCTCACCACAGGTAATACGACATCTCACACCAGCTTGTTTTGTGTTCTTACAAGCTGCAACTGAAACAACAGGTGACTGGGACCATCTACCCACTTAGGATTGAGCTTCACATTAAACCAGTTGGGTAGATAAACACCAATAATGTATAATTAACAATGAACCTCAAATTCTTCAGTGCTTGTCCCCTCAATTCGAGTTTTAGAAATCCAGATCCTGCAGAAGCGTAGAGCTGTAGTTAGCCAACGGCTTTGACTGACAGGTCCAATCTCCAACAGAGCAAGTGACTGAGGTACTTTTCCTGA
>NC_061095.1:419622-457122 GCF_015104395.2 Macrobrachium nipponense
CACGCATTTACATATTATTATTATTGTTTTTTTTAATCAGTCCTCCAATTCGACTGGGTGGTATTTATGGTATGGGGTGGGTTTTCCGGGCCTTGCATCCTGCCTCCTTAGGAGTCCCATCATTCTTCTTACTATGTGTGCCGTTTCTAGGATCACACTCTTCTGCATGAGTCCTGGAGCTACTTCAGCCTCTACTTTTTCTAGATTCCTTTTCAGGGAATCTTGGGATCGTGCCTAGTGCTCCTATGATTATGGGTACGATTTCCACTGGCTTATCCCATATCCTTCTTATTTCTATTTTCAGATCTTGATACTTATCCAATTTTTCCCTCTCTTTTTTTTTTTTTTTGTTTTTCTCTTCAACTCTGGTGTCCCATGGTATTGCGACATCAATGAGTGATACTTTCTTCTTGACCTTGTCAATCAACGTCACGTCTGGTCTGTTTTGCACGTATCACGTATCACCCTATCCGTTCTGATACCATAGTCCCAGAGGATCTTTGCCTGATCGTTTTCTATCACTCCTTCAGGTTGGTGCTCGTACCACTTATTACTGCAAGGTAGCTGTGTTTCTTGCACAGGCTCCAGTGGAGGGCTTTTGCTACTGAATCATGCCTCTTTTTGTACTGGTTCTGTGCAAGTGCCGGGCATTCACTTGCTATGTGGTTTATGGTTTCACTTTTCGTATTGCACTTCCTACATATGGGAGAGATGTTATTTCCGTCTATCGTACTTTGAACATATCTGGTTCTTAGGGCCTGATCTTGTGCCGCTGTTATCATTCTTCAGTTTCCTTCTTTAGCTCTCCCCTCTGTAGCCATTGCAATTGTCATCGCTGGCTAGTTCTTTAGTCTGTCTCATGTATTGTCCGTGCATTGGTTTGTTGTGCCAGTCCTCTGTTCTTTCTGTCTTTCTCCTGTCTCTGTATATTTCTGGGTCTTCGTCTGCTTTTATTAGTCCTTCTTCCCATGCACTCTTTAGCCTTTACTGGTCTTCATGGTTTTCAGATATTGCCCCAGTGCTCTGTTTTCGATGTTGACGCAGTCCTCTATACTTAGTAGTCCTCTCCCTCCTTCCTTTCGTGTTATGTATAGTCTGTCCGTATTTGCTCTTGGGTGTAGTGCTTTGTGTATTGTCATATGTTTCCTGGTTTTCTGATCTAGTGCTGCTGGTAGTTCTGCCTTCGTCCATTCCACTATTCCTGCGCTGTATCTGATTACTGGCACTGCCCATGTGTTTATGGCTTTTATCATATTTTCCGCAGTTGAGTTTTTGACTTGAGTATCGCCTTGTGTCTCTGCATATATCTTTCCTGATCGTGTCCTTCATCTCTTGGTGTTTTATATCTCCTCCTTCCATTATTACCCAGGTATTTGTATCCTGTCTCATCTATGTGTTGATGTTGCTCCCATCTGGTAGCTTTATCCCTTCAGTTCTCGTACTTTGGCCTTTTTGTATGTTGACTAAGGCGCATTTTTCTATTCCAAACTCCATCCTGATGTCCCCAGATACAATCCTTACAGTCTGGATTAGGGTATCTATTTCCTTGATGCTCTTACATAAAGCTTGATGTCGTCCATGAACATCAGATGGTTGATTCTGTTGCCTCTTTTCTTGAGTTGGTACCCGGCATCCATCTTCTGTAGTACTTTTTGTCAAGGAATCATGGCTACTACGAAGAGTAGTGGGGACAGTGAGTCGCCCTGGAAGATCCCTCTCCTGATATTAACCTCTGCTAGTCTTATTCCAGAGCTTGTAAGTATTGTATTCCAGTTGCGCATTGTATTTTTGAGGAAGCTGATGGTATTTTCCTCTGCCCCATATATTTTCAGGCATTCTATTAGCCATGTGTGGTGGTATCATGTCGAAGGCTTTCTTATAGTCTATCCATGCCATTGCTTAGGTTGGTTTTCCTTCTCCTACTGTTCTTCATTACCATTTTGTCTATCAGGAGCTGGTCTTTTGTGCCCCTACACTTCCTTCTGCAGCCTTTCTGTTGGTGGGGGTGGGTGGTGTTTGTGTCCTCTATGGTAGTTGTATAGCCTTTCACTGATGATACCTGTTAGTAACTTCCACATTATTGGTAGGCAGTGATAGGCCTGTAGTTATTATTATTATTATTATTATTACTATTATTGGGCACAATTTTCAGTGTCGAAAATGATAACAATGATTGCAGGTCCACAATAATATCGCATGTGAAGTATATAAAGTGTTTTAATGATAATAGCTTTCGAACCCTGCACCAGGTTTCATCCTCAGCAAAGTGAACATTATGAATTTAAAAATCTTTCGAAGTAAACTTCTGAATAGGACAATTATTCCACTGTGACGAACGCAAATGAAGGAAGCGCTCAACAGCCCAACTAGGTGATTCCGTTGTTGTTCGAATTCCTGCTGGTTATTCTGCTGGAACGCCTTGTTGGCTGTGATGATGCTGCACGGTGTTCCCTTGGCGTGCGGCTGTAATAATGCTGGACATCACGTCCCCCGCCCCGTTGTAATCTGTCTGAGGGAGGAGAGCAGAAGAGGGGGCAGCAATCAGGCGGAGAAAAAACAGAGTTTGTCTTAAGATTAAAATTTTTAACAAAGTTTTTAAAAGAATGCAAAAAATTGACTAATGGGTCTTCCCCAACGAACGACTTGTTACCGTAAAAAGCTTGTCCTAAGTTTATGGCGGCACCTTCCACTAGTCCTTCTTGTTTGGACATTGTTTTTTTATTTTTTAAAAACTTAAGCGCTTCCTTCATTTGCGTTCGTCACAGTGGAATAATTGTCCTATTCAGAAGTTTACTTCGAAAGATTTTTAAATTCATAATGTTCACTTTGCTGAGGATGAACCTGGTGCAGGGTTCGAAAGCTATTATCATTAAACACTTTATATACTTCACATGCGATATTATTGTGGACCTGCAATCATTACTATTATTATTATTATTAAGCTGAAACCTATTCATATGTAACAACCCACCACCAAAGGGGCCAGTAATATGAAATTCAATTCAAATTTTGTAAATAAACCAAAGGAGAGCGTTTGAAAACTGATTAAAACATTGGTGGCTTCCCTATAAAATTATTTTCTGACAAATCAATTAATACAGCTTCATTAGACTGACTGCAATGCAATTCGTGCGTTGTGTAGACATGCAATTTCTGAATCTGAAAACTCCATTGGTCTGTCAGGGATTATTGGGGATGAATTAAAAACTGTTGAAATAAAGTGTTCCTGACAGGAAGTTGATTATGACAATAATATAGTTGACGGAATCATATAGAAAAAAAATTTACTTAAACAATATTAGATATTATAAACGTTATAGTAAAAGGCAGACACAGATGACGTAGAGATTATCGATTAAAACAATAGGGATGAAAATGGATGAATTAAAAATTTTTTATTTCAAAATGAATTGCAAAATTAACTCCCAAATTAAATAAATTTAGAGGGTAGGAGTGAGACTTAAAATAGAGAAAAAAAAATAATAAAAGCTTGACACTATACGAATGGATATGTTTATAAAGATACGTATAATACGTGGAAGAAACATATTCCTTAAAAAAATGCAAACATTAAATCAAATTACATTAGCAAAATACTATAATTCAGAATGAAATCAAACGAAGCGTTTTCAAAAAACAAATTCCTCCAACTGGACCAAACTCAGACAAGGTCATGGAATGATGAATCGATCAGAAAGATGATGATGATGATGATGAATTACAATGAGAGGCCAGGTCAGGCCATTAAGGCTAATGATCCTGATTTACCCTAATTTATGCCTACGAGACCGAGATGGAATCACTTTCCCAAATTAAATTCACTGACTCCAAGGAAATGATTTAGTGGACGTTCCTTTAAAGATGATTACGAATCGACCTCAGATAAGGAGATGATTACCTATATTATTATTATTATTATTATTATTATTATTATTATTATTATTATTATTATTATTATTATTATTATTATTATTTCAGTAGACGAAACCTATTCACATGGAACAAGCTAACCAGAAATGTTGGCTTCAACCTCCCACCTCAAACCCCACACTGCAGAATAAAGACGAGAGAGAGAGAGAGAGAGAGAGAGAGAGAGAGAGAGAGAGAGAGAGAGAGAGAGAGAGAAAACTTCCACCTCTTCTTCATCCACTATCAGCCACCAACATCCAGTTGATCGGATGATCCCTTGCTGTGTTACTCTTGGATTTGGTTGTCAGCCCAAGTCAACTCCCAGGATTCAGAATTGAGAAGGAACGGGAAATAAAGAGAGAGAGAGAGAGAGAGAGAGAGAGAGAGAGAGAGAGAGAGAGAGCTACGGACACATTAAACGAGACCAGGAATCTAGGAAACTTTGCTGTCCTATTTTTATATAGATACTTTGTGTACCGGGTCTGTCGATGTAGAGCTGGGAAAGTAATCTAACTTTCCTCCTAGAGAGAGAGAGAGAGAGAGAGAGAGAGAGAGAGAGGAGAGAGTCTTTCTTATCATCCGGCGACAACCCCCTTAACTTTTGTCCCTATCGTCGTCAGCAACTTCTTCGACGACTTGATGGAGTATGGGACCTGGGCCTTTGTCGCAAAGCGATGGAAAACCCGAGGATGGATATACCTCATTCCCCTCCCCCTCCCCCTCCCCCTCCCCCTCCCCCTTCCCTTCAATATCCTTTCCACCAACAGCTTCTAATTCCCTAACTAACCCCTCCCCCCACCCAAAAAAAAGAGGGACAGCCTCTTGTAGACTCAACCTTTTTGGAGGTTAATTTTCGAAGAACGTTTGGTTATATCAACTCTCGGATGTAGACTTTGGAGAGAGAGAGAGAAGGCTGTATGTACTAACGTTAAATGAGAGCTGGAAGGACATTTAAGTTTTTTTCGTTTTTTTTTTTTGTTTACAATTTACAATTTCCAAAAAAAAAACCTTAATATTTTTCCAACCACCTTAATATCTTAATCCTATATATATTATATATATATATATATATATATATATATATATATATATATATTCAATATATATATATTAATATATATATATATATAATAATATAAATATATTATATATAATATATATAATATAATATATATCTATATATATATATATATATTATATATATATATATATATATAATACTTATCTATATCATATATATATAATATATATATATATATATATCTCTCATCCCATATATATCTTCTTCTTCTTCTTCTTCTTCTTCCGACTTTTCCCCTTTTTATATGGGGGGTCGCCGTTTCGGATGAGCCGTTTCCATCTATTTCTATCTTGCGCTTCTGCCTCATCAATTCCCTTCTCATGTAAATCTCCTCTCACACAGTCCTTCCATCTCTTTCTTGGTCTCCCTCTCTTTCTTCTTCCTTGCACCTCCACTCCCATAGTATGTCTCCCCGCGTGGTCCTCATCTCTCCTCAACAGGTGTCCATACCATCTCAGCCTCCCCTCCTGCACTTTCTTTGATACTTCCACCACCTTAGTTGACCCCTTATGTAGTCCATTTCTGATCCAATACCCACTCTTGTTACCCCAGACATCCACCTAAGCATTCTCATTTCTGCCACATCCATCTTCTTCTGCTCTGCTTTTCTCATGCTTGCTGTTTCCGTACCATACAGCATTTGCTGTTCTTACACCGTCTTTTGTGAAACTTTTTCTTTTTAACCTAAGCGGCACTCTTTTGTCACAAAGAAAGGTCTCCCGAGGCCGCTCTCCAGTTGTTCCAGCCTGCCTGTACCCGATGTTTTACTTCTTCTTCCATACTTCCTCCAGCGTTAACAAAAGATCCCAAATACTTAAACTTATCAACTCTCCTTATTTGCTCTCCACCAAGCTGAATACTTTCTCTATCATCCCCCTCAGTGGTGGTACACATATATTCGTCTTGGATCTACTTATTCTCATTCCTCTGTCCTCCAGTACTTGTCTCCATCTTCCAATTTCACTTCCAGATCTTCCCTGCTCTCTGCACACAGAACAATATCATCCGCATACAATATGTTCCATGGTACTGTCTCCCTTACTTCCTCTATTATAACATCCATCACTATGTTAAAGATAAATGGGCTCAGAGCCGACCCCTGGTGTAATCCTACTCTCACCTCAAAACCTTCTGTCTCCCCAACACTGCTCCTCACTCTGGTAAATACATTCCGGTACATCTCTTGTATCAATCGCACATACTTCTCTGGCACCATCTTCTCCCTCAGGCTCCTCCATAACCTCTTGTCTCGGGACTCTGTCATAAGCCTTTTCAAGGTCAATGAATACCATATGTAGGTCCCTTTGTCTTTCCCCGAATTTCTCCATTATTTTGCCTCAGACAAAATATACCATCTGTTGTTCCCCCCTTCCTTCATAAATCCCATCTGCTCTTTACCTATTTGTAACTTCTTCTCTCAGTCTAGCATCTATCATCCTTTCCAGTATCTTCAAAGTGTGGACATCAATTTAATGCCCCTATAATTACCACACTCTTGGGACATCGCCTTTCCCTTTAAAAATTGGATCAATATACTCCCACACGCCAACTCATTTGGTATCTTTTCCTGTTCAAGGATCTTTATCATAAGATCGTACAGTATATCCACTCCTTCATCTCCTAATGCTTTCCATGCCTCCACCGGGATCATGTCTGGTCCGGTTGCCTTCCCATTCTTCATCTTCTTCAGTGCATTTAGTACCTCTTGCCTAGAAAACCTCATTACCATGCCAATGTTCACTTGCCCATCCTCTTCTTATTAGTCTATTATTTTCTTCATTTAACAACTGTTCGAAATATTCTTTCCTCTCTTCACAATGTCTTCCTCTTTCTAAGCACTACACACTCTTGATTCTTTATTTGTTTGATGTGTGTTATATCTTTGGTGCTCTTATTTCTAGCCTTTGATAGCTTCATCATCTTCTTTAATCCTTCCTTTGTCCCCAGCTCATTATACACATCATCATACGACTTTGCTTTAGCTTGGGCTACCACCTTTCACCACCTTGTTTTTCTCTCTGTACCTATTTCTGTCTTCCACTGACTGTGACTCTTCCCATCTTTTCTTTGCCTCCTTCTTATCTTTTACTACTTTCTCAATGTCCTTCATCCCACCACCAACTATCCTTTTTCTTCCCATATGATACCAGATGTCTCTCCTAGCAGCTCCTTTCCATGCCTTCTTATTACTGCTGCATTTCGTGCCCAACCATTTCTTGACACTTCAATCCCTATATCAATATCCTCCAAAACCCTCCTCTTAAACTCTCTCTTCTTATCCCCTTCCTTCTGTAATTCGTACCATTTAATTTTCCTTATCCCCTTTAGCTTTGGTTTTCTTTCCCTTTTCAACTTCAAGTTCCATACATAGCAGCCTGTGTTGGGGGGCTACATGGTCGCCTGGAATAACTTTGCAGTCTTGACCTCCACCAGATTTATCCTTTTATACAAGAAATAGTCTATCTGGGAGAATCTTCCCCCACTCCTATATGTTATTAGGTGTTCCCTTTTCTTCTCAAAAAATGTGTTTACTATTTTGCCATGTCGAATGACACAGCAAAGTCCACTACTATCTCTCCTTCTGGGTTTCTCTTCCCAATTCCATGGCCCCCATGCACCCGCCCAATCGCCTCATTTTCACTTCCGACATGGCCATTCAAAATCTGCCCCAACTATACCCTCTCATGCTCTTCCAGTTCTTGCATTATTCCATCCATGTCTCTCCAGAAATTTCCCTTCTCTTCTTCTGTGCAACCAACTTGTGGTGCATATGCGCTTGATAATATTCAGAATCTCTCCTCCATAACATCTTCAATCTGATGATACGGTCATTCTTTCTATGCACTTCTATTACCGAGTTCTTTAGTTCACTAGACAGTACTATGCCAACTCCATTTCTACCTTGTTTATTTGCTCCACTATAATATAGCTTATATCCATCTCCCAACTCTTTAGCTTTATTTCCTTTCCACCGCGTTTCTTGCACACACAACAATTACACACAATCTACTTTCTTTTCTCTCATCAAGTCAAGCCTAATTCTCTACCTCTCCCAGTCATGGACCCAAACATTTAGCTGACATACTCTGAACCCAATGTGAGCTCGCTTCGTTTAGCTGCACCCGCTCCTGATGCAGTAGCCCTCACCTTACCACAGAGTTAGGGCGATGTCTCTGTGCGTCGTTTACGGAGTACGCCCTAGCATTACCTCTTTCCATATTTCGGCTCATTCCATTTTTGGTTTTGGCAGCAGATTTTTACAGCCGGATGCCCTTCCTGACACTAACCCTCCCTATTTATCCGGGCTTGGACCGGCACCCATAAGGGACTTGGTTGCCCCCCAGGTGGCTAGGTTATATATATATATATATATATAATAGATAGATGATAGATAGCCTAGATGATAGATGATAGATAAGATATCGGTAGAATGACAAAATACTTTAAATGAAAAATATTAACGCTTGGAATTTTTATAATGTAAAAAAATCTGAAATATCCTTCCTTCCAGCTCTCTCTCTCTCTCTCTCTCTCTCTCTCTCTCTCTCTCTCTCTCTCTCTCTCTCTCTCTCTCTCCAAAGTTCAACAGAGAGAGAGAGAGAGAGAGAGCTTACAACGCCGAGAACAAAATATACGCGTTTCCGTCAAACTTAGGAGTTGGACGAAAACCTCACTCTCCACAATATTTCACTCACCCATCCTTAAATCAATGACGATCTCTCCAGCATTTAAAACTGAACACAGCTTTAAAAAGTCCTTTCAAAACCCCCTGAAAAACAACAACAGCCTCCTGGCCAGCCCCGAGGAAGGTTTCCTTGGTCATACGCTCTCTCTCTCTCTCTCTCTCTCTCTCTCTCTCTCTCTCTCTATTATCCAAGTACCTTGGTCCTCTTTGTCTGTGAATTTCCCTTTGTTCCCACAAGTCTTGAGACTCTTTGTATGTCTTGAATCCTTGCTTCAGTAAGGTTCATAATCAGGCGTCAATTATTATTATTATTATTATTATTATTATTATTATTATTATTATATTATTATTATTATTATTATTATTATTCATGAGATGAACCCTACTCATATGGAACAAGCCCGCCACCACAGGGGCCACTGACTTGAAATTCCAAGGAATGTCCTAGTATTTATTCGAAAGAAGTAACAGAAAGTAATTAAAAATAAGTATATATATCTATATATATATATATATGTATATATATATATATTATATATATATAAGAGTTATATATATATTATCGGAGCATAACATCTTCGTTCTCCTTTGTAACCATCTGAAAGTTAATTCATCCTAGTGTACCCAATACTACTCTTTATCTTCTCTTTCCCCGACACCGCCCCCTTTTGTCGTCTGGTCTAGATTCTGACACGCCCCGTTTTGTCGTCTGGTCTAGATTCTGACACGCCCCCTTTTGTCGTCTGGTCTAGATTCTGACACGCCCCCTTTTGTCGTCTGGTCTAGATTCGGACACGCCCCGTTTTGTCGTCTGGTGTCCTAGATTGCTGACACCCCCGCCCGTTTTTGTCGTCTGGTCTAGATTTTGACACGCCCCGTTTTGTCGCGTCTGGTCCTAGATTGCGCTGTGACAAGCCCCGTTTTGTCGTCTGGTCCTTAATTTTGATTTTGCACGCCCCGTTTTTGTCCGTCCTGGTTCCTAGATTCTGACACGCCCGTTTTGTCGTCTGGTCTAAGATTTTTGACACGCCCCGTTTTGTCCGTCTGGTCTAGATTCTGAAACAAGCCCCGTTTTTGTCCGTCTGGTCTAGATTCTGACAAGGCCCGCCTTTTGTTTGTCATCTTGGTCTAGAATTGTGACACGCCCCAGTTTTGTCCGTCTAGGTCTAGATTCGGACCACACGCCCGTTTGTCGTCTGGTCCTAGATTCCTGAAACAAGCCCCGTTTTTGTCGTCTGGTCTAGATTCCTGACAAGCCCCGTTTTGTCGTCTGGTCTTTACGGATTCTGAGCAAGCCCCGGTTTTTTGTCGTCTGGGTCTATGTATTCTTGACAAGGCCCCGTTTTGGTCCGTCTGGTCTCGATTCTGACCAAGTCCCCACCGTTTTGTCGTCTGGTCTAGATTCTGCAAGCAAGGCCCGTTTTGTCGTCTGGTACTCGATTCTGACAAGCCCCGTTTTGTCCCTCTGGTCTAGATTCGGACACGCCCGTTTTTTATTTGTCGTCTGGTCTAGATTTTGACACGCCCCCTTTTGTCGTCTGGTCTAGATTTACAGAGTTAAAGCGAAACCCCAAACCCCCACACTTTCCCAAAGCATGATCTACCACAGGGAGACGTAACACCGCTGTAAGATCGTCCGTCCTAGCGACCTCTCGTGAATTATGCTGACAAAGACACGAGAGATCGCTAGGGAAGCCTTACGTAAATACACGATGTATTCCTAAGCATGTTCGAGTTATACTGAATCCAGATAACATCCTATTCGCGACTATGGAGAGATCAGAAACGTTTATACGACATGTTTTACGAAACGTTCTTCTTCCGCGTTTCTTGTGAAATGATTTGGCAAGCGGAGGATAAACGCCTGCTTGTGCCGACAGTCCTCCGGGGAATCGGTGTAATACACGCAGTGCTGAACGACTTAGGGGAGGGGGGTAGCGACTTACAAATGTAAAAAGTATATAAAATATATCTCTTGAACAACTTTGGGGAGGGGAGGGGCGTAACGACTTACAAATTTATAAAGTATATAAAATATATCTCTAACTTACTTGCGCCTTTCTTATTTATTTGTGAAGATAAAGAGGAATATATTAAAAAAAGTATTATGAAATATATAAGAAAAACGTATTTTAAAAGTCTAAGAAAATTTATTTTGGGAATTTTTAACGAATACAGAGAGTAAGAGCCCACCCGGTATAATAGAAGTATGACCGCTCAATATGATAACAAAAAATGCAACTAAAAAAAAAGAAAATGAAAATTTAGAAAGTAAACACAAGATGACGCCCATCTCAAACGGAAAAATCTTTACCACAACTTAAATACAAAGCTTGAATATAAATGATCTGTACCTACCAAAAGGCAGAGGATGACCACGAACCACCTGTGAAAAAAAAATAAAAAGGGTAAAGTTAGAGCTGTAAATGGAATACAGGTTGTTTATAAGAGGAAATCTAGTTTTATATTTAAATTTATATTGAATGTGGCTGGACTATGTCCATCATGGTAACATACGGTTATCTGACGAAATAATAAGCGGATCTAGAAGATACAACACCATCAAAACCTACAAAAAAAAGTATTTAAATTTAAATTACATAAAAATAAAGATCATGATAAAACTCCTGGAGTCAAACCTGGTCTAAACCTTAAAAAAAATAAATGAATAAAAAAAAAAAAATAAAACTAACCGTAACTAATGACGACAAAAATTGCAATGAAATAAAACCTTAATCTTGAAAGATAATATGGTTGACAAATAGAAAAACAAATATACGGAGAAATTCAAACAAAAAACGAAAGAAAATCAGACACGAATATTCCCCTGTCCGACTTCCCTGACGAAAAAGACCGAGAAAAGCCAAACGGGTTGAAATAAGCCATCCTCCTAAAGACAAAGCGTAACACCTACAATCCAGAAAAGCAGGTAAATGGAGGAGTAATACCCCCCAAAAAAATACCCCCTGGAAATACCCATACAACGAGAAAACCGATTAACGTCTGGAGGTAATGCGATCAGGAATAAGTCTCTAGACAGACCTCCGGTTTAATATCACGAGGCCTTTACGAACGAGGCTATAAATATCTGGCGTACAAGAGCCTTCTCTCTCTCTCTCTCTCTCTCTCTCTCTCTCTCTCTTCTTCTTCTTCTTCTTCTTTCTTCTTCCCGAATCTTTTCAGGTGGCTTCCTGCCCGTCTGGAAATAGCTTTCCTTAACCCTCTTTCGAAAATAGCAACAGCCTGCATTAGAGGCGTATTAGATTATGGCGAGAGAGAGGGAGAGAGAGAGAGAGAGAGAGAGTGAAAGGAAGGGTGGGAGGGGGAGATGGGGTCCTGGGATCTCAGGGGGAGGGGGATGGGGGAGGGGGGGGGGAAAGAGGGAAGGGAGTCTGCCTTTGAGGCTCTTGAACGTATTCTTAATTCCTGGAGAGCTTTGACGATGTCACGTCCCGAAATATGAGGACTGTGGAGAGAGAGAGAGAGAGAGAGAGAGAGAGAGAGAGAGACTATACACACTTTCAATCGTATTACAATCATACATTCTTTATCGTGGAGTAAATTTATAATGTGTCTTTGTGTTTCTTTCAGACTGATGATGCACAGAGAATTTCATGTGCGAAACGTTTCTTATAATAAATTGTTTATTTTTTTATATCTTGTATCATGGACATCCCCTGAAGGTTTTATATGTGTATTTGCTGACCTGCTATGATGAATTCATCCATATGAATAAACATATTGGAATAATTTATATATGTATGCATATCATTATTGATTTTTTTTTTTAATTCATACATATGAATAAACATTATGGAGTCTAATGGTCATTATATATTGTATACTCTATTCTTATTAGTGTGTAAAGGCTGATGGTGGTACCGATATCATTATTATTATTATTATTATTATTATTATTATTATTATTATTATTTTGGGAGTAGACCCTCATTTAAATAAGTCTTGTTGAAAAGTATTGCTGCATCAGCTCCATTAATTTTGTATAGTCTCCTCTATTTTCCTTATTAAGGATTTCTCAATGTTGGCTGAAACTGGCAAGCAACGTGCCAAAAGGGGATCGTCAAATCCGGTGTAGTCATATTGAATTATCTTTATTACTGCTATATACATATAAGGAAATAGAGAAGACTCTATACAAAATTAATGGAGCTGATGCAACAATCCTTTTCAGCAAGACTTATTATTATTATTATTATTTTTTTCTTTTTTTTTTTTTTTGCTCTATCACAGTCCTCCAATTCGACTGGGGGTGGTATTTATAGTGTGGGGTTCCGGGTTGCATCCTGCCCTCCTTAGGAGTCCATCACTTTTCTTACTATGTGCGCCGTTTCTAGGATACCACTCTTCTGCAGATGAGTCCTGGAGCTACTTCAGCCTCTGGTTTTTCTAGATTCCTTTTCAGGGATCTTGGGTTCGTGCCTAGTGCTCCTATGATTATGCGTACGATTTTCCACTGGCATATCCCATATCCTTCTTATTTCTATTTTCAGATCTTGAGACTTATCCATTTTTTCCCTCTCTCTCTTCTTCAACTCTGGTGTCCCATGGTATTGCGACATCAATGAGTGATACTTTCTTCTTGACTTTGTCAATCAACGTCACGTCTGGTCTATTTGCACGTATCACCCTATCTGTTCTGATACCATAGTCCCAGAGGATCTTTGCCTGATCGTTTTCTATCACTCCTTCAGGTTGGTGCTCATACCACTTATTACTGCAAGGTAGCTGATGTTTCTTGCACAGGCTCCAGTGGAGGGCTTTTGCCACTGAATCATGCCTCTTTTTGTACTGGTTATGTGCAAGTGCCGGACATTCGCTTGATATGTGGTTTATGGTTTCATTTTTCGTATTGCACCTCCTACATATGGGAGAGATGTTATTTCTGTCTTATCGTTCTTTGAACATATCTGGTTCTTAGGGCCTGATCTTGTGCCGCTGTTATTATTCCTTCAGTTTCCTTCTTGAGCTCTCCCCTCTGTAGCCATTGCCATGTGTCATCGCTGGCTAGTTCTTTAGTCTGTCTCATGTATTGTCCGTGTATTGGTTTGTTGTGCCAGTCCTCTGTTCTGTTTGTCATTCTCCTGTCTGTATATTTTTGGGTCTTCGTCTACTTTTATTATTCCTTCTTCCCATGCACTCTTTAGCCACTCGTCTTCACTGGTTTTCAGATATTGCCCCAGTGCTTTGTTCTCGATGTTGACACAGTCCTCTATACTTAGTAGTCCTCTCCCTCCTTCCTTTCGTGTTATGTATAGTCTGTCCGTATTTGCTCTTGGGTGTAGTGCTTTGTGTATTGTCATATGTTTCCTGGTTTTTCTGATCTATGCTGCGGAGTCCTGCCTTCGTCCATTCCACTATTCCTGGCGCTGTATCTGATTACTGGCACTGCCCATGTGTTTTTATGGGCTTTTTATCATATTTCCGGCGTTGAGTTTTTGACTTGAGTATCGCCTTGAGTCTCTGCATATATTCTTTCCTGATCGTGTCCTTCATCTCTTGGTGTTTTATATTCCCCTCCTTCCATTATTCCCAGGTATTTGTATCCAGTCTCATCTATGTGTTTAATGTTGCTCCCATCTGGTAGCTTTATCCCTACAGTTCTTGTTACTGTGCCCTTTTGTATGTTGACTAAGGCGCATTTTTCTATTCCAAACTCCATCCTGATATCCTCAGATACAATCCTTACAGACTGGATTAGGATATCTATTTCCTTGATGCTCTTATCATACAGCATGATGTCGTCCATGAACATCAGATGGTTAATTCTGTTGCCTCGTTTCATGAGTTATTATTATTATTATTATTATTATTATTATTATTATTATTATTATTATTATTATTATTATTATTCATAATAAAGACAGAATTGTCTATACGTGTCAAAAGAGAAAAATAATGTGAATTACCTTTAAAAATAATCTATTCTGACTGCGTAATGTTATTCATAAATAATTAAATACATCTAATGCACGAAGCATAGAATTATACTAATAGCTCAAACACAATGTTCGACGCGAATTATCTGACGTTAAACTCTTCAACATATTCAGTGTACATCCCTCCACCATTGATAGCCATCACTCGAATGAAAAACATAAATTCCTACTGAATATTTCGTTTAATAATAATAATAATAATAATAATAATAATAATAATAATAAAAAATAAAAAAATTAGTCAAATTTTCTTCGGCGCGTAATCGAGTTTTCTGTACACCGTATAATCAAGAGACCACCGAGAGATACATCTACTCGGTGGTCTTAGTATAATGCTGCATGAGACGCGGCTCCATAACACTTTAAAACCACTGACCAGTGGTGGCCTATCCTAAATCGTTACCAGAAGCACGATTATGTCTAACTTTATCCTTAAATAAAATTAAAACTCCTGAGGCTAGAGGGCTGCAATTTGGTATGTTTGATGACTGGAGTGATCAACATGCCAATCTGCAGCCCTCTAGCCTAGGTAGTTTTTAAGATCAGAGGGCGGACAGATAAAAACTGCGGACGGACAGACAAAGCCGGCACAATAGTCGTCCTTTACAAAAAACTTAAAACGGAGACGACTAGACAAGACGCAACAATAGACGACACACTAATTAAATACACATCTTCAGGTAAACTCAGGTAAACTCCGAGATCCCTGTTAAAGTTTGTTCCAAGGAAGGATTTTCTTGGCTGCTCTCTTGAGATTTCTTGAGTTTGTGTTTTCCGTTAGTGTCAAGATGAATGTTTACAAGTCCCTGTTTATTTTTCGCTGCTATTTAATCTTGTGTACGTTATTTATACACGCACGCACCGACTGATTGTCACAGTATGCTTACATTTGTCTATTTTTGTCTCTATTTAATCCTGTGTACGATATTCTAAGACGTAAACACCGACTGACCATCATAATACAACCTTCCCAAGTTACCTTTTTAACTAAGTGAATTCATCGAAGCCTACATAGACAAATTTGACAGTTATATAGGCCACTTCAAACAGTCAAAATGAAAAAAAAATAATTCAGAATACAGCAAGATCAATACGGAAAGAGCTGGTTTTCGCGACTGTAACGAACACACGACTGAAGGTGACACTTTCGTCAATTTCTTTTGTTGAAGTAAAATGCATTACAAGTTATTATTTTGTTGTTTTTAATTAAGGTAGGGTACAAATATGACGGACAATAAAGTGCGGACGGACAAACAAAGCCGGAACAATAGTCTTCTTTCACGGAAAACTAATAAAAAAGAAGAAGAAAATAATAGCGTATCTATACGTTCCGAAGCAATATAGTCGTATATGTACTCGACCCTCTTTTCATTACGCGATCAAATATTCGCAGCAGACTGCGAAGGCAGCATACAAACATTGCCCATTCGCTGTCTAAACAGTCGAGCGGGCGAAGAAAAATAGGACTGGCGACAAGCGCAGAATACGAGCTGATCAATTTGGGGTTTTATTGCGAGAATAAACGATATTAACTCTGGTTAATCGTACTTATGAAGTGGAAACGTTAATTAACTGACTTTTCCTGAGGATGTTAATTTCACATTATTATTATTATTATTATATTATTATATTATTATTATTATTATTATTATTATTATTATTATTATTATTATTATTATTATTATTATTATTCAGAAGACGAACCCTATTCATATGGAACAAACCCACAGAGGCCACTGACGTGAAATTGAAGCTTCTAAGAATACGTTGTTTGTTCAGTAGGGAAAAAATAGAATTGAGAGAGAGAGAGAGAGAGAGAGAGAGAGAGAAAGAGAGAGAGGGTAAAATTCGTTAAAAAATATCCTTTAAAGTCAGGATCTACCCTCACATTTATATAACGCAATAGACTGATCACAGAATTACAGAGAGAGAGAGAGAGAGAGAGAGAGAGAGAGAGGAGCTTCATCATCTCCGAAGGCATTCATACAAAGAGGCAGCTAATTAGATGTAAATCAGCTGAAGGAGATGCAGTAATTAAAGCAAACATGTGCTGGGGGAACGTCGAGATACTCCGCTAACTTTGTTATCATTTTTTTCTCTATATTTTTTTTTTGTCATGGGTTGTTAACCGAATTAAAGTTACCTTTATTAAGTTCGAAGGTTCTCTCTCTCTCTCTCTCTCTCTCTCTCTCTCTCTCTCTCTCTCTCTCTCTCTCTCTTTTAAAGGGATGTTAGAAGCTCGTGAACTCTCTCTTTCCCTCTCTTCAAAGGGAAATTCGAAGCTGGAGAGCTCTCTCTCTCTCTCTCTCTCTCTCTCTCTCTCTCTCTCTCTCTAAAAGGAATTCTTAAGTTCGAAGGTTCTCTCTCTCTCTCTCTCTCTCTCTCTCTCTCTCTCTCTCTCTCTCTCTCTCTCTAAAAGGAATTCTTAAGTTCGAAGGTTCTCTCTCTCTCTCTCTCTCTCTCTCTCTCTCTCAAAGGAATCTTAAGTTCGAAGTTTTCTCTCTCTCTCTCTCTCTCTCTCTCTCAACCGTCTTTGACCACAGCAACTGTGAGTGACGTCAGTCTACAGGAATCCTTTAGTCATCAAAGTCTCAACTCAGAGTTGTCGGATTCTGCGGTATGTCTCCGTCTTACAACTTTCAAACAATGTTAATACAAGCTATGTAACTGATTATAAAGCAGATTAGGAATAGTTATTTATTTACTAATTATTGGCTGACTTCTTTTATCCATATCACCACAAAAGTTACGGACTCATATCTAAAATAATATGATGAAAAGACGAATAATTTTTCTTTTTTTGATTTTTTAATTATTGGTTTAAATTTTTTTACCCGTTTTACCTACAGGTAAAGACTTATATGGAAGAGTATGATCAGAAGACGAAAATATATATACAATATCTAAAGGGGAAATAAAAGTCAGATAAGACGAAGCATTATGACAAAAAGTCGAAACACTCATAAAATTAAGCTTAAAAATCAACGGACAAAATCCACAATTGGACCCCCAAATCTTTTCCCCCCGAAAAATTCCAATTCAGTCCGTCATCCCCCTCCCACCCTCTCCAACGCGCCCCCCGTCAAGCGTGTTATTAAAATGAGACAAATGCACTGGATAAATAATACTTCTTCTTCTTCGACTTTGCAATCCAAACAAGCGAGGACCCAGCCAATAAAATAAGGTTCAAGTGTCATGTTGGATGTTGATCTGGGACCAATCTTTTTTTTTTTGTGGGGGGGGGGGGGGGATGAAACTCACGCTGTCGAAACTCTCTCGTCGCTGATTGCTGCGAGTTTTTCAACTTTGTGTTGACAGGATTCGAGGGAGAGTTGTTCGGATGTTTCTAGTTTTATTATGATTAAATAATTTCCTGTTCCAATTTTCTGCCACGAGAGATAGAGTAACTAAAAAAATTGTTAAGTAATATCTTTATAAAAATTTCCATTGCACAAACTGCAAATCACATTGATTAACAAAAGCTCTGTGCTAAATAAGTCGTATAGAATTACCAGAGGGACAAAAATCGATTAATAATAGCCATAAAACCTAATAAATAAATAAATAAATAAACAAACATAAAAGATGCAATATACAGTGAAAATTTTACTGGAATTGCACAAGAACTATATTGAATTTAGAGATGAACTAACTAGTGTAGATATCTTAATATCAGTTAGTGTCAGTAGTCACCTGCTTTGAAATTCCAGAACGCCTTGCTTTCCTTTGTGTCTCCAAAAAGCTCTTGTCAGGGGCTAATGGACTTTGATGGTGGCACACTGAATTAGGACATAAACTGAAAGTGCCATCACTTGAAACTATGAAGAGAATATAAAAATATATGGCAATATTCGTAACAAAACACAACTTCACCTTCACAAGATATTTTGCAAACAAGAAATACACCTTTTACTCTCTAGAATTGGAATCTAAAATTTGGACGAATGGCCAACCGCTGGGACCTATGAGATCATTCATTAGTGAAAATAATGTTAGAAATATATTAGGAGAGGGTGGAAAGTAAGATGGAGGAAAGATAATATGGTAGGAGGTACAGCAAAGTGAATAAAAATGGTTGCAGCTACGGGCCACAGGAAGAGACGCTGCAAAGAACCTTAACTAATGCCTACAGTGCACCGCGTGAGGTGCACTGACGGCACTACCCCCTCCTCCTCGCCCAAAAAAGAGGTCTTTTATACATGTGATAGGGCCCCCTTCTCCGGGATCGAAAAATAGCTCCACTGCAATTAAAACTCCGTAAATAGACCTATAGTTCCCCGGAGAGCCATTCAGACCAAACCGACAATACATGAAAGACTTTGACCGGTCTTTCCCCGAAATGTCAACAATACCACTTTGAAGTCACCCGGATGTTGTTGTTCGGGAAAGCGGCTGATAGGAAAACCAAATAATAATTTTATGCCTCGAACACCTGGCAGGTGACTACATGGAGTTTATTTTATTTTATTTTATTTATCTATTTTTTTTTTTTTGTCAAGTTTAGCCCCCATTTTGATACCTGCATGCATCGGGCTACCTCTGCATGTATGACAAATTTATTGGTTTAAAAAATGTATTGGCAAGGAAAATTTATTGATGTGTGAAATGTATTGGTTAGAAATGTGTATTGGTTGGTATGAAAAATGTATTGATAAGGAAAATTTATTGATGTGTGAAATGTATTGGTAAGAAATATGCACTGGTTGGTATGAAAAATGTATTGGTAAGAAAAATTTATTGATGTGTGAAATGTATTGGTAAAAAGTATGTATTGGTTGGTAAGAAAAATGTGTTGGTATGAAAAATGTATTTGTATGAAAAAAGCATTGGTATGAAAAATGTATTGGGGTGAAAAATGTATTGGCATGAACAATTTATTGATGTGTAAAATGTATTGGTAAGAAATACGTATTGGTTGGTATGAAAAATGTATTGGTATGAACAATTTATTGGTGTGTAAAATGTATAGGTGTGTAAAATGTATTGGGTATGAAAAATTGTATTTGTATGAAAAATGTATTGGTAAGAAAAATGTATTACTTGGTATGAAAAATGCATAGGTGTGTAAAATGTATTGGTATGAAAAATGTATTGGTATGAACAATCTATTGGTGTGTCAAATGGATTGGTATCAAATATGTATTGTATGAAAAATGTATTAGTATGAAAAATGTACTGGTTTACTAGGATTTATTGGCGAAGGAGGCGTTATAAATTGACAAAATGAAAAACATCTCTTCTGGGGAAACTGTTACCGAGACGATTGACAAATCTAAAAGTGTTCAATAACAATAAATGTGAAATCTAAAAAAACTACTTTTAAAGTTTTGATTAAATACTGATAAGTTGCAATTTAATACGAGAGAAAAAAAAAAATTAACGTTGGCGTCTATGATACGTTACAATTTTATAAAAGACCAAACATAACTAACGGCACATACATATGAACTGGAGATTATTTATTGAAAAAGAAAACTGGATGATTAAAAAAAAAACAATTACATTGTTAATTTAAAAAATAAATTACGGTCACAATTATTCCCTTCATTTCAGTTTTTTAATTTATTGCATATGACTTTGGAATTATTTATTTAAAAATTAATTGAAAAGTAAAAAAAATGATAAAAACAATTACATTTTGAAAATAATTAAAAGAAATTAACGGTCAATTATATATTCCCTCATTCAGTTTAATTTATGACATATGATTTGAGGATTATCTATTGAAAAAATGAGTGAAAAAACAGAAAATAAAACAATTACATTTTAAAAATAGTTAAAAGAAATTAACGGTCAATTACATATTCCCTCATTCAGTTTAATTTATGCATATGAATTGGAGATTATTTATTGAAATATCAGTGAAAAAGAATGGAAATAAAAACGTTTAAGAAAATAATTGAAAGAAAATAACAGTCATATATTCTATTCCCTCATTCAGATTAATTCAATGCCAGTCACGGAGAGAACAGCTCTATATTTAATTATACAAAACTTATAGCAAAACCTCCTCCCTCGAAAAAAGACCCGTCTCTAAATTTACCAACGAGAAACGAGAAACGAATGATAATATTAGCATTAATAAAGGTTATACATTCGAAAGAGAAAATTAACGAGGTGATTTTTTTTTAAAGCGGGTCCTATTTTAGGACCAGATTCAGGCGCAGTCGTGAATTGGCTCATGGGATAATTAATTAACCTTTCGGGACGACGTGAGGTGAATTACAAATGAGTTTCAAGTTCGTGTCATTAAGACTTAATCAGTATAAGAGTGACATCTGCCGATTATACCCGGGTGATAGTAGGGGAGACGTGACACAGCCACCTAACCTCCGCTAAACCTGTTCGTCCGCCCCGGGTGTGGGCGGGGTAAGGGAGACATTCACTTCTAATCCTGCAAAGTTTGTCCGCCCCGGTAGGTAGGTAGGTGAACGGGAGGGTAGGGGAGACCTTCACCCTCCTCCTGCAAACTAGTATGTCCAGGTAACGCGAGGGTAGGGGAGACAGCCACCCTCAATCTTCAAACCTGTTTGTCCGCCCCGGGTGGGGCGGAGTAGGTAGGGGAATGGGGGGGAGACATCCACCCCTGCTCTTGCAAACGCTATCAAAAGAATTTAATTTTGTCATAATTCATAATTACTTCGGCTAGCATCACCTTCAACTCGGATGAAATATTTTCTATTAAATAAAGAAATCTAAATACTTGCGTTACCAATAACTCGTTACAAAAGGTCATAAAAATAAACAAATTAACAAAATAAAACTTAAGTAATAAAAGTAACCATGCGTTTACCAATCAACTCCATTAACAAAAAAAACTGTCATAAAATAACAATAAATTAAGTAATAAAAGTAACTGCGTTACCAATAACTCCTTACAAACTGTCATAAAATAACAATAAATTAAGTAATAAAAGTAACTGCGTTACCAATAACTCCTTACAAACTGTCATAAATGACGATAAATTAAATCGTAAAAGTAAAACTGCCATTGGCGATCGTTTCCTGCGAACGGATATATCAAAACGGGAAGCGAAAAAAAAAAAACGATCTCAATTTATCCGGTATTAAGTCGGGCTTGGGGGACGTCGGCTGCCCGTGACAAATCGTCCCCCATCGGTCTTCGAGATCACCAAGAACGTATACTATTTGATCTCCCCATTTCGCATTGTCCCCTGAACCGCCGCCAATTAGCAATCTACCGGGATCGTTTGCTCAATTCTGATTGGTCGGGTGCTCGTTTAAACTGCTGCGCATGCGCCGTTTGGCGAAAGAGGCCAAAATGGAGAGAGAGAGAGAGAGAGAGAGAGAGAGAGAGAGAGAGAGATATTTATCTTCACTGGTATTACAGAACCTCCCAGATTTACACTTTTTGGAGAGAGAGAGAGAGAGAGAGAGAGAGAGAGAGAGAGAGGAGAGAGAGAGAGAGAGAGAGAGTATGTTTTAAATATTTAAAAATACAATTGATAGCAGCAGGAATCGAGAGAGAGAGAGAGAGAGAGAGAGAGAGAGAGAGAGAGAGTTTTTTAAAATCCAAGAGAAGTAACTGGAAATGTTTTATCGTTATATAAATGAAAAGATTCGGCCGTCAGGCCAAGTCTTCAGAACTGAGATAGAAATGGAAAAGTTGAAGGGAGATAGAGAGAGAGAGGAATTGATTTACTTCTACGGTTTAATAATAATAAAATAATAATAATAATAATAATAATAATAATAATAATAATAATAATAATAAATAATGATATATCAAGGACTTATAACTATCAAAGAATTAAAATTTACTATACATATCAACACCGTTATGATAAACAATAATTCACTGCACATCACAAATACGAAATAATTGGTCGCTTTGAAAGGGGGGAGGGGAGAAAATAAAAAAAAATATCAGTATTATAGCATGTTGACAGGCAACGATCTTGTTACAAATAAAAAAAAATCTATTTCAAATGTGTGCGTTAGGAGATATAAATGAGCTTCGAATTGACAGAACTAAAAGAAAAATGTATCGATTTTGGTGCTGCAATCTTGATTAGTTAAAAAGTTTAATTATGAATAGAATATATTACGAAAACCCTATAATCATTATACCTGGAATGAAACCAACTCCCACAGAATGTGTTAATACACAATAAAAAAAAGCAGACTCCAAATATTTATCAGTGTTAAATTACTGAGCCAAACTTTCACCAAACGGAAAGTGTTCATTTCAACAAAGGTTCAGAAAACGTTGTCTGCAAGCAAACAAGCAGAGTCAGTGCTTGGGAAAAGATGCTGCAGAGAGAGAGAGAGAGAGAGAGAGAGAGAGAGAGAGAGAGAAGAGAGAATCGTTCCAGTTCATCTGAAACTTATATTTGCTTTCTCCTTCATTCTCATAAAAAACAAAAGGGATGTTGTTTGAAGGAATATCCTCGCATGAGGATTTTCCCAAACCCTCCATGATGTCTATTCGCATCTCCTCATCTTCATTTTTATTTATTTATTTTTTTCGTGCTCCAAGGAGTTTGTGCAGCTCGTAATTCTGCCTCAATGACAATGGGCAGTTGGAAATGAGCAGTTACTATAGTAGATTCACGTCAACGGTGCATCCGATGTCTAGGCCAGTCCCTTACGACGCTCCTGATTGACCGTTGATAAATAAATAAATAAATAGATCGATAAATAAACAAATAAATGCCGAATCAAAAGGTCGAGCCTCGCTGCAGATACAGAGATCCGACAGATGAAACCCCAAACGCAGTTCTAAAGGCAAAAATTCCCTGACCCATTTACAGCCGCGCAAAAAGGATGCGAAATTCATTCACTCGTGTCAATATTGAAGCCAGAAAACCGAGCGGGCCCTTTTATACAACTGTTGGTCTGTCAGATTGCCAATGAAGATGCGAGGTGTCTCTCGTCGTTTGCAACAGAGTGGCATAAGCCGAGATTGTATTTTAGCACCTTCTCACCCAAACCGTAATAATAATAATAATAATAATAATAATAATAATAATAATTAATAATAATAATAATAATAATAAGATAATTAATGAAAATAGAATAATAATAATAATAATTAATAATAATAATTAATTAATATTAATTAATAATTAATAATAATAATAATAATAATAATAACCTATAATAATTAATAAATAATAATAATTAATATAATAATATAATAATAATAATAATAAATGCAGAAACAAAAGTCCTCTTGTATCCATGTGTAGTAATTTACTTGCTATTAACTGATCTATTTATTTTGCTATTCAATACGTAGACGGAATGAAAATTAATGCAAAATTTAGCCAGTCATCTTCTGTATCAGCTACCAAGCAAAGAAAAATGCAGGGAACACAAAAGAATAGAGCGAAACCCATGTTACAATACGTATAGAGTCCTTTCCACGCTTTGGAAATCGTTTATTTAAAATAAAGACACTGAAAATAAATACAATAAAATGTTATTCATAGGTAAATCGCAACTGGTCTATGACTTTGTAGGTAACTCGTCAGAATCTTCTTGACTAAAGACTAAAGACCAAATCTATTGTTTTTTTTTTTTTTCAATAATAGCTCTTGTATTCATCGACAGTACGGATCGAAACATATCAATTAAGAATAAAAATAATATTTCCGGTAAATAATTCATCCCAAAAGTTACTGAAGAGTAAGTATAAAAATAATCTTCTGGAGAGAGAGAGAGAGAGAGAGAGAGAGAGAGAGAGAGAGAGAGAGAGAGAGAGAGAGAGAGAGAGAGAGAGGTGGGGAGGAAATTCGTTAAAAATTATTCTTTAAAGTCTGAGTCTACCCTGACATTTCTATATCAAGAGACCGATCACAGAATGAGAGAGAGAGAGAGAGAGAGAGAGAGAGAGAGAGAGAGAGAGAGAGAGAGAGAGAGAGAGAGAGAGAGAGAGAGAGTCCTATCTTCGAAAAATGTGAGAGGAATTCAAACTGAAATATTTGTAAGGAAATTCCCACAAATACTAATTAATACGACTAATTTGTTCCCTTCTTGAGAATAAATATTTTTCAATAAATAAAAAACTTACGAACGAAAAAATCACCTTAAAAATGAAATGAAAACATATGGGTCCCCTTCTCTAAAGATTGAAATAAAAATTGGAAACAAAATTTGTTCCTCATTAAAAAGGAAATATTTCAAGCTGAAGAACCACTTCATAAATGTCAAAGAAAACTGAAGAATAATTCGTGAGACGCAAATTATTCTTTCTAAACAGAAAAGAATTTTATCCTTGAAAACGCTCGAGAAAAGAGAGAAAATATAATTAGCTTCATCATCATATTACGAGAACAAATCATTAACATCACATAAGCGTTTTAGGGTACTTATTAAATGATTTAATAAACCATTAAAAACATATAGATAGATATTAAAAATTATAGTATCCCACAGTCAACTAAAATCTTTTAGTATTCCATAGCCCACAAAAAATATAGTATCCCAGAGTCCACAAAAAATTATAGTACCCCATATCACACAAAAAATATAGTATCCTAGAGTCCAGAAAAAATTTTAGTATCCCACAGCCCACAAAAAATATAGTATCATAGAGTCCCAAAAAAATTATAGTACCCCACTGCCCACAGAAAAATTATTGCCTCCCACAAACCACAAAACATATAGTATCCCAGAGTCAACCAAAAATAAAAGTATCCCACAGCCCCCAAAAATCATAGTATCCCACAGCCCCCGAAAAATATAATATCCCATAGTCCATAAAATTTTTTTAGTATCCCACAGAAAAAAATAGTATCCCACAGACAAAAGAAATTAGTATCCCACAGTCCACACAAATCATTTTAGTTCCACAGCCCACAAAAAATTAAAGTATCTTTAAGTCCACACACAAAAAAATAAAAAGATAAAGATCCTACAGTCCACAAAAAAATCATAGTATCTCACATACCACAAGAAAATGATTACAGGATCCCACAACCCACAGAAAAACCTTGCATATGAAATTCTCAAAAACACAGCGACTGCAACGGGTGCCGACTGCATTAATATAAATTCGCACCTTTGCATTTGCATATATTTCCGAGATTTAAAACACAAGATTATTTGAAGCCTGAAAAAAATAGGGGGTGGGTGTGGATTTCTATATTCGGTTGTCGCTTTTCCTGGAATATTTTAAGAATTGAGAACAATCTTCTCAACATATATCTAAAGTTTTATTTGCGTCAGGCTTGCCAACCATGAAACTGAATCTGATTTTTGAAAAAAAAGTTTTTATTTTATAATTTATTTACTTTTACGTGGACGTTACCACAGGCTTTTTGCTTAAGCAAATTATTCAGAGAAGGATGACCTAAATGTTCTAATTCCATTGATAAAAGCATCTTGCATTTTAAGTGTCTATTCATGCGTTTACTCAATGTGTAATTTCAGAGAGAGAGAGAGAGAGAGAGAGAGAGAGAGAGAGAGAGAGAGAGAGAGAGAGAGAGAGAGAGAGAGAGAGAGAGAGAGAGAGAAATATCAAAAAAGGTTTTCCATCCAATACAGAGTTCTTGATTGAACATATAATTCAATTTGGTTCAATGTAAACAAGAATCATTAGAGTAAACTGTTTACTCCACTTCTCGCTTACAAGCAACTGCTACCCTTTCTTTGTAACCATTTGCTTTAAATTGCTGTAATATTTCCTTGCCATTCTTCGCCGTTCCAGAATCCAGATGATTTTTGCCAATTAATTGTACTTTCCGTCCCTTAAAACAAAATCTCTTCAAACAACGAGTTCCAGATTGCAATAAACAGACGTTACAGGTGTTGAATACACTCATATTCCTCATCCATCAAACACTTCTCCTATTATATTCTCTATCACGAATCCATTGTCTTCTGTGTTTACGAAAAAGGATAAACGTACTCGAAATGGTCATCTATCTTCACACATGAAGTTTCCCGAAAACGAAACGAAGCAACATTTACCGAGCGTCTGTCAAAGACACAGTTCATGTAATATTCACAGGTACAGAATAACTCTCGAGGCATTACGACGAATATTACGACGAATACCTTACGAATGGAATTCGCGTGAGGGATAAATGGATGTTTTTCGGTAGTTTTCCCACGAATTCGTGTACGATGCGCAGTTTGCATTCTGAGGCAAGGAGCTAATCGTTCAGGAAGTCTGGATAATCCTTTCTCCAAACTGTTTATACATTTTTTATATAAATATACCATAATGATTTACATGGCATCGAAATATCAAGAGACTTATACATATTTCGGGATAACTAAGAAGCATATATCTGGACGAGTATATTCTGCATTTGAGAAAAGAATATAATGGGGCACTCACGTAATGGAGAGAGAGAGAGAGAGAGAGAGGTGAGAGAGAGAGAGAGAGAGAGAGAGAGAGAGAGAGAGAGAGAATCACAACAAGACCTTTACAATGAATTACATATAAACGGTTTATGAATCTTACCATGTGTCAAAGTATATATATATATATATATCATATATATATATATATATATATATATATATATATATATATATATATATATATATATATATATATATATATAAATGAATATATAAAATAAAAGCAATCTCATCACTGGTAGTGATGAAAGCGCCAAAGCCGAGGAGGACGGAGGAAAATGAAAGCTGGGAACCGAATCCTCTCGCAAAAAGAATCCTCATTTCACCCGAATATTGGAACAGAAAATATGGCAACGACTTTTTTAAAATGATGACGATTTTCACTCTAACTGAAATACAAGAATCATCAAAAAAGAATTTTGAGATCGAATGAAAGGGATGATTTAACAGGAAACTATAAATGACATAAGGTTCAAAATAAAAATGAATTTTGAAATGAAATAGAAGGGATAACTCAATACCAAATTATATGTTAAACAAGGTTATATATAAGCTTTGAAGCAAATGATCAGTACTTGCAAGAATACATAGGACTGAATATATATATATAATAGGATATATATATGTATATATAATATATATAAAGAGAGAGAGAGAGAGAGAGAGAGAGAGAGAGAGAGAGAGGAGAGAGAGAGAGAGAGAGAGTGAGAGAGAGATAGTGATTTTTTTTCTTCACAATTCCACTGCCATCACTGGGGGTTTCGTCAACACCCTATTCACCCATGCGACAGTGGGATTTTGAGCGACTACTGTCATGTCATGTTATTATCACTGAAAAGGACTAAAGCTACCAAAACAGGGTAATAACCTTGGGTTACGAAAACACAACGCGACAGGCTTAGCGACAAAGTTACGAATGGGGTTATATATAGAATTCTTATTCTTCTTCTTTTCCAGGTAACTTTTCAAAGGGATACCTTCCTTCTCTGAGAATAGCCTTAGATGAAAGGAACAAGACTGCATGGGTGGTGTAGTAGGTTGGGGAGAGAGAGAGAGAGAGAGAGAGAGAGAGAGAGAGAGAGAGAGAGAGAGAGAGAGAGAGAGAGAGATTCCACAACACACAAATGTACAACTCACAAAAGGCTATTCCGAGCTTATTTACGTAACGAAAAGATACCCAAACACCCATCAACACAAGAGGACGCTAATTAAGCTGTACAGCTTTAGGGGAAACACCAAGATGCTTGTTTAAGTTTATTTCGGGAGAGAAGGACGTCTTCATTTGCTTAGAGACTTTTCAAGTTTTTTTTTCTCTCCGGAGTTAATCACATTCTTCGAGTGAGACTTCATTATTCCTTTTGCTTTTTTTTTTGTTTTTAATTTCAATACCTATATTATTGTCTGACCATCTTAGTATCACGGTTTTTATTATTATTATTATTATTATTATTATTATTATTAATTTCGATGAATTCTGCCATTTTAATCAACACAATCTGTTTAAAAGAGATCCTTCTTCCAACATAGTATTATTATTATTATTATTATTATTATTATTATTACTACTTTTTTCAGAAGATCCCTTATCTTACAGATGAGTAAATGTAGCTTTGAGAATACGTAGTAAAATAATTTTTAGATAAATGCAACAAATACATCAAAATTAAGCCATCGAAATAAACATATGGAAATTCAAAGTTTAACAAATAATTAAAATCAAATACTCTTCATGTATGCATGGAAATTCGTATAGGTTTAAAGTAGTGGTAAATAAATTCCTTGACATTCCAATGGCGAATAAGGATGTGGGGAAAAAAAGCGTAAATGAAACACGGGAGTAAATGAAATGTGGGTTGCGAATACCGTAGACTTTATTACATCTGGCAGTGTGATCATTTTGTCAACATTCTTTCTAGGAGTTTATTTCTAGCTGTCTTTTACCCTTGACTAATACCTCTCTCGCTGTCAGTTATTTACTGGTATAAACCTATTTCTGAAAATATATAAAATCATCAATGCAGGAATATAAATATATAACATATTATTAGGATTGTGTCAAAATTAGGTCACTCTTAAAAGCGTCATTCTAGGAGGCTATTTATCATCAGGAGACAGATTTCCCATCATATATGACTTCTGTACAATGGCTTTTTCGATCCACTAATTATACTGGAAGAGTTTTATATCGTGAAAATTTGCATAAAATAGTAAATTAAGCTAATAGACAAATATGAATATCGAAAGCTTTCAAGTTAACTGATTTATATTACGATTTCCGTATTTTCTGATTACAAAAATAGCATAAATACCAACATTTACTATCGATATATATATATATTATATATATATATATATATATATATATATATCTATATACATATATATAGCCAAAATGACATAACAACGTCCTTCAAACTTCACTGTATAATGTACAGTACGTGAGCAAAGCGACATCTGACGTAGCAGGTTGTACAATAACAACGCCTCCTTAATCCTGCGACAAGTACCAGAACAAACATTCTCTCTCTCTCTCTCAAACAAGGATAACAAACACTCTACTGTCCCAGTTACTACGGTCAGAATGAGGAAAGGATATCAATTATGAAATGTAGTTTGAATTTAGCCCTTGCTTTCTTGCCAGACGTAAACACACCATTAATAATTTCCAGTTCGTTGCTGAGCTGGGCAAAATGCTTAGTCATTATTTTATACCCTGGAGAGCTACCATAGAAATACGCCACAAAATATGATTACAATGCTCTGAATAATTTTAAGAGACATGAGGCTAAAAATATATGCAGATATGGAGAATCGAATATGAGTCCAAAATTTATGTATAGATATACAGAAATAGGTGATAATAATAGAAAGTAAGAACAACCTGTTTTATTAATAATAATAATAATAATAATAATAATAATAATAATAATAATAATAATAATAATAATAAATTACAGATCTAGAGATAAAAGATAAAAAGAATATCAACCACAGAACTCTGTTCACATGACCTTAGAAAATAACTGACGTTAACGGCTGATACTCCGAAATAAGAGAGAGAGAGAGAGAGAGAGAGAGTCTGACTTTCAAGTAGCACTACTAAAAAAAAAACAAAACAAACAGCTGATGTGTCCTACCCAGCGGGGAAGAACCAACAAACTTAGGCATAATTTCTCCATTATTGTTTCAAATGCGCCTTTATAATTTACTGATGTTCTTTAATATCTTATTACCCATTTTACAACGTCTCTAAGTTCAAGGATCTCATAAAGCTGAGGGTGTTTTCTGTGTTTTGTAAACAGAACCAATTCAGTGGAGAAATAATAAAAATGTGTATGGACTGAATAATTCGGGGCATATACTTTTTAAATGATTTTCATAGTAGGCTGTTCAGTGACTTTAATATTCTACGTATGCAAATATGTATGCCTGTAGGTCTGTATGCATATATGTCAATAAGCAAATATTTGAAAGATATGTACTTAAGCAACCTTAGAATATAGAATGCAGTAAAAAAAAGAGGAAAATAGTACATAATAATGTATACATGATCAATAGATATTCACAGATAAGATATGAATGTCAATAACAAACGTTATAATGTTATAATATATATATATATATATATATATATATATATATATATATATATATATATATATATATATAGATAGATAGATAGATAGATAGATAGATAGATAGATAAATAGATATGTATATAATTTTATTATATATATATATTATACATATCTATATATGTATAATATATATATATATATATATATATATATATATATATATCATATATATATTTATATCGAATCACAATAAGCACATGAATACAGGATATAAATAGATAAATAAATAATTAAATGAATAAAAATATGGATAAGTGACCTAGTACAGCGGAAGGACATAGTACAGATGCTAGGTCACACCCCATCGTCGTGAGCATGGTTATAGGGCCACCGCTCGGTATAAAAGCAAGTAACTAATTACCAAGGAGGATCAGGAGTCACAAGGTAGCACAGACACTCCTGATACTCATTCCATAAAGGCAAAGTTGTAAGTAAAAACGAGTGAAAAATATAAACAAAGGTGAAGTTACAGAGAGAATTTTAGAATTATTATAGATGGTATTCAATCAACTTATGGACGATGAAATAAATCTAATATTATATATATATATATCTATATACTATATAATATATATATATATATATATATATATATATATATATATATATATAATCAATGTGCTTGGGAACACGAGATTTTCCGTCATTATTTTATGCGTAATTCCTTTCTTTCACGAATTATTCTGCAATATTGATAAGCAACCGGTTGAATATGATACAGATTTAAGCTTTCGTCAGAAAGTTCTCCTAAAGCTTTCGTTACTTTCCATTTACCTGCAATGAGGATTAGTCTAGCATATATTTTATTTGTATCATTCAAAGAATGTTTTATTTCAAAAGTAAGTCAAAGCTAATAAAAGACATTAAAGTGGCAGTATTCTCAAGTATATTGTTTTTTTTTTTAATTAAGCCATTCAGAAGATTTTAACGAATGAAAATTTACCACTCACTAATATAACTTTTTAAAGGGATTTCTATACACGAAGACCATACTCCATTCGTATCGTTCAGAAAAAGGTTAAATTACACCAAAACCAATACACGTTCAGCAACTGTAAACATTCAAGTGATAGTATTTTCTCGCTGGAGTGCCACTCAGAAAAATTCGAGCCAACACACACAAAAACAAAGAGGTTGTTATTCCATTGGTTAATTTCTTAAGGAGTCTTTCAAATGGATAAAAATATTTAGTTCAAAACTATTAACTATTTTTTTTATTTTGCTTCAATAATTCTCAAATAAAAATCTAGTTATTAAGTCGAGGTTTTGAAAGTTTACTCTCTCTCTCTCTCTCTCTCTCTCTCTCTCTCTCTCTCTCTCTCTCTCTCTCTCTCTCTCTCTCTCTCTCTCTCTCAAAAATCCCACAAGGTTGCATTTTTTTATTTTGCTTCAATATTTCTCAAATAAACATCTAGTGCTTAAGTCGAGGTTCTGAAAGTTTACTCTCTCTCTCTCTCTCTCTCTCTCTCTCTCTCTCTCTCTCTCTCTCTCTCTCTCTCTCTCTCTCTCTCATATCTCACCAGATTGCAATTGTTTTTATTTTGTTTCAATATCTCTCAAATAACATCTAGTGATTAAGTCGAGGTTTTGAAAGTTTACTCTCTCTCTCTCTCTCTCTCTCTCTCTCTCTCTCTCTCTCTCTCTCTCTCTCTCTCTCTCTCTCTCATATCCCACTAGATTGTAATGGAATCCTACGAAATCTCTCATTTCTTGAACGAATCCTCCAGTGCCAAATGGAATAAAAGAAAAATCCTTTCCCCGGGACGAGTCCTTCAGAAAGCATTTCCTCATAGCGTACGAGAAATCAAGCAAAAATACAAAGTAAAATAACAAATAATTCGAGATAGATAAACACAAGGAAACACAAATAAAGCAATAAAAATCAGCTTTCTAATAAATATGACAAATATGATAGAGAAAGATAAAATCGTAGGAAGCTCATATCAAGCAATAAAAAAAAGGCTTTCCAAATATATGACTGAGAAAAGTAAAATCGTAAGAAGCCCATATCAAGCAAAAAAAAAAAAAAAAAAAAAAAAAAAAAACAAAAAAAAAAAAAAAAAAAAAAAAAAAAACTAAATTAAAATAAATTGCTTTCTAAAAAAATAAGAGAAAAATTAGATCGTTGGAAGCCCTAATCAAGGAAAAAAATAAGACAGAAAAATAAAAACGTAGGAAGCAGAAATCAAGCAAAAAAAAAAAAAAAAAAAAAAAAGGAGCTTTCTAAAATAATACGTTGGAAAAAAATAAAATCGAATGATGTCCACATCAAGGTAAAAATACAGCTTAACGAAAAAAACAAGAAAATAATAAAATCGTAGGAAGCCCACGTCAAGGAAAAAATAAAATTTATAAAAAAAATACGACGGAAAAAATTGTAGGAAGCCCATATCAAGGAAAAATACACATTGTAGAATTAACATATCAAGCAAAGCAAAAAACCTTTCTAAAAAATACGAAGGAATAAAATAACATCGTACGAAGCACACAGGACATACCCGCCATAATACAAGTGCAAACTGCGCGATAATGTTGCAGAATAATGTTGTGCAATGAATGTTGTACGGTTAATGCCTGCGAAAATGTTTGAATGAACATTTGGGGCGGCCGGAAGAAGGAACTGCGTGCATGCAAGACTGACTCGCCTCGTTTGCTTGCGGGAATGAACCCGAATGCAAATTTTACGAAAGCCATCTATATGTCACGTAGGGAGATGCTGTGCTGTGCTGTGCTATGCTGTACTGTGCTGTTCACGTCTGGCTGTTATAACTTCATCGCATTGTCAGTTGACACACAAACACACACATACATTAACTTAAATTTAAACATACACACATATATATACACACAAACACACACATATATGTGCGTTTATGTGCGTGCGTGTGACTGCATGAAACATTCATGTCTGTCTTGCATGTATGTATTACATTTTCATAATCCACGCACGTACTTACTCATTTCTATACATAACCGCATTCAATAAAAAAAACATATAATTCAAAACGGCTGATTAAATTGTAAAAAAAAAGTATAATAATAATCAATACGGAAAACACTTAGTAAACTAGCATGAGTAAATCTAAAAATAACGCCAGAGAGAGAGAGAGAGAGAGAGAGAGAGAGAGAGAGAGAGAGAGAGAGAGAGAGAGAGAGAGAAGAGGCAAAATCCCTGAATATCTGGGCCGAGCGTCGGATGACAAAAGGCAGGAATTAACTTAACAGAGATTGGTCAAGAGTGAGTAAGGGAGAAGAGGCCTGTAAAGGCTGCAATGGAAAACCCCAATAGAAGTTTAACGGTATTGAGCAATATATATATATATATATATATATATATATATATATATATATATATATATATATATATATATATATATATATATATATAATTCTAATCCAAGAGACAACTTATTTGAAGGATTGTACCATCACTCCATCTTGAAAGACACCCATGTGAGCTTACAATAATACCCTTCTTTATTAAACGATATCAAACAAAAACAAATATACAGACAATAATAACCACACGAATGACGTAAATAAAGTACAGTAAATCCCTATTACTCACCAAACTATTGCTATAAGAATAAAGGGGTCTTAATGGAGAATATTTACTTAAAAGATAAGAAAGCTCTCAAATAGGGCTTTCTCCAAGAATAGAGTCTCTGGCATGAAAAGGTGCTAGACAAAAGGTGGTAGCCTGGGCAACAATCGGGTGTTCCCTTCACCCCCAGAGAGAGAGAGAGAGAGAGAGAGAGAGAGAGAGAGAAGAGAGAGAGAGAGAGAAAGGGGGACGAGAACGAAACTGTTTTTTGTAAGATTTTAACTTCAGAAAGGGCATACCACATAGCTGCTTGTTGTCAAGTGAGGAGAGAGAGAGAGAGAGAGAGAGAGAGAGAGAGAGAGAGAGAGATTAATTAAAACTCACTCTTTTAAGATCTGTTATTTCAAAACGTGTTTTTCGTTTCAATACCTCCCATAATAAAATGCTATGTCGATGAATGATTTCCCTACTGTCAATTTCTACCGACGAATATCTTATTTCAATGGCTTTCAACCAATCCAAAAGCGTTCATCAAAATCTTACCTATAAAAACTCATACGCATCTTATTTCTATTTCAACGCTCTTCAATAACTACGCTAGAATTGGAGACCAAATATAAGAAATAAAAATTAAAAAACTTCTCGAAAACCGAGACTTTGATCAGTGCTGCCACCTGTCGAGAGCGAAGCTTAACCTTTGAATCAGCTGGTCTTCGCCTCCCGCACAATGAACACCAGAAAGGGCGGCTCGGATTATCCAGCTACACAACTCTCCTCGTTACTTATCATTCTAACGAGGTACAGAGTTTGTCAACAGAGTTTGTTCAAAAGGTATTCGCTGCCTTTACGCGGAAGCGTCAATAATTTTTCTTTTCTGTCGTGTTCAACAAAGCTGGTTTATTGTGCTGTGTAATAAGGAATTTTAGTTTATGTTTCAGACGAGTATAAAAAAAACATAAGGGCCGAGATTAGGAAAAGATTAAATGTGTACCCAAGTTGAGAGAGAGAGAGAGAGAGAGAGAGAGAGAGAGAGAGAGAGAGAGAGAGAGAGAGAATACTTGACCCAATGGAGGCTTGGACAACGGTCACAGGTGCAGTAAAGTTATACTTGAGAGAGTTACCTGTGAGTGTTGGCCCTCCAAGAAACCTCCATACGCACTTGTGAGTCCTTCATTATGTAGTAGTTTATAAATGCGTATGAGTTTGTATTTGTGCGTATAGGTGTTATATTATGAATAGGCAACTTAATACTTTTAAAAGCCTCAAAACTCATCCAGTATTGCAGATAAGTAACCCCACGAACATTACTAAACTATTTATTGAGAGAGAGAGAGAGAGAGAGAGAGAGAGAGAGAGAGAGCCGAGAGCGAGAGAGAGAGAGAGAGAGAGAGAGAGAGAGAAATAAAAAAAAATTACTCCTCATAGCACCGAAAAGCAACTCACGACTTCAGCAAAGCTGAATAAAAAGTAACATATGGAAATTAAAGAAAATAAAAAACAAACAAACATGGTAGTCTAATGTAGTTTTAACCGTCTGTTGAAGATATCAACTGCAAATATCCGTTTCCCGAAAGGCAGCAACTTTGAGTATTCGACTCTCACAGTTTCACCAATTTCCATTTTATCCGACGTTAAATAAAAAAAGAAAAAACGACATTTACAAAACATCCTCCTTCGGAACCAATGTTGATACGATCTTCACGCCTGGGTGGAGCAGAAAAAGCCAGGGCAGTAGCAACAAACGAAAGCAAATAACATCAAACAAACGCCTGAAAAAAAAGAAAATTCGTCGGTGTACTTCACGCAGCATATATATATATATATATATATATATATATATATATATATATATATATATATATATATATATAATATATATATATATATATATATATATATATATATATATATTCCTAAAAGCTATCTCCTTTCCGATGTGACATTTTCCAGTCCCCCCCTCCCCCACCTCGACTGCTTTGGATACGGAATGGGAATATGTGCGATTCTCGGTTGCTGAGGACCTCATTATCGTAAATCCCCCCCCCAACCTCCCCCCCCCCCCCCCCCCACCGCCACCCCATCTGTAATGGGTTTTGTTTCTCGGGGCTTCTGGGATGTTGGGCGGCCGATGACGTCATGCGGTGCTCACCGCTCCTGCTGTGGGATGGAAACCTGACTGGAATTATTCGTCAGGTTTTATTGGTTTTTGGTGTGTTTGAAACTGTACTCTCTCTCCTCTCTCTCTCTCTCTCTCGTCTCTCGTCTCTCTCTCTCTCTCTCTCTCTCTCCCCGAGAAATAGAAAAAATGCAAATCCAGGAAGGAGGAAATATTCTCTCCTTCTCTCCGAAAGAGACTCATTCCCAGGTTAATTTCCATTCCGACATAAAATACTACTTTTTCCCAGAAAGTCTTTTTCCCGAACGAGTCGGCTTAGGTTAGTGTGGTGCGGTTATTTTTTTTTTTTTTTCTTTTTGAGGGGGGGGGGGTCGAAGTGGGGAGTTATGACCTTGGAATTTTGTGAGGGTTGTTGTATTTGGTAGATTATATATATATATATATATATATAATATATATATATATATATATATATATATATATACATACACTATTATATACATATATATATATATATATATAATATATATATATATATATATATATATATATATATTCCATATTCCGGTATTTCTTCTTTCCTTATAGATGTTATATTTCGGTAACATCAGCAGATGGTTTTTGGAGAAAGGTTGGAACTCTCCTGCCCTCCCCCCCCACCCTCTCCCTACCCCTCCCTTCATCAAGGGCTATTTGATCGCTGATGCGAAGTTAGGCACCGATCGTTTCGCCTCCTCCTCCTCCTCCCAGATTAGGACGAAATTTGGGAATTAGCGTTCTATGGTTTCTTGGGAATAAGCGTTCCAGGTTCAATGATAAGAGTTATTAAATTTTGTTGTAATGTATGTCTGTCATGTTTTGTGGTATATGGTTTTTGTTTACCAAGTCCGAATAGCTGTCACCTATAATCCTTTAATTGTCTGGAAAATTGTATCTGAGATGATTGTCTTAAACCTTTAATTGCACCCATTGTTTATGCTTGTTTGGGAAGGTTTCTTATCTTCCAGGTGTGTCGGATTCTAGGTACTAATCCCTTTATAATCCCTATCTGTCAGTTATACGAACCTTCTTGTATTCTTTTCTCGTATTTATGTCAGTATCTGCTCAGTAAAGGACTTTTACAAGACGAAGATCTTGCAGACTCCTTCGTTAATTTTTCTTCTTCGTGCATTTACTTTATATATATATATATATTATATATATATATATATATATATATATATATATATATATA
>NC_061095.1:462122-549131 GCF_015104395.2 Macrobrachium nipponense
TAGAGATATGGGTGGCCAGTTAGAAAATAAAAGGGGTTATGGCTTAGCGATAGTTTTCGAACGACAAAGCTTTGTGGGATTGTGGAAAATTGTTAAATTGTTAGATCTCGGTTGCTAAGTGAAAAAGGGGTAGAGAAAATATCCGTCCGTGGGATGGGGGTTTGGGGATGAGGAAAGAAAATTTCCTATTAGGGTCATCAAAATTTGCCCTAGTACCGAGATTCTTCAGGGCGGGAGTCGTGAGAGCAACTCAGTTTGGTTTGTAAGTGACAGTTGCTAGGTGCGTTTTCACCGATCGCGTTTGTATTGTGCCGACGAGATTTACGTGTTTACGAGAATTTCGAGTTTATTTTGTTCCCATTATGGAGTGGTGAGTGTTTAAAACTATTTGTTTTGGGAATTGGTTGGGTTTTTGTTTTTAAATATTTCAGGGTTATGGGATTGGTTCAAAGAGGTCAAACAACTTTTTCTTGTTCTTTTGACCCGCCATCAGTGAGGACCGTGTTTCCTTTTTTTGTTTTTTTCTTTCTTCCTTTTTATTTGCACCGTGTTTATAATAGACGTATTTTGTCTTTTTGTTTTAAACACATGAGAGTGTATAGAGATGTGTTTTTTGCATGTGAACTGTGCTTAGATAAGCGGCCACAATTTTACGGGCTCAGCACATTTCTGCAGAGAGGTGCCTTGCATTGCGAGGGTATACTGGCATCCCTCGGGGGGATAGTTGCATGGAAGGTACCACTGGCCTCCCTCGAAAGATAGTGCAGGGAGATGGGCACTAGTGTATACCTTGGGAATGGGTCCTCAGACACTGTTCAAGGGGAGATGGGGGTACTGCTGGCACGCCTGGGAGTGGTCTGCCCGCTTGACTGAGGGTTGTTTTCAGGGGGGAAAAAACCTTTTTTTTTTTCTCATTGGGGGTGAACTCCCCCTTTTCCTTTTTTTTCTTTGTGTTGGGGTATGGGTCTGGCCTTGACATTGGATGCTAAGATATCAGCTGATTGATAAGTTGATGAAGTGAAACGTCCGTAGAGTCTTTTTTTTAGAAAAGAGATTTTTTTTTTTTTTTTCTCTCTTGGACGGAAGAGAAAAAGGAAATAAAAAGAGATTTTTCTTTCCGTGAATGCGGGGAAAAGTAGTTAACATGCACGGGATGTGTTATATGTTTCTTTGTGCCTTGGAAGACACAAATAAATAAGGGGGATACAACAGATTGATTTTTTTTGTTTTTGATTGTTGTTGGGAAATTTACTTTGAAATGCCGATGATTGGTGTTTGTTATCTGTGTTGTGCATGGTGTTATGTCATGGTGTATGCTGGAGAAATTGTATGTCATAGGATTCAGCAATACTGTTGTATGCTATTTGAATTTCACCTTTACTTGAAATTTTTGCAAGAGAATTATTGCTATGGAGAGTTGTTATTATTGTAACTACCGGCCAATTGCAATCACAACGATAGCATCGAAGATACTTGAGTCGGTTCTTCTTGTGAGACTTCTCCCCTTTCTACACACCACTGACAACCAGTTCGGGTTTAAAGCAAACCACTCAACCGACACCTGCATCTACATACTGAAAGAATTGCTGAACTACTACCTATCATCAGCATCTCCGGTTTTCCTGTGTTTCGTAGATGTGAGAAAAGCATTTGACAGAGTAAACTACCTGAAGCTATTCCTGAAGCTGCATAAAAGGGGCACACCCCTATATCTAATTGGCATTTTACATTGCTGGTTCTCCACACAGCAATTCCTGTGTCAAATGGGGCAACATATTATCGTACACCTTCGGCTCCCTAACGGGCTTTGGCAAGGGGGCATTCTCTCTCCATACCTGTTTAATACGTACACAGATGCCTTGAATGTCAAACTGAACTCACTCCCAATCGGATGCACTGTCAATGAAACAACTATAAACAACCTCTGTTACGCCGACGATATGGTTCTGATTTCCCCATCAGTGCATGGCCTCCAGCGACTCATCGACACTTGCCGCCAATATGCAGAGGAATTTGATATAATCTACAACGAAACCAAGACCCAGTGCATGTCGCTTCTCCCGAGATCGCTTAAGCATATTGCAGAACCACAAATTTTCCTCGGAAACCATCGGCTGGAATTTGTGCGCGAATTTCCGTATTTGGGTCACATTATTACCGACGACCTAAAAGATACGCAGACATTGAACAGAGGCGTCGTAAACTATGTGCAACTGGCAACATGATTGCAAGGAGGTTTGCCTTCCGTCACCGAGACATGAAACTGCTGCTCTTCCGCTCGTACTGTTACAGTATCTATGGGTGCACCCTGTGGACGAACTATACCCGAGAGACCATGAGACGTATCACTGTGTGCACATGCCATTCTGAGACGCCTCACAAACACTCCACGCTACCACTCCGCCACACGATGTTCTTAGAAAACCACCTGGACAATTTAAAAATCATTGTAAGGCGAACAATGTCCAGCCTGGTAACCCGAGTGAGAAACAGCGGCAACTCGCTCATACAAAGCGTCCTAAGGAGTGAAGCAAGAAGAAGATCTAAATTGTGGGAAAGATGGGAAAATGAGGCCTTTGTCCCCTAAAGGACTTAAATATCTGTATTGGCAAGATGTCATCTGCAGATTCTGTCATTATTATATTTATTGGTGATATTTTACTTTTTCATTATTTCTGTGATTGCTATCAAGTTAAAGTTTGTAGTTATATATATATATATATATATATCTATATTAATAATATATTATAGAATATATATTTAATAGTTATATATAGTCTCTGTGTGTCGTATGTATAGTTGGGTACGTATATTAGTATAATATATATATAATTCTATTATAATATATATAATATAATTATTTAAAAATATATATATAAGTATATCTTATATAATATATATTATATATATGTATGTATGTGTATAGTATATATATGTATTATTATGATGTATATATGTATATATATATATATATATAGATGTATATATGTATATATATATATATATATATATATATGTACATTCAATTTATGTATTTAGCCCTCTGGACCAGACTACTGTAACCACCTAAGGTCTCTAGTGAAATTTAAGCTATATAATTTGTGCACTAACTGTTATAACTCTCAATGCATTTTTTTTCTCACCAATATTATTACTATTACCAGTATTATGATTACTATCTTTTATGCTACCTCAGCTATTTTGTGGATAAGTGCCGATTACTAATTTTTCCTATCATGTTGACTCATATATCTAGATTGTGTATGTTACTGCGTATTTTGTATGTTCATTATATATGGTCTTGAACCGAAATAAAGGATATTATTATTTTATTATATGTTATTATTAATACTATTTATTACTTAGATGTGGTCACGGGAGGTTTGCTTAAGTCATAATTATCATTACGGGAGAATTGTTTTACGAGAGATTTGAGATATTTCATGGGAGATTAGTTGATAATTATTACAGATAATTATTCAAGGAGAATTATTATAATGAATTAATGGGAGAAGTCTTGTGTTAATTAATTGTTGAGTTTTTGTAACTTTGTAGAATATTTCAGTGATTCATGGGGGATGAGTTTTGCTGAATCTTGATGAATCTGGCTGAATCTTGCTGAATTGTGTTGAATCTTGCTGGGGGAATTTTTTGTTTTGGCTGAATATTTTGCTGAATTTTTGGAGAATGGACAAGCATTAACATTGGTGATATTTTTTGTACTGATACTGATGATTTTGATGATAGCAATTTTTTTTGGTGATTTTGTGATAATGATATTTCTGATACTGATTTTTTTTATACTAATACGTGGATGCCGTAATGCTATCAAGGGAGGTGAAATCTTTTTTGAATATGGGAGGAACTAACAACACATTGTTTTAGTTTTTTTTCTTTTTTTTATGAGTTCAGTCAATAATTTGCTTGACATCTAGTGGAGTTATGGGAGATAGTTAACAGGTGGCCGTTGATTTTCCTTTTCTCCTTTTTTGAAAATTAATCCATCAGCTGTTGACCAAGTTTTATTTACCATGGGTGCAATTTGAAGTTTATTTTTTCTCTCCAGTTGTGTGGATATTTTTTGTTTTTTTAATATCTCAGTTCATGACTTAGAGTCATTGTTCTGGAACGTGTTCGTGTTTTAGCTATTTGATGCTATAGAAAAATATATGGGAGAATTTCTTGCATGTTTTGGATGCATACGTAGTGGCACTACATTTTTTCTCTGGATATTTGTGTTCCAGAAATTGTGAGTTTCTTGCACAATACCCTTGTCGTATTTGTGACAACTTTGTGAGAGATAGGAAACTTGGCTAAGTTTTCTAGTGACTTATGTCGTAGTACATATGGAGAAGTCTTGGCTAAGACACTGTGAGTTGGGAATTCTGTTATAATGACTTGTGGCACATTAGTGATTTTTTCTAGAATTTTCTAGACAGTTTTTGTTTGCCGAGTTTTTGCCCTTTTTTTATTTTTTTAGCAATTGCTAAATGGAGAGAGTTTTTTATAGTTTTTGACTATAACATTGAGTTATTCTCTGGAGAATTGGAGTTATAATTGAGATATATTTGGAGAGATAATTGGAGGTATATATTATTTTGGAGTTATATTTTGAGATATAATATATGGGAGATATATTTTTGGCCATTTTTGATATTTGCCAATGTGATATGAGCTATGTTTAGTTCAATTATTTTGCAGCCATCTTTATTGCAAATGGAGACATTTTTTTTTTTTGGAGATTATGGGGCAATATTTGTGAGTGTGTGAGTTAGATGCCTTGAGAGCACATTTTTTGGAGATATATATTTTTGGAGCCTTGTTTTGTTCCACATGGAGTTATTGGGGAAATAGAGGTAAATATTTTGTATTTGCCGAAATAGAGGTGATTATTCTCTATTCTTGGAGTGGTGTTTTTTTATTGACATATGGCTATTGGAGAAATAAGAGAGAATAATATAATGGGGTTGGTTTTTAACCAAATGGAGGAAATATTTTTATAACCGGAGTGGTGTTATTATTAATATGGTGTCTCATAATGGAGTTGGAATTAATCTTTGGCGGGTGACCCTTTTTTTTGTGGTTGTGGAGTTTTTTTGAGCCAAGAGGAGATTTCTGAGGTTCTCTTCTTTGGTTTCGTGTCTATTTAGAGGCGAATGGCATTACTGCATTACGAGTCATTTGGAGATGTGTGCATTTTTTATGTTCACAAGTGTATTATTTTTGGAGAAATATAATTTGGGGCAAAGTCATGTTGGGAGAATGAGTCTTTGAGACAGTCTTTGAACACATTAGTCATATCCTGGAGTTAATTCTGTGAAATGTGTCAGTTAGACCTTTTTTTCTAGAGAATCATGAGTTTCCAAACTTATGTGTCTGACTAGACAATTCTTATGCTGATGTTAGAGCATACGTCCGCAGGCGATTTTTCTGCTGACAAGCGATGTGATGAGCCGTGTGCTGACTATTTTCCTCTGATGATGATAGATCAGAATTTTTGCAATATCTGGAAATGTTGACAATAGCATTTCATTTCACGAAAGGCGCATGTGTGAGAGTTTGCTTTCTGGCAAAATTCCATAACTTTACATGGAGCATTCCTTGGGAAAAATGCGGGAGTTATGCATATTATACATGTATTATGTATTTTGTGATTGGGGAAATCTTCTTGTGACTGTCCTTTTTTTTTTATTATTTTTCTTCCTTTTCCTTGAGAGATATAATTTGGGGATTGAGCTTAAGTAACATTTCTTTTTTGGACAGGAGATTTGATTTTACCGGGAGATGTAATTTTCGGGGGTTGCTGCTTAAGTAATGGGAGTTTGACACTACGTCTCATTGTAATTAATTATTGAGCAGTAAAGGGGTTCTTGCTGTTAAAAGTTGGAGATTTTTGCTGATTTTGTGGGTTGTTCAAATATTAGAGTTTGAGAGAACATTTTTTGGGTCTGGGTGTGTTACGTGATTCTTTTTTTTTTTCTTGAGCTCATTGCGATTTTTATCTTTTCTTCTTTTTTTTTTCTCTTGTGAGCACATTCGAGTTTGAAATGTGAGTGCAGAATTCCGTAGAGTTGCTGTGATTTTTTCTGAGTTTGTGTGTGTGCTGATGTGTGAGTTTGGAGAATTGAGTTGGCGAACTTGATGTGTTTTTTTTTTTCCATTTGAGAGTTGTGATAATGACTTATCATTTTAGTAGTCATATTAAGAGAGTTAATTGGGAGACGTTCAGTTAGTATTTCTGACTTTTTGAGATCATTGTTTGATAGAAGTAGTATATCTGGGTTAGTTTTCTTGGATTGACCAGTGACTTGACTGACATACTAACGCCAAAAAAGTCGTTCCCCGACGCCAGCAAGACGTCCACCAGCCGTGAAGAGAGGTTGCTGCCATGTTGTCCAGGTGATTACAAGGAATTTCCATTGTGGGTGATCGCGAGAATCCTACAGCGTGTTTTTTGGGGATCTGCAGAAGCCGTGAGAAGTCTTCTACAATGAGGGAGGCATTCCGTCTTCCTACAGCCTGCTATAGCCTGTTGCTGTCTGTGCAGCTACTTGCAGACAAGCAAAGAGGGATATTCAAGAATCCTAATGCAGAAAATATGAGAGAAAATGCGTCTTGTGTTATTGGGAGATAAAGCGTGATAAGACTTTATTTTATAATGCCAGAGACGTGCAGTTTTACTTATATTTTGTTTTAAGCCGGCCAGTGTTTTGTGTTATAAGCAATTTTGCTAGGCGGGGGGCTAGCATATAAGGTGGCGAGCTATCTGTAAGGCCTAGGGTTTTTGGATTAATAATATATTGTCCATGTGTTCCCTGGGACTATGGAATGTGGAGAACAGTGTAGAGGTGACGACCTGAGAGTAGCTGATCAATGAGTTTCTAGGGGTGGCGTGAGATAAAAGTGCTTAGTTCGACAAGTCAATGCACGACAGTTTATGAACTCTTCTCAAAGTGCCTTTGTGAAACTGGATGCAGCTAGAACCGTGAGGCGCTATCGAACTGTGTGTTCGTATGTACGTGTGCGCCTCTTTCTGTTAAAAGTGTTATACCCAAGCCTATGGGGGGATTTTGACATAGGGCTTCAAGTCACAGCCAAGATGCCGTGGCATTCGCCGGGGGAGTTTTTTTATTAATAGTGTTTAGTGTCCGGTTGTTTGGGTAAGTGTTGAAGTGCTTTAGCCAAAGGGATGGCTTGTTTGATATCTTGTAAGATGTTCCATTTTATTAACTTTGTCTTTAAACTTGTGTGTGTACTTACCGGGATGTGTTCTGTATCTTTGAAACAGACGGATCTGGAATGCGGGGGGACAAAGAATTCCCAGAGGGGTGTAGACTTTTTTTGGTGACTAGACATTGTACTGTTTTTGAGTTAGTCTGTAAGACTGGATTGCTTGGTTGATTGATTTATTTATTCTTGTTAATAAACGTTGATGTTATGATGCAACTCTCTCATTTTCATTACCTGTTAGAATGGAGAGAAAGAGGTGGAGAGAGAGAAGAGAGATTCCTTGGGAGAGAGAGAGAGAGAGAGAGAGAGGGATTGCCGAGAGAGAGAGAGAGAGAGGCTGTGTGTGTGATGTTGTGTGTGTTGCCTTACCTTATGAATAATGGGGGAAATCCCCCCAGTTACACACACACACACATATATATATATATATATATATATATATATATATATATATATGTGTGTGTGTGTGTGTGTGTGTGTGTGTGTGATGTGTATGTGTGGTGTGTGTGTGGTGCTTCCTCGAATATCACGAGTAGATTTACACCCTAATCCTTGCATGTCAGGAATATAGATAATAAACGTACCAGGGAGTCGAGGAAGCTTCAGATCTTGTCCAAGGATGACACCCAATGGGGGTCTAATGAGTGTCGCCCCCCCCCCCCCCCCCCCCCCCCGCCCTCCTTTCACTCTGCCTAATGAGGGGACTCGCGGTGCCAACTTTATTATCCCGATAAGCCTGACAGATGGTGTTCAAATTCCCACGTCTCGTTCATTTTTTGGAAAGGGCAGGATTAAAGAGGAGTCGGTTCCTGGTTTTTTAAGGAGGAGACTGTTAGGTAGCCAGAAGTGACGGGCAAAACTCATCTTTTTTGGTAGTCGATGACTTCGATTACTTTGGTGGTCAGTAATCGATTAGTAATCGATTACTTAACCCTTCGTGGACTGGGAAGTTCAAAATTACCTAGAAGTCTAATGTGGTCCACACGGACCCCATTCTTTTGAGTCAGATAAATACATTATGTATGAACTCAGAATTGCTAAACTTTACATGTGTATTCTTCAGGCCTTTGTGATGAAACCCAGTATCGTTTTTGTTTATATTGTAAAACAAAAAATTTCCCATTTGTGTGTAAAAAAACAGTGAAAAAAATGCCTTTATTTAAAAAAATTTCAATTCTCCTCAATTAAACAAGTAAATATTAGCAATTAAAGACAAAAAAGACATACGGGTTATTGTTTTTGGTTCTTTTTGACACAATCAAGCAAATTCGATATGCAATCTTTACAAATAAAGTTACAATGTGCATCACACACTGGGTCACCACATGATGTGCACGATTTTTTTTTTTTTTTTTTTTTTTTTTTGTTCAGCTTCCTCGGACACTTGGAACAACGCCTTTTCTTGGTTTCTTGGAGCTGGGTTGTAGAGGGAAGTGCGTGTCTTCCTACTCATGAAGGCTTCCATACATTGAGTTATATGCCTTGGGGAAAATTCAGCTCGTAAACCTTCTGGAAACGCCGCGGATCTGTGGCTTACAAAGCTGTTCAGCTAAGTCAGAGACAAAAATTCCTGCGCTTTAGGTTTTCAGTATAGACATTAGAATTGTTTTTCCATGAAACATACAGCAGCATTATATCCTGCAACATCAATCATCCAGTAGAAAAAATAACCAAATGCCATCTATTGGTGACTCTTTTCCATGCATAGTTCTTGACTAAGAGGTCTAAGGTATCAACCCTACCTTTTGTTGCATTATAGTCCAAATCATATCGGGTTTGAAAGGTTCATCTTCTTGTATCTTATTGTCATAATTACCTCCTTGTGATCTTCGGGGACATAGCTGCATATCATAAGATGGTGATCTTTGCTGAAGCCAAATTTTGTTGATTGCACTTTGCGATACCGCGATGCTTGAAACGATAGGGGTATTTGCCGTTTATTTTTCCTGGGTGTTCCCAGTAGAGTAATATCTTGTTCAGTAGTTCTAGAGCAAGGCTAAAATCTGTAAAGAAGTTGTCACATGCAACATTTCTTCCTGAATTAGCAATAGTTTGTGGTGAGATCCCCGAACAACCCTACTGGCTTGTTGCCGTTCCGGACCATCAGGACTATGTCCCTGAATAGATTTGCATTAGGAGATAGATTTTGTTAGAGATGAACAGCAGTCAGACTCTTCGACCTATTTGTATGCTAACTGTATAATGACTGTTGACTCTGTAGGCTCTTTTGTTATACACTATGAAAAGTTTTCAAAGAATTGTTTACTTTAAAGATAAAAAAGGCAATTAACAAACTAGTTTCAACAAATTAGGGCATTTAACAACCACTTACACCCAGGAGAAGCACCAATAATTTAACTTACGATTATTATGGCATTAGCAACTAGATACATGCAGAAGAAGCACCAATAAATGACTTCAGAAATAATATTATGGAAAAATGATTTGATATGTAGATTGGGCAGAATGCTCTAAGCTTAGAAAACAGATAGTTTTTAGAATTGCACCAGAACAAAATAGAGAAGAATTAGGGACGCGGACGACCGATGGGGTCCCTAAGGACACCAGAGGTCTATTTTGAGCTGTCATTCTCTTAAAATTGATTATCCTAAGCTATTAACGCTTGTGAATATTCATAAACCACTAACGATTAAAATTAAGCTATGGATATTTTTTAGTAGATAGCGAAAGAGATATGTCATACCAAAGACAAACTGGGGGTGTCAGGGACCCCACCTGTCCACGAAGGGTTAACGATTACTTTCACGGGAAACTGGTACATTACACTTAATACTACAGTATAATCAATAGGGTGTGTCAATTTTGGGGGTTAAAAGGGAAAAATAAAATTCTTGCTTTTTGGTGTTAATTTATTGTTGCCTTTTGACTTACAGAACAAAATTCTGGCATGAAAAGTAATTTCAAATTCCTCTTACCTACATCAAAATGAGTTCAAATTTACATATTCTGAGGATTCTTAACAAAATTGGCATCCACTAACATCTTAGAGTTTCAAGCCTCATATATAATATAATGTACAACAGTATACTACTTGAAACTAGCCAGTCTTCACATCCTTCTTACAGTTGTTTCTTTCCAGCAGTTACCGGCTTGCTACTTGTGCTCTGATGCATCCTTCTCATTTTTCGTGACTGTAAACATGGCCCGCGGCTTCGGTGACCATTGTAACACATCTTTCAACACTTTGTGTGTGTGAAGGCCACTTTGGTACTTGCATTGGTGTGTCTGAAGTGTTTTAAATCTTTACTATTTAAGGATGTTGCCAATGGTGGTTCCAAGACTTCAGTTATTCAAATCAAGCAAGTCTCACAGTTTTTTATGGCATTGACACTTAACTGGGCTACTTTTCTTTGATTATAGAGTAAGTCTCCCAACTGGTCATCGTCCATTGGAGTACCGGTAATTCTTAGGATGATTTCTACAGCTTCAGCACAAAGTTTTGAACAATGGCTGGAAAGCATGGCTTGCAATACTGCTTCTTCTGGTCGAGCAAACCAGGCGGACCTCCTCACCACAAGGTAATACGAACATCTCACACCAGCTTGTTTTGTGGTCTTTACAAGCTGCAACTGAAACAACAGGTGACTGGGACCATCTACCCACTTAGGATTGAGCTTCACATTAAACCAGTTGGGTAGATAAACACCAATAATGTATAATTAACAATGAACCTCAAATTCTTCAGTGCTTGTCCCCTCAATTCGAGTTTAGAAATCCAGATCCTGCAGAAGCGTAGAGCTGTAGTTAGCCAACGGCTTTGACTGACAGGTCCAATCTCCAACAGAGCAAGTGACTGAGGTACTTTTCCTGATTTTATTGCTTGAGCAATATGATAAGCATAGGACTGATCTGTGCTGAGGTCTTTGACAACTTCTTCAGGTAACACTGGAATGAGAGACCTACATCAAACCTTTGGAAATTCATTTATTTCTAGGTGTGTTGCGTCATCCAGCATGTTGCCAAAGGGACCTGACCACTTATTATGGCTTTTTGTAGGCCCATCAAGTTCCTGAATGAGGTGGCGAAGAGGCAGCTCACCTATATGTAAATCACACACAAGCCATACAAGTCTTATTCCAAGTTTTTTCTCTAAATAATTCATTACACTTCTTCCCTCCCAGTCAGTTGTCACTGAAGTTGAATCGCCACCAATAGCCTACAGTGAATTTACAAGTCGTCTCTCTTGAAGCCAACATAATATGTTATCAGCTATTATCTCTGCAATGTTTCTTCCCTTCCACTTCAGTCAGGCGTAGAACGAAGCAAAAACCGACCACCAGGCTCAGAAAGGACAGTGTAGCGTTCTTTGATTAGACTTGGACATTTTCTTCTTATTCCCTCTGCTTCTAGCAGAACTTTGGTTTCTGCATTTTTCCATCAAACAAAAGAGGAGGAGAATCCTCCTTCCTTAATTCTTTTTCTTGCTGGTCAAATATCTCATTCATTATTTTTGGTGTGCTCTTCTCATGTAATTATGATCTATAATCAAGGCTGAATCCCTATGACTGATGAGGCCTGCATCTGTCCAAAAGTGGCGGTTTGCAAATTTCCACAGCCTTACGGAGTCTAGTGTGGTGTCGAATACTAGCTAATGCAAAGTTTGAAATGTTTCTTGCGTTGTATTTTCCTTTCTTTGGGGAAGCTTCAGAAGTCACTTTAGAACTATCATCTGACGATACTTCATTTTCTTCAGAAGATCCATCGAACAACTGATAAACATCATGGCAATGCTGTTCTTCTCTTCTCATGACTTCTTCATTCGTTATTCTTTTCTTTTCTTCCTTCTGTCTGACAAGTTCCTTCCTTCTGCCTTTGTCCTCACGGTGACCTTGATAAAATCTAGTTCTAAAACAGGTCTCTTTTCACAAAGGGCAACAGCAATCAACGTGGGAATGATTTCCTTTTCTTACAAGAGGGAGAACAATCTTTTTGAACACAAACTATGAATTATTTGCAGCTCAAAATACAAAAGTGTATCAAGTGAGTGTATGTTGTTTCTTTAAGATTAAGCTGGCTTTATGCCAGCACGGGCTCTTGCTCAAGAGCAGCCCGTAGGAGAGAGTGTATAAAGGCATTTTTCCTTGCCAAGTTTCCTGTACCATGTGATACCTAAATTGCTTTTTGCCACAATCACTTAAGTTTTAGCCCAGTTGTTCGACACTGAATGATCACTGGGAGGTTTGAGTAGGGCATGTAGCTGTTGTCCATTGGTTGAGAAGATGGGGTATGATGTCATTCATGAGTTCCTTATCCGTATAGTTCCTTCTGTCCATGGAATTTGGTTCTTGAAGGAGTAACCCAAATAATAATGATACTTTAGGATAAAATTGATGTAGGATAGGGTTATTTTAATTTACTTTGGCATACATATCTCACATTTCGGAGTAAAAAGGCACAATAATTGCACTACAAAATGTGATTTTTCGCAAGTTAAGAAAATTGACAAACCCTAATAATCAAGTCCAGAGGTCCTTGGTATTAATTTATACAATTATGGTTTATCTCTCTCTCTCTAAGCTAAGAAACCTTGAAAATTATAACAAATGAGGACTGGTATTGGCAACAAGTTCAAGTTTAAATCTATATGTATTGTGTTTGTTATTCCATTAGGCACACAAGTAAAGATCGATAATCCATTTATATGAATAATGAATTCAGAAAAAAAATTCCCCGAGTCTTTATCCTAAAATAAAACGGATGAATATTCTTATTCTTTATTTTTCATGAAGATATGAAGAGCTAGCTGATAAGAAAAAAAAAAATTCTCCTTGAAAGAAAGCTTGATATTTCTATTTAGTTTATAATTTTTTGTTTTGAATAAGAACATATTTATTATTTTCTATAAGAAAGCAAAATAGATTTTGAAAATCCTTTTAAAATAAATATAAATGCAGTGTAAGGCTCCCCTAACGGATATTAACAAAAAAAGAAATTCGTCTCGTTAAAAAAAAAAAAGGTAATCGACTACTTGGAAATGTAATCGACTGCTGAGATTTTTAAAAAGTAATCGATGTAATCGATTACTAATAATCGATGACGCCCATCATTACTAGCCAGGTTAGGAATGTTTTAGGGATTCGTGAGTGTAGGATGTGGACTCATATGATTAGTCAGTTTGTGACGGTATGTAATTTGTGATCGTAGGATGTGGTCTTCTATAATTCGTCAGTGTAGGATGGAGTCCTATATGATTTCTCAGTGGAGGATGTGGTCTTATATAAGTTATGAGTTTAGGATGTGTTATTATTTAATTTATCAGTTTAGTATGTGGTCTTATATAATTTACGAGTTTTGAATGTAGTCCTATATGATGTCAGATGTTAAATCATTCTTTTTTCTATTTCTTTATATATATATATATATATATATATATATATATATATATATATCTATATATATATATATATATATATATTCTTTTATACACTCAACCCTCCCACTGATTCCTGGCTAACACGAAACACAGCCTTTAGTGCATATCTCGTTTACAGCGCGTTCAGCTTCGCAGTCATGCGTGCATAAAGCAGCTCGCTCGTGCGACGCTTCTGCTTCCGCCCACACCATTAGCCGCCCGGGAAATACACACACACAGACACACACACATACACGCTCGCCTTATTTGAATCGAATTGAATTCGCGTCCTTGAACACGTTTTTTGGATTTGGCGTCTTCTGTCTTCCTAATGAACGCGGTTTTGAGCTTTGAACTTCAATTGCTTCACTTGGGGAGGTTTGTCGTAATAAGTGAATTATACACTTCAGTTTCATTGGAATGGTGTCAGTTTTGTTATCTATATATATATATATATATATATATATATATATATATATATATATATATATATATATCACACATATCCACAGGTGATAAATAAGAGACAGGGTGTAGGTCCTGACCGGTTTCGGCTTTATTTTCAAGCCATTGACAAAGGACCGATACATAGTATTAGAATTCACAAGTATATATACTACAGAGACAGTACTGACGAACATACACACAACCGTTTGAGACTGCAGATCCACCCAGGCAGGTGTCAAGGTAGGATTTTTGAAAGCCACTCCTACCTTGACACCTGCCTGTGGGTGGATCTGCAGTCTCAAACGGTTGTGTGTATGTTCGTCAGTACTGTCCTCTGTAGTATATATACTTGTGACTTCTAATACTATGTGTCGGTCCTTTGTCAATGGCTTGAAAATAAAGCCGAAACCGGTCAGGACCTACACCCTGTCACTTATTTTTCGCCTGTGGATATGTGTATAAACGAATCACGTGCTACAGTGATTATAATCATATATATATATATATATATATATATATATATATATATATATATACTATATATATGTATGTATATATAAATATGTATATATATTAAATATATAATATGTATATACATACACATTTAAGATCTGTGTTGCTATTTATTTATTTATTTATTTATTTATTACGAGTTTTCTCTGTTTATTCGTTATCATAGTACCACCATTTTTCTGATAACCCAATAGAGAGAGAGAGAGAGAGAGAGAGAGAGAGAGAGAGAGAGAGAGAGAGAGGAGAGAGAGAGGCCTATCGTAATGACAAAAGAGAACTATAAACATTCATAACCTAATAGAGAGAGAGAGAGAGAGAGAGAGAGAGAGAGAGAGAGAGAGAGAGAGAGAGCTTACCTTTCATAACCAGAGGTAGACAGAGACAGAGACAGATATATATTACCTTTCATAACCAGAGAGAGAGAGAGAGAAAGAGAGAGAGAGAGAGATTACCTTTTATAACCAAGAGAGAGAGATATTATCTTTCGTAACAAGAGAGACAGAGAGAGAGAGAGAGAGAGAGAGAGAGAGAGAGAGAGATCACCTTTCGTAACCAGAGAGAGAGAGAGAGAGAGAGAGAGAGAGAGAGAGAGAGAGAGATAACACTTTCGTAACTAGAGAGAGAGAGAGAGAGAGACGAGAGAGAGAGAGAGAGATATATTACCTTTCGTAACCAGAGAGAGAGAGAGAGAGCGAGAGAGAGAGAGAGAGAGAGAGAGAGCGAGCTCAGAGTTCAAGTTCCCCTAACAGGGGGGGAGGGGGTGGGGGTTGAGGGTTCAGATTAAACTCCCCTCCGGATCTGCTTCCTGTGACGCAATCTAGCTTAGCGTGGGGGCTTTGCCCCAGTCAATCCCGGAATGGGTATATACACATTCGTACATTCCAGGAATTGCTACGCCTTTCCATCCACTGGCTGGAATTATGACGTTCCTCCCCGTAGGATGTCATAAGTTTTTCCTCTTTTGATATTTTAAAGTTCTGCTTTATCATCGAAAAATAAATGCAAATTAGATCAAAGCTTCCCCCTCTTCCATTTAAACCTCCCCGCAATAGCGGATCCAGTTAGGGGGTTGGGGGGGGGGGGGTGGGGGGGGGGGGGCACCTGGGCACTTCCCCACCAACCCCGCCCCCTTCTCCATGAAGAATAATGACCAAATATAACACTGAAGATTTAGGTGAGAGTAACATAAATGAGGAATATAAAAATGGGGAAAACATAACAGATCTATTTAGAAATAATAAATGTTTTTGTTTTGAAAAACAATACAATATTTGTGCAGGATGAATATATATACTATATATATATATATATATATATATATATATATATATATATATATATATCTATATATATATATATATTAAAAACAAAGAATTATTTCACCTCATCATCCTCTTATGGACCATTAGTAACGTTAGAAAATATATTGAAATTCATATCAGCAAAGAAATCCCACGAGGTCACGATGACGTCATACCTGACCTCATTAACCTTTACTCTAACCCTTATCACAAAAGGTCATTCCATTCAGAGGTCAGCAACGGAAGGCTTTATATCTAAGCTATCACAGTCCCATACCTAAGCACTTGTAATCTCGTGTGTTTTAGGAATCTCTTATATTTTTATCTTCATTTGTTTCGACGCGTGATTAGCCAAAGGGCAGGGGACCATTTTAGCTCCTTAAATCACGGTTTGAATGAAGTGACGTCACTAGCCTCAGGTCGCATTAGTGGTGCATTGTGGGTCAGGGTTGGATATAAAGGAAAGTAAAACTCCTTAGAATATTCTGCTCTAACTTATTTTGTTTATTTACATCTGCAGTGCAGGTTATTATTATTATTTTTTTTTTTTTTTGCTCTATCACAGTCCTCCAATTCGACTGGGTGATATTTATAGTGTGGGGTTCCGAGTTGCATCACTTTTCTTACTATGTGCGCCGTTTCTAGGATCACACTCTTCTGCATGAGTCCTGGAGCTACTTCAGCCTCTAGTTTTTCTAGATTCCTTTTCAGGGATCTTGGGATTGTGCCTAATGCTCCTATGATTATGGGTACGATTTCCACTGGCATATCCCATATCCTTCTTATTTCTATTTTCAGATCTTGATACTTATCCATCTTTTCCCTCTCTTCCTCTTCAACTCTGGTGTCCCATGGTATTGCGACATCAATGAGTGATACTTTCTTCTTGACTTTGTCAATCAACATCACGTCTGGTCTATTTGCACGTATCACCCTATCTGTTTCTGATTCCATAGTCCCAGAGGATTTTTGCCTGATCGTTTTCTATCACTCCTTCAGGTTGGTGCTCGTACCACTTATTACTGCAAGGTAGCTGATGTTTCTTGCACAGGCTCCAGTGGAGGGCTTTTGCCAATGAATCATGCCTCTTTTTGTACTGGTTCTGTGCAAGTGCCGGGCATTCGCTTGCTATGTGGTTTATGGTTTCATTTTTCGTATTGCACTTCCTACATATGGGAGAGATGTTATTTCCGTCTATCGTTCTTAGAACATATCTGGTTCTTAGGGCCTGATCTTGTGTCGCTGTTATCATTCCTTCAGTTTCCTTCTTTAGCTCTCCCCTCTGTAGCCATTGCCAATTGTCATCGCTGGCTAGTTCTTTAGTCTGTCTCATGTATTGTCCGTGCATTGGTTTGTTGTGCCAGTCCTCTGTTCTGTTTGTCATTCTCCTTTCTCTGTATATTTGTGGGTCTTCGTCTACTTTTATTAGTCCTTCCCATGCACTCTTTAGCCACTCGTCTTCACTGGTTTTCAGATATTGCCCAGGTGCTCTGTTCTCGATGTTGACGCAGTCCTCTATGCTTAGTAGTCCTCTCCCTCCTTCCTTTCATGTTATGTATAGTCTGTCCGTATTTGCTCTTGGGTGTAGTGCTTTGTGTATTGTCATATGTTTCCTGGTTTTCTGATCTATGCTGTGGAGTTCTGCCTTCGTTCATTCCACTCTTCCAGCGCTGTATCTGATTACTGGCACTGCCCATGTGTTTATGGCTTTTATCATATTTCCGGCGTTGAGTTTTGACTTGAGTATCGCCTTGAGTCTCTGCATATATTCTTTCCTGATCGCGTCCTTCATGTCTTGGTGTTTTATATCCCCTCCTTCTATTATTCCCAGGTATTTGTATCCAGTCTCATCTATGTGTTTGATGTTGCTCCCATCTGGTAGCTTTATCCCTTCAGTTCCCGTTACTTTGCCCTTTTGTTTGTTGACTAAGCGCATTTTTCTATTCCAAACTCCATCCTGATGTCCCCAGATACAATCCTTACAGTCTGGATTAGGGTATCTATTTCCTTGATGCTCTTACCATACAGCTTGATGTCGTCCATGAACATCAGATGGTTAATTCTGTTGCCTCTTTTCTTGAGTTGGTACCCGGCATCCATCTTCTGTAGTACTTTTGTCATGGGAATCATGGCTACTACGAAGAGTAGTGGGGACAGTGAGTCTCCCTGGAAGATCCCTCTCCTGATATTAACCTCTGCTAGTCTTATTCCAGAGCTTGTAAGTATTGTATTCCAGTTGCGCATTGTATTTTTGAGGAAGCTGATGGTGTTTTCCTCTGCCCCATATATTTTCAGGCATTCTATTAGCCATGTGTGTGGTATCATGTCGAAGGCTTTCTTATAGTCTATCCATGCCATGCTCAGGTTGGTTTTCCTTCTCCTACTGTTCTTCATTACCATTTTGTCTATCAGGAGCTGGTCTTTTGTGCCCCTACACTTCCTTCTGCAGCCTTTTTGTTGGTGGGGGATGGTGTTTGTCTCCTCTAGGTAGTTGTATAGCCTTTCACTGGTGATACCTGTCAGTAACTTCCACATTATTGGTAGGCAGGTGATAGGCCTGTAGTTACTGGCTATATTTCCCTTACTCATGTCTTTTTGTGCTAAGGATGTCCTTCCTGTGGTCATCCATTTGGGTGCATGGTGATTTGAGATACAATGCTGGAGTTGTTCTGCTATTCGTGGGTGTAGGGCCTTAAAGTTTTTGAGCCAGTATCCATGGACTTCATCGGGACCTGGGGCTTTCCAGTTTGGCATTTTCTTTAGTTGGTGTCTGACTGTGTCTGTCGTGATCTCTGTGAATATTTGTTTTATTCTCATTGTTTCTTCTTCCTTGACTTCCTGGAGCCATGTTGCATGTTTGTTGTGTGATACCGGATTGCTCCTTATGTTTTCCCAGAGTCTCTTACTTGGTTCGGCTTCAGGAATTTCTGGGTGGTTGTCTTACCCTCTTAGTGGCTGTATAGTCTTTTCTGGTTGGTTCCGAATAGTTTGTTCTGTTGGTATCCCTTATTTCCTGTTCATGTACCGTTGGATCTTATGTGCTTTGGCCTTAAGCCTCTGTTTTACATCTTCTATTGTGTTGTTTAGTCCCCTCTCTTGTACTTTATATTTCTCGTTATTATTATTATTATTATTATTTTATTTTTGCTCTATCACAGTCCTCCAATTCGACTGGGTGGTATTTATTATATTTTATTATTATTATTATTATTATTATTATATTTTTATTGATTATTATGATTATTATTATATTTCAATGTATCATGGCAGATGTTGAATAAGAATGACTTAATTGTAATGTACGCCTTTTTTTCCCTTCTTTTTAATTGCATTTAATTTCAGAATGACAAAATCAAAATAGCTGTCAGTAACTTATTAAGGCAATAATTACGATTCGAGTATATTTGAGTTGAGTTCAGACGCGAATGTTTTTGTAGCAAGTCGGGTCTGCATCGTTGCAAATCATTATCGCTATTGGTGCGAGCGACGTCGAATGACTTGCAAAGATGAAAGGAGATTGTTGAAGTATTGTTATTAGTTGGAGAGATCGTGTATCCATTTACGGAGGATTTGATTTAAATGATGTACGCCGTTACTCACAGCGTTTTGCGAATTTCCTTTCCATCTCATTGAACATTTAAATTCGGACGTAATGAAAGCCTCCTATTTTCTCTCTCTCTCTCTCTCTCTCTCTCTCTCTCCACGAAAAGAAGTAGGTGAAAAACCATAAGGATATTGTTAATGGAATTGTCTTCCCCTAAGGCGAGGAACTTGCTTCCTAAATGTCCAAGAATATTAGAACCTCTGGTCTATAGGTAGGAGCAGACTACTACACTATTGCACAATGTCTTCACCACCCACGCTAGGCCCTGGGGCAACCAGGCGTCGGCTACTGATGATATAGCATGTAGCCTTTTAAGTTCCTCCCCAAGCTCTCCATCACTAGCACTTTGGAGGTCAAAGCTTAACCTGCTGAACTACCACAACCCTACGGTACAAAATAATCAATATCAGTCATTAGGGGATGATTAATAATACGTATTTAATCTGCAAAATCATGAGTGGATCCTCATCGGGGATCCGATGCTAATCCTTCCACAATTAAACAGATTTGCGTGACGACAATCCTCGAATGTTTCTGAAAACAGCGTCATCAGGGAGGAGGAGGAAGAGGAGGAGGAGGAGATCGTCTAATTAATCGGACCTTAATCACATTATGAACACGGGGCTTACTCCTGAAGACCAAATGATCTGACGTTAATGAGGCCTTGTTCCATCGTAGGCTGGCTAGGAGGTATTTGTATTCTGACTAAAAAAAAAAGATATATCCCTGGAATTCTTTAGATACTGCTAGTGGTCGTGGATTTTCTTCTTAGCATCTAATGAGTATTCGAGTATTGATTCTTCTTGTCTGATGTGAGTCTTGTATTCCCTGTTTCAAAAAAAAAAAAACGTTTTGGTATATTATTAGTTTTACAAAATCGAAATATGTATATATTAATTAACCTAAGTATAATGGTAATCACGGCGAGCCTAGAATTAGCATCAAATGAGGCTTAAACAGCTTATATTCATGTTGTCTCTTTTTCTAAGTTGTGTATTCTCTGTATATCATTAGGGCCATGAAGTTGGAAAGATATATTAATTACATAGATATGATAATGATCATTGTCTAGCCTTTAAGAAGAGCAGAGATGACTGCTGAGTGAGTTACTGGAACCTTTGCAGGTTCTGGAAAATCACTGGAATGACTAATTTTAGGGTCTGTTAAGTTTGGAGATTGGTCAGAATATTATTATTCAATCTGCCAGGAAACGTTAGACCTGAGTAGTGAATAACTTTTGTATACCTGGTAGTGAGCAGACTAAGGTGGGTTGCAGTCGAGAGTGAAGGAAGGTTTCCTTTTCGCTTGTTCTGGGAGTAAGCCTGCAAATTACTTTGTTGTTGTTGATGTTGTTGTTTTTGCTGTTGTTGGTCTTGTTGTGGCAGGGTTAGGAAAGCCTCAAAAGGTCTGGAAAAGGTGTTTCGCGTTGATTTCAAGATACAGGAATTTTAGGATAGAATATTTATGATTTATTTGTTGGAATGAAAATGTAACAAATAAATAATGTGAATGTTAAACAGAACAGAAAAATCATTTCTGAAATAAGATATAGCTCATTTATTTTCATTTTCGCCGGTGATACAACGCTTTGTATGACCGTAGATTTTTGCCTGGGCCCCGAGTAAGCTGGAGGTCGGATCACGCCTTGTTCTTCCTCTTCCTCCCGTTTCCTCTCACCTCCATCTCTCTCTCTCTCTCTCTCTCTCTCCATCTCTCTCTCCTATTCTTTCTAATTAGGAAAGCGGAATTACCCCAGGGGAATTTTCTCCCTTCTAGTTGAAGGAACAGTTCTGTCAAAGTACCTCTCACTAACAACTCGGTAATTGGTGAGAGAATTATTTACGCAGTGGATGGGGGAACGAGTCGTTTTTTTATATAAGACCAGATTAATTAAATGACAATGCATTTGCTGAAGGTATTTGAGTTCCATTGATAAAGGATTGCCTACAGAAGTCCAGATATTGTCTTATTTTAAAATGAAAATAAGTTTAATTATAGTAGGATGTCTGCCCGAAAATTTTAATATCTCAGGCAAATATTAACAAGTAATTGTTGTTTTTTGTACCAATATAATGCCGTATAAAACCATCAGCTATGACCCGTAGGCTTTTCAGTTGCTCACCAGAAGCGGTAGAGTTAGGGCACGTCACATACACCTCCAGAAAGCGCTGCCAGATGCACGATCTATGGCTAAATGTAACCTTAGATAAAATAAAAACTACGGACTCGAGAGGGTTGCAATTTGGTATGTTTGATGATTGGAAGGTGGATGATCGAAATACCAATGTGCAGCCCTCTAGCCTCGATAGTTTTTTTTTTTTTTTTTTTTTAGATTTAAGGGTGAACAGACAAAACCAGCGCGATAGTTTTCTTTTACAGAAGACTAAAACCACACATCAATTCTCCCACAAGCCAAAAGCCGAAGACAATTTTGAAGAAATATACACAACCACTAAGCCTTCTTAACTAGTAGTATTTAAAAGACTTGATCTTCTTCCAACATAACCCGAACGAATTTGCACAACTCAAGGGTTTCGTCGAGTACGCCCTTCTTCCGCTGAGAGAGGGTCATTGGCGATCCTTGAACAATGAGGTTGGTAGCTTTCTGGTAATCCTCGAGGATCGCTGGCTGGGTTTCGAAGGGGAAGGACGAGCTATTATTATTATTTACATTATTATTATTATTATTTAATTTTTTTTTTTTTTTTTTTTTTTTTTTTTTGCTCTATCACAGTCCTCCAATTCGACTGGGTGGTATTGATAGTGTGGGGTTCCGGGTTGCATCCTGCCTCCTTAGGAGTCCCATCACTTTTCTTACTATGTGCGCCGTTTCTAGGATTACACTCTTCTGCATGAGTCCTGGAGCTACTTCAGCCTCTAGTTTTTTCTAGATTCCTATGATTATGGGTACAATTTCCACTGGCAATATCCCATATCCTTCTTATTTCTATTTTCAGATCTTGATACTTATCCATTTTTTTCCCACTCTCTTTCCCTTCAACTCTGGTGTCCCATGGTATTGCGACATCAATGAGTGATACTTTCTTCTGACTTTGTCAATCAACGTCACGTGGTCTGTCTGTTTGCACGTATCACCCTATCCGTCCTGATACCATAGTCCCAGAGGATCTTTGCCTGATCGTTTTTTTTTCTATCACTCCCTCAGGTTGGTGCTCGTACCACTTATTTACTGCAAGGTAGCTGATGTTTCTTGCACAGGCTCCAGTGGAGGGCTTTTGCCACTGAATCATGCCTCTTTTTGTACTGGTTCTGTGCAAGTGCCGGACATTCGCTTGCTATGTGGTTTATGTTTCATTTTTCGTATTGCACTTATTATTATTATTATTATTATTATTATTATTATTATTATTATTATTATTATTATTATTATTATTATTATTATTATTATTATTTCAGTGGTTTTCTGTTGGTAAGGCTTGATGGAATACCTCCCCAAGTCCTCACGGAGGTTCCCACATCTCTCTAGTTCCCTACAGATGTTCCCACATCTCCCTAGGTTCCCAAAGTGGTTCTTATATCTCCATAAATCTCTACAGATGTTCCCATATCTCCCTTGGTTCCCAAAGTGGTTCCCGCATCTCCATAGATCTCTACAGATGTTCCCACATCTCCTTAGATCCCCATAGAGGTTCCCACATCTCCCTAGATCTCCATATGGGCTCCCGCATCTCTAGATTCCCAGATTGGTTCCCACGTCTCTCTAGAACCCATTTAGAGGTTTTCATATCTCCCTAGATCTCCATAGGGGCTCCTGCATCTCCCTAGATCCCCACAGATGTTCCCACATCTCCCTAGAACCCCAGCTTCCCATATCCTCCTAGGTCCATTTAGGGTTCCCATATCTCCAGAGATCCCCACATAGCTTCCCATATCCCCCTAGATCCCCATAGAGGTTCCCGTGGGGAAATAGAATTTTCCCTGACACCCCTAATTCAAGAAGGGGACAGCCCTCGCTAATCAAGATTCTTCTTTTGTATGCATCGCGAACAAGACGTTATAAAGATGAAAAAAAGAAGGGAATTATCCTCAGGCTACTTAACAACGCACTTGGCTGCCTCCTCCCTCCTCCTCCTCCTCCTCCTCCTCCTCCTCCTCCTCCTCCTCCTCCTTCTGTGCTAGGTGACTGTGTCATTCTCTTTATTTGTTTGGCAACAGGATATCTTGGAAAGATGGCGATAGGATTTCAGTGAATTTCTGTATACAGGTTATGTAGTGGGTGTGAGGAATACTTTAAGATGGCACTGGGGTCTTATTGGGGATTGTCTCATTTAGACATATTTTAGAAATATGATGAGATTTAGACATTGTAGAAATATGAGGCAGATATAGACATATTGCAGAAATATGAGGACGAGTAGTGATAATATTTCTGGATGTATCACAGATAATCAGTCTTTCTTTTTTTTCTCTCAATTTTTACTCCGTAATAAAATTAATACTACAGAATTCTTTCTGGGTTTTCAAATGCACTTCTTGTGCTGAGTTTTGTCAGTTTGGGAATGTTTATTGCGTGTTTTTTTTTCTTCAGTTCATAAATTCAATTAGTCCTGAAATGAAGTCAAAAAGGACACTAAGAAAAGTTTTATTATAATTATAATTACACACACTCATTCCCTCGAAAAGTTTTTTCAACACACATGCACACACAGGAAGATGTATGTTGCTCGTACGGTTGAAGCAATATTTTTATATATTATATATATATATATATATATATGATATATATATATATATATATAATGTTATGTATATGTTGTGGCTGTGTGATTATAATCACATAATACATGACACATAAAATATTATATATATATATATATATTATATATAATATATATATATATATATATATATATATATATATAATATATATACATATATTGTGACCAAGTGCCAAGTATCTGGTTACTACACTTACCATTCATTAATCGTTACCTCACAACAGCCAGACACCTGAACCCTCATCACAGGTACTAAACGACTGAATACTCTAAGGGCAACAGTGATCCCTTAACAACTTACCAGTATTGCAGAAAATCAGACTAAGTCCATCAAAACAGGTGTGAGGTAATCTTGTAAGTAATCAAATTAATCAAAGGGCATCACTCCATCAACAACTTTAAAAGTCTAAGTATTTCCCTGATTTCAAAAGGCTAAGTACTTCCCTGGTTCTAAGTCACTTCAAGTTAATTGAAGGAAAACAGATCAATTACCACTCTATGTTTCTACCTAACATCAATATAATCATAATTAAATACTGGTGTAAAATAAAGAAAACACTTATAAATATTTTAAATACAAAAATTTATTATTAAACTCAAAATTTATAAGTGAAATTCACAATATCAGGGAAAATTACTGTTACTTGAAAACAAAGTAAAGTTCAATTAATTCTTGAATCAATTCAGTAAAATTAAATCAAAATTAATTTATCACAAAATTCAAGAAAATTAATTCAATCAAAATTCAAAAGTGTTAGGCGATAATTGAAATTTGGAAATTAATTCACAAGTGCTAAACAACAATAAAATTTGAAAAGAATTCTAAGTAAATGCAAATTAATTCACAAGTGTTAAATTCAATTAATTGTGCAACGATTAAGTAATGAAAATAACTAAGTTAATTAAATTGTGAATGCAAACGAAAACACAGAAAAATGTGGAAAATACCAAAATTGCAAAAAGTATTAATCACACAGAATATAAAATAAAAAGACACACTTCAATAAGAAAATGGATAAATGCACAATACATAAAAACCACTTAAATAAGAAAATGGATAAATGCACTTCAAATGAAAAAAACACAAAACACAAAAATTTGCAATGTATAAAAATGTAAATCTTTTCTCTCAAACCTTTGTAACCATTAGTTATTCGTTCTCTAAACCATCGTAACCAATAGTTATCAGTTTCTTACCAAACCATCATAACCATTAGATATTAGTTATTAGTTAACCTCTGTTCCTATTAGTTATTAGTTGCAACTAATAAAAATATAACACACTTTACCTTGGTATACCAACTTCTTTCTTCAAAAAATTCACCAATTCACAGAAATAGGCACCATTACACACACTTGTAAAATGTTTGTTCAGATTCCGCAAAAAGCACTAAATAACACTAAATAAACTCTAAGAAATATCAAATCTGAAATCTACAAGTTACGAGTGACCATTTTACGTTATTTTAATATCAGATATGGCGAGGCAGAGAGAGAGAGATAGAGAAGTGTCTGAATGGAACGCAGTTCTAAGATGCAATGAAAATCTCTTCCTTAAGGAAGCTGGACAGTGGAGGTGACACAAAACGTTTTGGGACACAATTCTTTCCAGAAGCTTCGAAAGTGACGCAACTTTACAGACAAAATGTGAAATCTGCAAGTGGCTTTAGCAAAGAGGTACGCGTATGAAATGATTCTGCTCAACAAAGACACGTACCTGCTCGATCGATCGAAACAAAAGTCCCTTATCAGACGCGATGAGAGAAATCTCAAAACACAGCGAAGACCTCGAGGTCTCTAATCAAACGTGTTGACTTAATAGGGAAACATTCTTAGTTTCGAACGGACAAAGCAAATCTCTCTCTTTTTCTACATTCTATGTTATATATTCTTTTACATTATGTTATGCGAAATCTGAACACACATTTAAAACATCCTAATTCTAAGCTAACTAGGAATCTGAAAAATGTTGCACAATTCTACATAACATTTTATAGTCTAAGAGGAGATATATGCGTTTTGAAAGTAGCAATATATAATATATATATATATATATGTGTGTGTGTGTGTGTGTGTGTGTGTGTGTGTAGGTTATGTGTATGTGTGTGGCTGTGTGATTATAATCACATGACACATGATTTGTGGAACACACATCGCCGTAGCTGACAAAATGAAAGAAACTGGCTGTAGGCCCTGTTCCTGGTTTCGACTTTATTTCCAAGTCATTAGCATAATTGTGTGCATAGATGTATAGATGCGTGAGAGTATGAGGCAGACGTATTATACTCTTAGTCTCTCAGTGCTCACAGCCTTTCACGATACACTTGGATTATCCTTCGCTGGTGTCAGATTTCCTATAGGACCCACAACCATACTGCAGATCGGATTTTCTTGCCTCTTAATGAAAAGAAGCCTTCGAAGGGTCTCTCTCTCTCTCTCTCTCTCTCTCTCTCTCTCTCTCTCTCTCTCTCTCTCTCTAGCATGTCTTCATTTTCCCCGAAACTGAGTAATTGAGGTCTCGTGTTTCGTAATTGGTAAAAGAATTTTTCTTACGTAGGTTTCAGGAGAATATGAGTTTCTCGGTGTTCTGCGAAGGGAAATTATTTGATAGTAATTAAGTACACACCCTACTACTTCCCCACTCTCTCTCTCTCTCTCTCTCTCTCTCTCTCTCTCTCTCTCTCTCTCTCTCTCTTTCAGGACAGACAGTATAGAAGCAAGGCAGGAATTGATATATGTATGTATGTGTATATATATATATATATATATATATATATATATATATATATATATATATTATATATATACATATATATACACACACACACACATATATATATATATAATAAACATTAAAATAATAAACATTAAGATAAAAATAATGATAAAATATTAATACAAATAAGAATATATTATATGAAAAATAATTCAAATTCAAAATAAAAATGCAAATAACAAATAAAATACAAATAATGAAAATACAGATAAAAATTGAACAATAAATATATAGTACTAATTTTGAAAATAAAAAAATAACGAGAATAGAAATAAAAATAATGAAATAAAAATGAAAATATGAATAATAATAAAATGAAAAGAATAAAAAATAAAAAATGATAAAATATAATAAATAAATCAATTATATATATATATATATATATATATATATATATATATATAATAGATATATATATATATATATATATATATATATTATATGTATATATATATATATATATATATATATATATATATATATATATATATATATATATATATATCAAATCAAGCTACAAATGTCCTTTAATATCTAAATTCACTGACTGTCCTGATTTCGTCCCCCGTCCACTTGGACGGTGGTTCGATCCCATGGGGGGACGAAATTATTATCAATTAAAAAAAAAAAAAAAAAATTCCCCTTCGGTACATATATGAAAATATATCATTTGGGAGGTAAAGTGAATTTAGATATTAAAGGACATTTGTAGCTTGATTTGATATATAAATGGATCACGGTTCGATGTGATAATTATTCATAACAAAAGGCTACGTGCTGTCAAACGCTCGAATTGGCCAACATGGTAGACGGGGTTTCATATCGATTCTAATTACGAAAGCGCCCAGATCGAGGGTGATTTGTAAGGTCAGAATCGATATGAACTTATAGCGTCTCTGTTGGCTGATTGGATAGCGTCACTGACTGTCCTGATTTCGTCCCCGTCCACTTGGACGGTGGTTCGATCCCATGGGGGGACGAAATTATTATCAATTTTAAAAAAAAAAAAAAAAAAAAAAATTCCCCCTCGGTACATATATGAAAATATATCATTTGGGAGGTAAAGTGAATTTAGATATTAAAGGACATTTGTAGCTTGATTTGATATATAAATGGATCACGGTTCGATGTGATAATTATTCATATATATATATATATATATATATATATACATATATATATATATAATAATTTATTTATTTATTATATTTATATGAAAATAATTCAAATTCAAAATAAAACACAAATAACAAATAAAATACAAATAATGAAAATACAGATCAAAAATTTGAAAAAACAATCTAAATATAGTACTAATTTTGAAAATAAAAAAAATAACAAGAATAGAAATAAAAATAATGAAATAAAAATGAAAATATAAATAATAATAAAATGAAAACTATAAAAAATAAAAAATGATAAATATAATAAATAAATCAATTATATATATATATATATATATATATATATATATATATTTCTATATATATATATAATTGATTTATTTATAATATTTATATTTTCATTTTATTTCATTATTTTTATTTCTATTCTTGTTATTTTTTTATTTTCAAAATTAGTACTATATATTTATTGTTCAATTTTTATCTGTATTTTCATTATTTGTATTTTATTTGTTATTTGTGTTTTTATTTTGAATTTGAATTATTTTTACATATAAGTTTATTTATATTCTTATTTGTATTAATATGTTTTATCATTATTTTATTTTAAAAGTTTATAAATTATTATTACTATTATTTTCATTGTTTTTATTTTTCATTATTTTTATTTAAATTTTATTATTTTTATTTTGAATTTTTATTATTATTTCATGAATAACTTTATATTTATCATTGTTTATTTCTATTTTGATTTTTTTATTAATGATTAAATTATTTTTATATATAATTTTATGCAATTTATATTTTTATTATTATATTCATATTTTATTATTATTATTATTATTATTATTATTATTATATTATTATTATTATATTATTATTATTGTTATTATTATTATTATTATTATTCGTTTCTAGTTTTATTTTATTTTTTATTGATGTTATTTTTACTTTTATATTATTATTATTATTTTATTTTTTCATTATCATTTTTATTTCTCATACCCTCTCCTTCTATTATTCCCGGGTATTTGTATCTTCTCTCATATATGTGTTTCATGCTATTCCCATCTGGTACCTTTATCCCTTCAGTCTTTGTTACTCTGCCTTTTTGTATCTTGATCAAAGCACATTTTTCTGTTCCAAACTCCATACTGATATCCCCAGATATATATACTACTTACAGTCTGGATTAAAGGTATCTATTTCCTTTATGCTCTTACCAAACAGCTTGATGCCGTTCGTGAACATGAGATAGTTAATTATGTTGCTTCCTTTATTGAGTTGGTACCCAGCATCCATCTTCTGCAGTACTTTTGTCATGGGAATCATGGCTACTACGAAGAGTAGTGGGGACAGTGAGTCGCCCTGGAAGATCCCTCTCCTGAAGTTAACCTCTCCTAGTCTTATTCCAGAGCTTGTAAGTATTGTATTCCAGTTGCGCATTATATTTTTGAGAAAGCTGGTGGTGTTTTCCTCTGCCCCAAATATGTTCAGGGATTCTATTAGCCATGTGTGTGGTATGTCGAAGACTTTCTTGTAGTCGATCCATGCCATGCTTAGGTTGGTTTTCCCATACTCTTACTATTCTTCATCACCATTTTGCCTATCAGGAGTTGGTTTTTTGTGCCCCTACAATTCTTTCTGCAGCCTATCTGTTGGCGGGTATGGTGTTTGTATCCTATAGGAAGTTGTACCGCCTTTCGCTGATGATATCTGTTACTAACTTCTAGATTATTATTATTATTATTATTATTATTATTATTATTATTATTATTATTATTATTATTATATTATTATTTTATTATTATTATTATTATTATTATTATTATTCGTTTCATTTTTATTTTTATTTTTATTTTTGTTTATATTTATTATTTTCATTTTTATTTAAATTACTTTCTTTTTTATTTATGTTATTTTTTCTTTTTCAAAATTATCATTAAATATTATTATTGTTTTTCATTTTTTTTTTATTTTTTTGCTCTATCACAGTCCTCCAATTCGACTGGGTGGTATTTATATAGTGTGGGGTTCCGGGTTGCATCCTGCCTCCTTAGGAGTCCATCACTTTTCTTACTATGTGCGCCGTTTCTAGGATCAACTCTTCTGCATGAGTCCTGGAGCTACTTCAGCGTCTAGTTTTTCTAGATTCCTTTTCAGGGATCTTGGGATCGTGCCTAGTGCTCCTATGATTATGGGTACGATTTCCACTGGCATATCCCATATTCTTATTTCTATTTTCAGATCTTGATACTTATCCATTTTTCCCTCTCTTTCTCTTCAACTCTGGTGTCCCATGGTATTGCGACATCAATGAGTGATACTTTATTCTTGACTTTGTCAATCAACGTCACGTCTGGTCTATTTGCACGTATCACCCTATCCGTTCTGATACCATAGTCCCAGAGGATCTTTGCCTGATCGTTTTCTATCACTCCCTCAGGTTGGTGCTCGTACCACTTATTACTGCAAGGTAGCTGATGTTTCTTGCACAGGCTGCAGTGGAGGGCTTTTGCCACTGAATCATGCCTCTTTTTGTACTGGTTCTGTGCAAGTGCCGGGCATTTCGGCGTTGCTATGTGGTTTATGGTTTCATTTTTCGTATTGCACTTCCTACATGTGGGAGAGATGTTATTTCCGTCTATCGTTCTTTGAACATATCTGGTTCTTAGGGCCTGATCTTGTGCCGCGGTTATCATTCCTTCAGTTTCCTTCTTTAGCTCTCCCCTCTGTAGCCATTGCCATGTGTCATCGCTGGCTAGTTCTTTAGTCTGTCTCATGCATTGTCCGTGCATTGGTTTGTTGTACCAGTCCTCTGTTCTGTTTGTCATTCTTTTGTCATTCTCCTGTCTCTATATATTTCTGGGTCTTCGTCTACTTTTATTAGTCCTTCTTCCCATGCACTCTTTAGCCACTCGTCTTCACTGGTTTTCAGATATTGCCCCAGTGCTCTGTTTTCGATGTTGACGCAGTCCTCTATACTTAGTAGTCCTCTCCCTCCTTCCTTTCGTATTATGTATAGTCTGTCCGTATTTGCTCTTGGGTGTAGTGCTTTGCGTATTGTCATATGTTTCCTGGTTTTCTGATCTATGCTGCGGAGTTCTGCCTTCGTCCATTCCACTATTCCTGCGCTGTATCTGATTACTGGCACTACCCATATGTTTATGGCTTTTATCATATTTACGGCGTTGAGTTTTGACTTGAGTATCGCCTTGAGTCTCTGCATATATTCTTTCCTGATCGTGTCTTTCATCTCTTGGTGTTTTATATCGCCTCCTTCCATTATTTCCAGGTATTTGTATCCAGTCTCATCTATGTGTTTGATGTTGCTCCCATCTGGTAGCTTTATCCCTTCAGTTCCCGTAACTTTGCCTTGTTGTATGTTGCCTAAGGCGCATTTTTCTATTCCAAACTCCATCCTGATGTCCCCAGATACAATCCTTACAGTCTGGATTTGGGTATCTATTTCCTTGATGCTTTTACCATACAGCTTGATGTCGTCCATGAACACCAGATGGTTGATTCTGTTGCCTCTTTTCTTGAGTTGGTACCCAGCATCCATCTTCTGTAGTACTTTTGTCATGGGAATCATGGCTACTACGAAGAGTAGTGGGGACAGTGAGTCGCCCTGGAAGATCCCTCTCCTGAAGTTAACCTCTCCTAGTCTTATTCCAGAGCTTGTAAGTATTGTATTCCAGTTGCGCATTGTATTTTTGAGGAAGCTGATGGTGTTTTCCTCTGGCCCATATATTTTCAGGCATTCTATTAGCCATGTGTGTGGTATCATGTCGAAGGCTTTCTTATAGTCTATCCATGCCGTGCTTAGGTTGGTTTTCCTTCTCCTACTGTTCTTCATTACCATTTTGTCTATCAGGAGTTGGTCTTTTGTGCCCCTACACTTCCTTCTGCAGCCTTTCTGTTGGTGGGGGATGGTGTTTGTCTCCTCTAGGTAGTTGTATAGCCTTTCACTGATGATACATGTTAGTAACTTCCACATTATTGGTAGGCAGGTGATAATATTATTATTATTATTATTATTATTATTATTATTAATTATTTTTTTTTTTTTTTTTTTTTTTTTTTTTTGTTTTTTTTTTTGCTCTATCACAGTCCTCCAATTCGACTGGGTGGTATTTATAGTGTGGGGTTCCGGGTTGCATCCTGCCTCCTTAGGAATCCATCCCTTTTCTTACTATGTGTGCCGTTTCTAGGATCACACTCTTCTGCATGAGTCCTGGAGCTACTTCAGCCTCTAGTTTTTCTAGATTCCTTTTCAGGGATCTTGGGATCGTGCCTAGTGTTTCTATGATTATGGGTACGATTTCCACTGGCATATCCCATATCCTTCTTATTTCTATTTTCAGATCTTGATACTTATCCATTTTTTCCCTCTCTTTGTCTTCAACTCTGGTGTCCCATGGTATTGCGACATCAATGAGTGATTCTTTCTTCTTGACTTTGTCAATCAACGTCATGTCTGGTCTGTTTGCACGTATCACCCTATCCGTTCTGATACCATAGTCCCAGAGGATCTTTGCCTGATCGTTTTCTATCACTCCTTCAGGTTGGTGCTCGTACCACTTATTACTGCAAGGTAGCTGATGTTTCTTGCACAGGCTCCAGTGGAGGGCTTTTGCCACTGAATCATGCCTCTTTTTGTACTGGTTCTGTGCAAGTGCCGGGCATTCACTTGCTATGTGGTTTATGGTTTCATTTTTCGTATTGCACTTCCTACATATGGGAGAGATGTTATTTCCGTCTATCGTACTTTGAACATATCTGGTTCTTAGGGCCTGATCTTGTGCCACTGTTATCATTCCTTCAGTTTCCTTCTTTAGCTCTCCCCTCTGTAGCCATTGCCAATTGTCATCGCTGGCTAGTTCTTTAGTCTGTCTCATGTATTGTCCGTGCATTGGTTTGTTGTGCCAGTCCTCTGTTCTTTCTGTCTTTCTCCTGTCTCTGTATATTTGTGGGTCTTCGTCTACTTTTATTAGTCCTTCTTCCATGCACTCTTTAGCCACTCGTCTTCACTGGTTTTCAGATATTGCCCCACGTGCTCTGTTTTCGATGTTGACGCAGTCCTCTATACTTAGTAGTCCTCTCCCTCCTTCCTTTCGTGTTATGTATAGTCTGTCCGTATTTGCTCTTGGGTGTAGTGCTTTGTGTATTGTCATTTGTTTCCTGGTTTTCTGATCTATGCTGCGGAGTTCTGCCTTCGTCCATTCCACTATTCCTGCGCTGTATCTGATTACTGGCACTGCCCATGTGTTTATGGCTTTTATCATATTTTTGGCGTTGAGTTTTGACTTGAGTATCGCCTTGAGTCTCTGCATATATTCTTTCCTGATCGTGTCCTTCATCTCTTGGTGTTTTATATCTCCTCCTTCCATTATTCCCAGGTATTTGTATCCTGTCTCATCTATGTGTTTGATGTTGCTCCCATCTGGTAGCTTTATCCCTTCAGTTCTCGTTACTTTGCCTTTTTGTATGTTGACTAAGGCGCATTTTTCTATTCCAAACTCCATCCTGATGTCCCCAGATACAATCCTTACAGTCTGGATTAGGGTATCTATTTCCTTGATGCTCTTACCATACAGCTTGATGTCGTCCATGAACATCAGATGGTTGATTTTGTTGCCTCTTTTCTTGAGTTGGTACCCGGCATCCATCTTCTGTAGTACTTTTGTCATTATTATTATTATTATTATTATTATTATTGATTATTATTATTATTATTATTATTATTATTATTATTATTATTATTATTATTATTATTATTATTTTATTATTATTTTTCATTTTTATTATTGTTATCAATATCTTTTTTATTTTTATTATATTTATTTTTATTTTTATTCATAATTTTGAATTTTGCATTTTTATAATTTATATATTACTTTTGTACTTTTATGTTTATTTTTTATCCTTATTTTTATTTTTATTAATTTTACTTATTTATTTATTTTTTTATTATTTTTATTTTTGTTGTATTATTTTGTTCATTTTTATTGTTTTTATTCATATTCTTATTATTCTTGATTTCCTTATTATTATTTCATTATTTTTACTGTCATATTTATTAATTTCTTTTTAGTTTAATTATTTTTATCTATTATTTATTTTTATTTTTGTTGTGATTATTATTTTAATATTGTTATTTTTACTTATATAATGTTTATTATTATTACTTTTGTTATCGCTAATTCCATTTTAATTTTCATTTTTACTATTATTGTCTTAATTTTATTATTACTAATCCTATTTTTATTATGAATATTATTCTATTATTTTTCGGTTATATTTTTTATATTTATCATTTGTACTTTGAAATTTTATTATCATCATTTTACAAATTGTATTTATATTTATATATTTTTATATTTTATTTTTTTTATTATTATTCGATTTTTATACACATTTCTATTATTTATATATTTATTAATTACTTCTTTATTTTAATAATATTATCTTATTTATATATAATATATTTCATTTTCATTTCTAATTCTATATTAATTTTTATTGTTATTATTTCATTATTTTTACAATTATTCTTGAAATAAACCATCTTTTAAACATGTTAAATTAAAAGTAATTACTACCTCAGGTGCAGTGATTTTATGTAGGTCTATTTTCATAATAAAAATGTTCTCATTACTGCTTAAACTGCGGAACAAATCACCGAAGGTTGGAATGTCTATAATAGATAATTATGAAAGTCAATTTAATTTTATTCAAATGATGCCTGAGGCTGTAGTCAAATATTCGTTGTATAACCCGTAGAATATATTTATTTATAATTTTTTTTCGAAGTCTGTATTCTCACTATTCCTTGACACTACTTGAACTGGCTAGTAGAGTGCATAAGGTCATTTTCATATGCAGGGTCAGAATCAGTGTACATATTCATATTTCAGTCTTTACAGATAAAACTATGACATCAAAGTCATTCTCTCTCTCTCTCTCTCTCTCTCTCTCTCTCTCTCTCTCTCTCTCTCTCTCTCTCTCTTTGATGCTTTTCAATCTTATTTCTCTTCTACTCTGGTGTCACATGGTATTGCGACATCAATGAGTGATACTTTCTACTTAATGTTGTCAATCAACGTCACGTCTGGTCTATTGGCATAATCACCCTTTGTGTTCGGATACCACAGTCCCCCAGGATATTTGCTTGAACGTTTTCTGCCACTAAGCTCCTCCCATTTATAATATGTTCGTCATCTTTCAGTTGTCAAAGAGGGAAGACGGACTTTTTAACCATGTTGAAATTTTTACATAGCTAAATTATGGGGTCTGGTGCCACATATATCAGGAAAACATGAGGAAATATTTAGATTTTTATTGATTTCCAAGAATTATTTCGGTATGTGACGTCATATCTGTAGTATGACGTCGTCATCCGTTTAGCAAATTTCAATTACATCTACGATTTATATTAAAGAGAGATTTTTCGGAATTACAATTACATTACCTTAAGAATGTGTAATGAATAATATTTCAATTAAATCACAATGACTACAAGCTTGCCTTCATCGCACAGCCACCAAGGTGAAAAGGGGGCGTGGCCTATGCAGACAAGAGATGACCAAAAGCCGATTTCCTTCGCTCCAGATGCAACCACCTTACTTATGCTCACTTTTGGTATGACCAGCATGCGCCTGCGTAAGAGACTCTCCTACCACGCCCAGGAGGGGGCAAACAACCACGCCCCCACCAATGATCAGGAGACTTCTTGTACAGCTGTTCAGCAAAGTACACAAAGAGACTTCTGGGATATTGAATGGGGATGACGCTACCTCTCTTTGTATATAGCTTGGTTCTTGGTGCCTGTCAACCCGAGCTCCGTGAGGAATCTCATCCTCTCAAATGACGGATATCTGCGGACCAGTGTCATCGAAAGCTCGGACCTGGTGGGCAGGATAGCGACCTCTGGGAGGTGCAAGAAATATAGGACCCTTCGCTGGAGGGTCTACTAGAACTGAAGGATTGTCAGTCCCTGTCATTGCAATGGCAGAAACCGCAATTGCTTCGTTGGGGCATCTTGACCAGGAAGCGGTGTGCCCATGCACTTTGCACAAGTCGTAGGAACTCTCGCTGAAGTCGTGCTTGGGTCCATCTACTGTAGTACTTTTGTCATGTGAATCATGGCTACTACGAAGAGTAGTGGGGATAGTGAATTGCCCTGGCAGATCCCTCTCCTGATGTTAACCTCTCCTAGTCTTATCCCAGATCTTGTAAATACTGTATTCCAGTTGCCCATTTTATTTTTGAGGAAGCCGATGGTGCTTTCCTCTGCCCCATAAACGTTGAAGGATTCTGCTTATTATTATTATTTTATTCTCCTTATTATTTTTTCATTTTTATTTTTATATTTGTTATAGGTATTAGTATTTTTTTATTTCTATTTCTATCATATATATTTGATTACCTTTAATTTTTATATTTTTATATGGTTTAAATTAAATTTATTATAATTTTAAATGTGTTATTTCAATTTATTATTTTTTTTATTAGTTTTATATGTATTTCTATTATTTCTATATATCTTATTCTTAATATTTTTTTATCATTATTTTATTTTTATTCTTATTTCTTAATTTTATTTTTAAAATCATTGTATTTCTATTTTTATTTTTATTTATATAGTTTTTTCATGTGCATTATATTTATTTTATTTTTATCATTTTTCATATTTTTACATTTTTTTGTTAAAATTATATTTATTTATTTTTGTTTAAGTATTTGTTATTACATTTATTATTTAATTTTATTATTTATTTATTTTTATTTATTTTTTTATTATTATTATTTATTTTTATTTAGTTTTTATTTATTTTCGTTTATTTAAGTATTTTTGTTTAACTATTTAATTACATTTATTATTTTTTAATTTTTATTGATTTATTTATTTTTGTTTATTTATTTTATTATTATTATTATTATTATTGAATATTTATCTAGTTATTTTTTTATTTAGTTTTAGGTTTATTTTACTTTGTTTATTTATTTTTTCTAATTTATTTTTTTATTTTTTCTCATTATTTATTTATTATTATTTTTTATTTATATATATTTAATTTATTTATTTACTTTATATTTATTTTTATTGTTTTTATTTATTTTTAGTTATCATTTATAATTCATTTTATTTCATTTTTATTATTTTCATATAGTTTTTATTTATTTATTTTATTTATTTATTTTTTTTATTTCTATTTAATATTTTTTTATTTTTTTTATTTATTTCAATTTTTTTTATTTATCTATTTCTATTTTTTTTTATTTTTATTTTTTTAATTTTATTTATTTTATTTATTATCTATTTTTTATTTTTATTATTAATTTTATTTTTGTTTGTTTATTTATTATTTTTATTTATTTTATTTTAAATTTTAATTTAATTTAATTTTTAATTTTATTTCATCTATTTATTATTTTTAATTTTGTTTTTTTATTTTCATTAATTATTTATTTATTCGTTTTTCATTTATTTTATTTTTAATGTTCATTTATTTTAAATTGATAATTTATTTTACATATTTTTATTTATTTCCTATTGTTTTAATTTATTGATTTTAATTTATTTATATTCATTTTTTTATTATGTTTTATTTAATATTTAAAATTTCTTACTCTTTTCCTTAATTTATTTTATTTTGTTTTATTTTATTTATTTATTTAAATATTTGTTTTATATATTCATTTTTTATTATTTTTTATTATTTTTATGTAATATTTATTTTTATTTTTTTGTTTTTTAATTTATTCTTTTTATTTCATATATTTGTTTTGTATATTTATTTTATTCTATTTGTTTATTTATTTATTTTATCTATTTTATTTTTATTTTTATTTATTTGTTTATGTATTTATTTTCATTTATTTTTTGTATTTCTATATATTTTCCTTTTTTATGTTTATTAATATTTTTGTTTATACATATGTGTATTTATTGATTTATTTATTTCTATTTATTTATTTTTATTTATTTATTCATTTATTATTTATTATTATTGATTTATTTATTTTCATTTAATTTTTTAATTTATTTATTTATTTTATTTTTTATTTATTATTTTTTCTTTTGATATATTAATCTATTTATTCATTTATTTATTTCTATTTATATATAATTTTTTCATTTATTTATTTATTTCTTTATTATTATTTATTTGTTTTTATTTATATATTGATTTATTTATTTATTTATTTATTTATTTATTTATTTATTTTTCTCTTTTATTTTAAATTTACTCTATTTTTTATTTATTTATATAATTACTTATATATGTATATGTTTATTTATTAATCACTTTATTGTTAGTGATTTATATATTTATTTTAATTAATTAATTTTTTTAGTTATTTATTTTAGTTATTTAATATATTTATTTTTATTTATTTATTTATTTATTTGTTCATTTATTTATTTATTTTTTATTTATTTAATTTTTCATTTTTGATATAGTCTATATTTATACATTTATTCATTTTTATATATTTTGTATTATTACTTATTTATTTATTTCTATTTATATATTGATTTTTTTTATTTTTTATGTATTTGTTTTCATTTATTTATATATTTTTTTATTTTTTTATTTTTTCTAATTATTTGTTTCTTTTTTATTTATTTATATATGTGTATTTATTAATTAATTATTTTTTTATTAATTCATTTATTTCTATTTATTTATTTTAGTTATTTATTTGTTCATTTATTTATCTATTTTATTTTATTTTTATTTATTTATTCATGTTTTATTTATTTTTTGTTTATTTATTTTTCTATATATTTTTTTTATTATTTATTTAATTTCTTTATTTTCTATTTTCTATTTTTTTTTTTTATTAATTAATCGTTTTTATTTAGTTATTTTATTATTTTATTTATTTTTTTATTTATACATTTATCAATTTATTTTTATTTATTCATTATTTTTATTAGTATCTTTTAATTTTAATTTACATTGATATTTCATTTTTTGTACCTTTATTTATGAAATAAATCGCCTCTTTAACATGTTGAATAAAAGTAATTGCTGCCTCAGCTGCAGTAATATTATGTAGGATTATTTTCATAAATATGATTTTCTCGTTGTTGATTAAGCTGCTGAACAACGCACCGAAGGTATGTATGTCCAAAATACGTAATTATGAAAGTCAATTTTAATTTTATTCAAAGGATGCCTGAGGCTGTCGTTAAACATTCGTTGTATATCCCGTAGAGTCTTCCAATGTTCAATTTTTACTCCAAGTCTGGATTCTGACTATTCTTTGGTACTACTTACACAGGCTAATAGAGCGCCTATGGAGGTCAATTTTACATGTAGGGTCAAGTTCTGTGTATATATATTTAAATTTTTACAGATAAACTATGATATCAGGCATAAAAGACACTTTCTCTCTCTCTCTCTCTCTCTATTCCTCCGTTTTCTCATATGTATTCTCTCTTCCTTTGCCCTCTCTCGCCTTTCCCGTTTCCTTTTTTTTCCCTTTTCCTTACTTTCTCCCTTTACTTTCTATTTCTTTTCCCTTTCGTATGCTTTATCCATTTGCTTTCTATTACCTTTTCATTTTGCTTACTTTCTGCCTTTGTTTTCTATTATCTTTCCATTCTCTGTACTTTCTCCATTGGTTTTCTATTGTCTTTCTCCTTGTGTATACTTACTCCTTTTGTTTTCTATTACCATTCCCTTTGGTATACTTTCTCCCTTTACTTTCTCTCGCCTTTCCCAAGTGTCTTACTGTTATCACCTCCCTTATCCTTTCTACCTCTGCTTTGTTTTACCTTTCCCAAGTGTTGCTAATAACTCCTCCCCTTTTGCATACTTTCTCCCTCTTGCTTTCTCCCGCCTTTCTTAAACGTCGCGTTAATTTCATTTAGATTTAGATTATCGGTCACAAGGGAGTAAAAAAAACGCTGAATGCAGAATTGGAGCATTTTTTTCGTCCTAACGAAGGACTTGGAACGTCAAAGTTAGCAATGATTAAGAAACTCTGTACTTGTCTTGAGGATTATTTCAATCCTGAATGGGATGATTAGGCCTTTTTTTATTATTATTTACAATGTCAAGATTAAGCTGGAATTCTGCAGCAGGGGAAGGAAGTGTGGTTGGAATCGAGGTTTAAGCTTAAAATTTAAAATTAGTGGGAATTTGAGAACTGCTGAAGAGGAGCTTAAGGGGCGGGCAAACAGGTATAAAGGAGGTGGATGGATGTCTACCCTACCCTCCCGTTCCCCTACCAACCCTAATCCTAGGCTGACAAACAGGCTTACATGAGGAGGATGGATATCTTATCAGTTCTGGAGTAAGTTTTTAGTTTGAAATTCTTGAAGACATATCATCCGCCTTGTAAAAACATAATGTCAGTTTATAAAATTTTTCTATATATATATATATATATATATATATATATATATATATATATATATATATATATATATATATATTATATATCCTAAGTGAGTTATACAATATTACACAAAACACCAAAATTATCAGATATAATAATTAGTACCCATCTATACCCAAGCCCACAAGAAACAGTTATGAACACCGATGAGATTGTTTTCTGCATAAATTTCTCTCATCCTTTCATCCTCCAACTGACGTGAAATCATACTTTCCAAAACTATTATTATTATGACAGGGTGTCCATAAAGTCCTAGTACCATTACAAGTATTTATTGCCTGCATTGGTACTGGGACTTATGAGCACCCTGTGCTATTACAGTAGGTTACTGAATCCTGGTTATAATAATCCGTAGAGCTTTATCGTGCTCGTGGTATTTTTCGGTGGTATTTCTTTTTTCTGACGTCTATTCTGAAAACTACCAGAAGTAGTCGTCAGAAAACAAGAGAAAATACCCAAAAAATACAAATAGCACGGTAAAAATATATTGTTAATGTTATTATTATTATTCCTTAGATGAACCCTATTTATATAGAACAAGCCCACCACCACATGGGCCACTGATGTGGAATTCTTGCTTCCAAAGAATATCACAGCGTTCATTTAAAAGAAGTTACAGAAGGTAAAGGGAAATACAGAAAGATGAGATCAATTGTTAGAAAAAATAAATTGAAAAATTAATAAATAAAGATAAAATGTAAGTGAAAACTTCGTGACAAGAATATGATAATATTAATATCTGAGAACGAATTCCACGTAAACCTATATTTTGACATCAGTATAATATTGATGCGTCCAATTAGTGGCTGTCCTTACGATGCCACTGCCATGATGTTGTTTACGGCTCTTCTCAGGTAAACGGGCAATTACCCTAATTCCTGTGTGAGGTTAATTGGCTCAAGGGAAAACCCTCGATGAGGTAGTTTTTTTTATTTATGAAAATGATTATGGTATTTTTCTGCGAAAGCTTTCAAAGCTCGATTATATAATAGATGTTGTTAGGGTTGATATTTTTAGCATTCTCTCTCTCTCTCTCTCTCTCTCTCTCTCTCTCTCTCTCTCTCTCTCTCTCTCTCTCTCTCTCTCTCTGTATAAAGTTTACTCGTAATGTTTTTTGGAATTAAAGACATTAATATTGTTTAAAATAATTGCATTTAAAGTTGAAAGTTAAAAAATTGTATTTAAAGTTGAAAGCTTAAAGAATTGGCAAGTTATTCCCAACGACTTATTATGATTTTCTTCGCTTACTTGGAATTAGGAAATTGCGTTTAATTGGTGAGGACAGGTTGGGGCTTCCACTGCCACCGGGTCATGACGGTCAAGTTCGGACGAATAATTAGGAAAGAACTTTCTAATGCCACTGAATTATCAGCTGACTAAGAAATCTCTGTGATGCACATTACAGCTGTTTTGTTCATTGTGCTCTCTCTCTCTCTCTCTCTCTCTCTCCTCTCTCTCTCTCTCTCTCTCTCATAGCACTTCTGGAAACTCCCATTGCTTGGAAGTCTCTCTCTCTCTCTCTCTCTCTCTCTCCATAATCATTGTGACAAGCCAATCATCAGGAATCTACGCGAACAACATTCCATGAATTCTCTGCTTATTTTAAAATGCTCTAAAAAAAAAGGCTGTCTATCTGTGAATGAATCGCGTCGCCTATAAAAAGGGTCGTATCTGATGGTGTGTGTCCGTTTCATCGTCTGATAATTGGCTAGATAGATCGAGCAAAACTGGGGATTTTTTTTTTATATTCAATGTTTTCGTGATGCCGAATAGAAAGTTGTCCCAGTGGAGGGAAGCTTTTTCATTGTGCGTCTGTTTGATATTTTTCAAGTTATTCACATTTTTTTTCTACGAGTTTTTGCGTTTGTCAGCATTTGCATGCCTGCTAATTGTTATGACTTCACTTAAATTCTGTTACCTTCCTGTGTTCTTTGGTACGTAATTGTTAATTTATTCCAAATATTTTGTTTTTCAAATTTAAACAGGATCTTTGGTACTTAATTATTGATTTATTCCAAATGTATTGTTTTTCAAATTTTAACAGGATTTATTATTAGTATCAAATAAATTATATTTGCAAGGATATTTTTTACCATCAGGTTCTTCTGAACGTTTGATCATACCATACAAAGCACGTACAATAATAGGTCTGAGGTCTCAACATTTAAGTATGAAAGAGTCTGCAATATTTCCTGTTTCAGTATGACCAGAATCATTGAGAATGTAACCTCTTAATGGCTGTGAAAAAAGCCAGATATTTACTTTTTTTTTAATTGTATGTCATTTACCAAGATATTTCTCAGATTTTTCCTAAACCGACCTTTGCAATATCCTGAGAGCCCTCAAAGCCTTAACACTACATACTATTTACTCAGTCATTCATTGTGACCAGAACTATTGAGAATTCAGGCAGTCAGATATCTGTCAAGAAGCCAGAAATTGTTTTCGCTTACTCAGGCGAGTAAGCCTATAAAATTCTTTATTGTTGTTGTTGTTGTTGTTGATGGGGGAGGGGGGTTGGTAGGAAACGCTAAATAGGTCTGAAAAAGGGGTTTTGCGTCGAGTTATAGGTACAGGAATTTTAGGATAGGATGTTTATCATTTGTTTATTAGAATGAAATTGTAAAAAATAGATAATGTGCATGTTACGCAGTACAGAATAATTATTTCTAATTAGATATAGCGAATTTATTTTAATTTTCCCTGGTGAAACGAGGTTATATTTAACCGTAGATTGTAGTGCGTTTTAGAGTACACGAAGAATTTTCCAGACAATGAATAAACTCAATGATCGACCATGTACATGAAAGACCAACAACTCCTCATTTATTTTTTTCAGGCTTTTTTGCTTTTTTTTCAGGTGTTTGTTTGATGTTATTGTTGTTTCGATGTTATTTGCTTTCGTTTGTTGCTATGGCTCTGGCCTTTTCTGCTCCACCAAGGCGTGAAGATCGTATCAACATTGGTTCCGAAGGAGGATGTTTTGTAAATGTCGTTTTTTCTATTTTTTTTTAACGTCGGATAAAAATGGAAATTGGTGAAACTGTGAGAGACGAATACTCAAAGTTGCTGCCTTTCAGAAAACGGATATTTGCTGTAGATATTTACAATAGACGGTTAAAACTGCACTAGACTACCATGTTTTTTTTTTCGTTTTATTTCCTTATGTTACTTTTCATTCAGCTTTGCTGAATTCGTGAGTTGCTTTTCGGTGCGATGAGAAGTATTATTTTCCTTTTATTTTTGTCTCCTCTCTCTCTCTCTCTCTCTCTCTCTCTCTCTCTCTCTCTCTCTCTCTCTCTAATCTAGTTTAGGTAATGTCGTGGGTTGCCTGTCTACAATACCGGATGAATTTAGAAGCTTTTGCAAGTATCAGCTTGCCTATTCATTATACAACGCCCATACGCACAAATACACACTCATACGTATTTATGAACTACTACATAATGAAGGACTCACAAGTGTATATTAAGGTTACTAGGAGGGCCAACACTCACTGCTAATTCTCTCAAGTATAACTTTACTGCACCTACGACCGTTATTCAAGCCTCCATTGGGTCAAGTATCCCCTCTCTCTCTCTCTCTCTCTCTCTCTCTCTCTCTCTCTCGCCTCTCGTCTCTCGTCTCGTCTTCTCTCTCTCTCTCTCTCTCTCCTGTCAACCCAAGCTCCCTAAGGAATCTCATCCTCTCAAATGATGGATATCTGCGGACCAGTGTCATCGAAAGCTTGGACCTGGTGGGCAGGATAGCGACCTCTGGGAGGTGCAACAAATATAGAGCCCTTCGCTGGAGGGTCTACTAGAACTGAAGGATTGTCCGTGCCTGTCATTGCAATGGCAGTAACCGCAGCTGCTTCCTTGGGGCATCTTGACCAGGAAGCGGTGTGCCCATGCACTTTGCAAAGAAACTCGCTGAAGTCGTGCTTTGGTCCATCTTCTGTAGTACTTTTGTCATGTGAATCATGGCTACTACGAAGAGTAGTAGGGACAGTGAGTCGCCCTGGAAGATCCCTTTCCTGATGTTAACCTCTCCTAGTCTTATCCCAGAGCTTGTAAATATTGTATTCCAGTTGCCCATTTGATTTTTGAGGAAGCTGATAGTGCTTTCCTCTGCCATATATAGATTCAAGGATTCCGCTTATTATTATTATTTTATTGTTCTCATTATTATTTTTTTATTTTTATTTTTATATTTATTATAGTTATTAGTATTTTTTCTATCTTTATTATTGTGAATATTTTATTACTTTTAATCTTTTTATTTTTATTATTATTATTTATATTTTACTTATTATTATATCATCATTTTTCATTTTTATTGGTTTAAATTACATTTATTGTTATCTTAAATATTTTTATTTCTTATCATTAGTTTTATTTATATTTTTTTATATATTTATTTATTTTTATTTTTAATATTATTTATTCTTTATTTTTTCAAAATTATTTTTTGATGAACTTTATATTTTAATTTCTAATATTAATTTTCGTTTTTTTATTATTTTTCATGTTTAAATATTTATTTATTTATTTATGTATTTAATTATCTTTATTTCATTAATTTTTCATTTATATATTTATGAATTTTTTTATTTATTTTTTTTATTTTATTATTTTCTATTTTCATTTATTCCTTTATTTTCATTTGTTTTTATTTATTTTTATTTTTTATAATAATATTTTTACCTATTTATTTATTTTTATTTATTTTTATTTATATATTTATTTTATCTATTATTTATTTATTTATTTAATCATTTTCATATCTTATTTATTTTCATATATTTTTTATTTATTTATTTATTTATATTTATTCTTAATTATTTCAATTTTTCTATATATTTAATTTTTATTTTTATTTTTATATTTTTTGTTTTTTCAATATTTTTATTAATCTTATTTATTTTTTATTTACTTCTATTTTTTATGTATTTTTGCATTTTTATTGATTTTATATTCATTTATTTAATTTTATTAATTAATTTACTTTTCATTTTTTTATTTATTTTTATTTCGTTAATTCATTTATTTATTTATTTTTCATTTATTTTGATTTATTTGTTTTTTTTATGAATTATTTATCTATTCGTTTTTATTTATGGATTTTTTTGTTATTTATTTCAGTATTTCTATTCCTTTTTACTTTTATTCATTGATTTTTATCTATTTATAATAATTTTTATAGTGTTTTTTATCTATTTTTATTTATTTATTTTTATGATTTATTTTTTATTTATTTATTTTATTCATATTTTATTTATTTATCTTCTTTAATTTATTTATATTTAATATTTATTTTTTCTTTATTTATATTTTATTGATTTTTATATATTTATTTCTTTATATTTATTTTTATCTATTTAATTATTTATTTCTATTTTTTATTTAAGTGTTTATTTTATTTATTTATTATATTCATTTCATTTTATTTTATTCATTTTTACAGTATTTATTTATTATTAGTTATTTTTTTTTATTTATCTATTTCTATTGATTTAATTTGATATATTTGCTTTAAATATTTATTTTTTCCATATATTTTTTTATTTTAATCAACTTATTTTTTTATTTATTTATTATTTTTCATTTAATTTTATTTTTTGTTTATTTCATTTTTATTTATTTTATTTTTATTTTATATTTATTTTGTTTTATTTATTCATGTATAAGATTATTAATTAATTTTATTTATTCTTATTTTGTTTTTATTAATTTTATTTATTAATTTTTATTCATTCATTTATTTATTTTTATTATTCATACATTTCTATTCATTTATTTATTTTTATTAATTTATTATTTATTCCTTTATTTTTATTTATTATTATTTATTTTGCTATATTTAATTATTTATTCATTTATTCATTTTGTAATTTGTTTTTTATTTATTTATTTATTTTTTTATTTCTATTTATTGATTTATTTGTTTTATTTTTTTATTATTTATGTTTTTAGTTTTACTATTTACTTATTTTTTTTTTATTTTTTTTTTTGTTTATGTATTTGGTGTTTATCTTTAGTTATTTAATATGTATATTTATTCTATAATTAGTTTATTTTTATTTATTTAGTTTTTTTATTTTTTTATTTATTTATTTATTTACTTTTTATTTATATTTAGTTATTTTTTTATTTATTCGTATATTTATTTATTTGTTTTATTTACTTATTTTTTTTTTATTAATTTTTTATCTATTTTTATTGATTTATCATATTTATTAATGCATTTTTTATTTATTAATTTATTCATATTTATTTCTTTTCAATTTTTAATCTATTTATTTGTTTTTTATTTTAATTTTATTTACTTTTTAAACTTATTTTTATTTATATATTTATTTATTTATCTTTCTTTAATAATTATTTGTATTTTATTTTTTAGTTTTAATTTACATTGACATTATTTCATTATTTTTGCTTTTATTCATGAAGTAAACCATCTTTTAAATATGTTAAATCAAAAGTAATTGCTGCCTCATCTGCAGTAATATGATGTAGGTCTATTTTCATAAATATGATTTTCTTGTTGTTGCTTAAACCGCTGAACAACACACCGAAGGTTGGCATGTCCAAAATAGGTAATTATGAAAGTCAATTTTAACTGTTATTCAAAGATACCAGAGGTTATAGTTAAACACTCGTTGTATAACCCGTAGTGTTTTTCAAGGGACAATGTTTATTCCAAGTCTGGATTCTGACTATTTCTTAGTACTACTTTAACAGGGTAATGAAGCGCTTATGGAGGTTATTTTTGCATGTAGGGTCAAGTTAAGTGTATATATTTATATCTCAATTTTTACAGATAAACTATGATATCAGTCATGAAAAACATTCTCTCTCTCTCTCTCTCTCTCTCTCTCACCTGATACTTCTCAATCTTTTCCCTTCTACTGTGGTGGCCCATACTATTGCGACATCAATGAGTGATACTTTCTACTTAATGTTTTCAATCAACATCACATCTGGTCTATTGGCACGAATTATCCTTTGTGTTCTGATACCACAGTCCCCCAGGATATTTGCTTGATCGTTTTCTATCATTAAGCTCCTCCCCATTTATGCTCTCATCAGCATATTTCAGTTCTTAAAGAGGGAAGACGAACTTTTTAACTACGTTGACATCTTAACATAGTTAAATTATGGTATCTGGTGCCACATAATTCAGGAAAACATAAGGAAATGTTTAAATTTTCATTGCTTTCCAAGAAATATTTCGGTATGTGACGTCAAAACTGTAGTATGACGTCGTCATCCGTTTAGCAAATTTCAATTACAACAAGAATTAATCTTAAGTAGAGATTTCTTTGAAGAATTACAATTACAGTTACCTTAAGAATGTGCAATGAATAACATTTCAATTAAAATACAATTACTACAAGCCTGCCTTCATCGCACAGCCGCCCAAGTGTGAAGGGGGCGTGGCCGAGGCAGGCAAGAGATGACGACAAGCCCATTTCCTTCGCTCCATATACAACCACCTTACTTATGCCCACATTTTGCATGACCAGACATGCGCCTGTGTAAGAGACTCTCCTGCCACGCCCAGTTGGGGGCTAAAAACAACCACGCCCGCACCAATGATCAGGAGACTTCTTGTACAGATGTTCAGCAAAGTACACAAAGAGACTTCTGTGATATTGAGTGTGGATGACGCTACCTCTCTCTGTAGATACCTTGGTTCTTGGAGGACTGTAGGATTGGTCCGGAGGTATGTAAGAAATGACGGGGACCTTGAGACTGTGAAAAGGTAGGAGGAGGCTTCAAATCTTGTCCTAGCAGGACGGTATAACCTCCATAGTACATACCTTAGAGCGGTGAGGTCGGGTGACTCTCGACCAGACAGTAAACAAGAACATCTTAACGTGGTTGAGGCTTTCGTTTGTGACGAATTGGTGCCTGTCAACCACAGCTCCGTGAGGAATCTCATCCTCTCAGATGATGGATATCTGCGGAACAGTGTCATCGAAAGCTCGGACTGATATCATAGAAATTATCTGTAAAAATTGAATTTAATTATATACACTTAACTTGACCCTACATGTAAAAATAACCTCCATAGGCGCTTTATTAGCCTGTTAAAGTAGTATAAGGAGTAGTCAGAATCCAGACTTGGAATAAACATTGTCCCTTGAAAAACACTACGGGTTATACAACGAGTATTTAACTATAGCCTCTGGTATCTTTGAATAAAAATTAAAATTGACTCTCATAATTACCTATTTTGGACATGCCATCCTTCGGTGCGTTGTTCAGCGGTTTAAGCAACAACAAGAAAATCATATTTATGAAAATAGACCTACATAATATTACTGCAGCTCAGGCAGCAATTACTTTTGATTTAACATGTTTAAAAGATGGTTTACTTCATAGAGGTAAAAATAATGAAATAATGTCAATGTAAATTAAAACTAAGAAATAAAATAAAATTAATTAATAAATAAAGATAAGTAAATAGATATATAAATAAAAATAAATCTAAAAAGTAAATAAAAATAAAATTAAAAAAAACAAATAAATAGATTAACAATTGAAAATAAATAAATATAAATAAATGAATAAATAAAAATATATTAATAAGTATGATAAATCAATAAAATAGATAAAAAAATTAATAAATAAAATAAGTAAATGAAAATAAATAATACACATACGAATAAATAAAAAATAACTAAATATAAATAAAAAGTAAACAAATGAAAATAAAAAATTCAAAAATAAATAAATAAAAATAAACTAATTATAGAATAAATATACATATAAATAACTAAAGATAAACAAATAAATAAAAAAAATGGCGGTTACTGCCATTGCAATGACAGGGAGGGACAATCCTTCAGTTCTAGTAGACCCTCCAGCGAAGGGCTCTATATTTGTTGCACCTCCCAGAGGTCGCTATCCTGCCCACCAGGTCCGATCTTTCGATGACACTGGTCCACAGATATCCACCATCTGAGAGGAGATTCATTACGGAGCTCGGGTTGACAGGAGAGAGAGAGAGAGAGAGGAGAGAGAGAGAGAGAGAGAGAGAGAGAGAGAGAGAGAGAGAGAGATAAAAGAAAAAAAAACCCTCATCGCACCGAAAAGCAACTCACGACTTCAGCAAAACTGTATGAAAAGTAAAATATGGAAATAAAACGAAAAACAAACAAACATGGTAGTCTAGTGTAGTTTTAACCGTCTATTGCAAATATCAACTGCAAATATCCGTTTCACGAAAGGCAGCAACTTTGAGTATACGTCTCCACAGTTTCACCAATTTTCTTTTTATGCGACGAAAAAAAAATTAAAAAAAAAAAATAGAAAAAACGAAATTTACCAAACATCCTCCTTCGGAACCAATGTTGATACGATCCTCACGCCTTGGTGGAGCAGAAAAAGCCAGGACCGTAGTAACAAACGAAAGCAAATAACATCGAAATAACAAAAACATCAAACAAACGCCCGAAAAAAAAAAAACAAGAAGCAAAAAAGCCTGAAAAAAATGACTGTGGAGTTGTTGGTCTTTCAGGTACATGGTCGATCACAGAGTTTATTCATAGTCGGGAAAATGCGCTAAAATCTACGGTTAAATGGAACCTCGTTTCACAGTCGAAAATTAAAATATGTATGCTATATCTTATTAGAAAAAAAATTTCTGTACTGTTTATGATGCATATTATTTAGTTTTTACATTTTCATTCTAATAACTCAATGATAAATATCCTCTCATAAAATTCCTGTACCTATAACTCGACGCAAAACACCTTTTTCAGACCTTTTTAGGGTTTCCTACCAACCCCTCTCCCCAAACAACAACAGCAACAACAACAACAAAGAATTTTATAGGTTTACTCCCCCGAGTAAGCGAAAACAATTTCTGGCTTCTTGACAGATATCTGACTGCCTGAATTCTCAATAGTTCTGATCACAATGAATGACCGAGTAAAGGGTAGATAGTGCTTAGGCCTTAAGGGCTCTCAGGATATTGTAAATGTCGGTTCAGGAAAAATCTGGGAAAGATCTTGGCATATAACATACAACTTAAAAAAAAGCAAATATCTGGCTTTTTTCACAGGCATCGAGAGGCTAAATTCTCAATGATTCTGGTCATACTGAAAAAGGAAATATCGCAGACGCTTTCATACTTAAATACTTGAGAACTCAGACATATTATTGTACGTGCTTTGTATGGTATGATCAAACGTTCAGAAGAACCTAATGGTAAAAAAAATATCCTTGCAAATATAATTCATTTGATAATAATAATAAATCTTGTATAATTTGAAAAACTATATATTTGGAATAAATTAAAAATTAGGTACCAAAGATCCTGTTTAAATTTGAAAAACAATATATTTGGAATAAATTAATAATTACGTACCAAAGAACACAGGAAGGTAACAGAATTTAAGTGAAGTCATAAAAATTAGCAGACATGCAAATGCTGACAAACGCAAAAACTCGTAGAATAAAAATGTCGATAACTTGAAAAATATCAAACAGACTCAAAATGAAAAAGGGTTCCCTCCACTGGGACAACTTTCTCTTCGGCATAACGAAAACATTGACTATAAAAAAAATCCCCAGTTTTGCTCCATCTGTCGAGCCAATTATCAGATGATGAAACGGACACATACCATCAGATACGACCCTTTTTATAGGCGACGCGATTCATTCACAGATTGACAACCCTTTTTTTTAAGAGCATTTTCAAAAAAGCAGAGAATTCATGGAATGTTGTTCGCGTAGATTCCTGATGATTTTCTTGACACAATGATTATGGAAAGAGAGAGAGAGAGAGAGAGAGAGAGAGAGAGAGAGAGAGAGACTTTCCAAGCAATAAGAGTTTCCAGAAGTGCTATGAGAGAGAGAGAGAGAGAGAGAGAGAGAGAGAGAGAGAGAGAGAGAGAGAGAGAGAGACTTTTCAAGCAGTATGAGTTTCCAGAAGTGCTATGAGAGAGAGAGAGAGAGAGAGAGAGAGAGAGAGAGAGAGAGAGAGAGAGAGAGAGAGAGAGAGAGAACTTTCCAAGCAATAGGAGTTTCCAGAAGTGCTATGAGAGAGAGAGAGAGAGACAGACAGACAGACAGACAGACAGACCAGAGAGAGAGAGAGAGAGAGAGAGAGAGAGAGAGAGAGAGTATAGACCTGTCTGTCAATTCTCGAATCCATCATTCTGACAAGGTTCCCTAAAGGTGAAAGAGAAACGAAGCAATGGAGATGACATCCCAGAATAATGAGGCTTATTCACGTCGCTCCAAAAAAGGATTTTGAGATGAAAAGGTTCCGGTAGATTCTAATTAATTCCTTGGCATTTTCCGTATTTGGTAGGGAAAGGACGAACGCAATAGGCCCCTTGACTATAACAAATAACGGTTTTAATCGCCCAGGTTCAAGGAGGAGGAAGAGAGAGACACTACCTCGTGAGAGAAACAATACTTTGACTCATTCTTAGGATGTTATGATGAATTATCAGGTGACACTCAATTCTACAGGCTAATGGGTATATAAGTCATGATCGAGACTGCCTAAGTTCTCTATTAGTTGCCTGTACTACTCGGTAATTTTTGAGAGAGAGGAGAGGAGAGAGCATGAGAGAGAAGAGAAGAGAAAGGAAGGAAAAAGGATGAAAAAAAAAAACGGAGCGAGCACAATGAACAAAACAGCTGTAATGTGCATCACAGAGATTCCTTAGTCAGCTGATAATTCAGTGTCATTAGAAAGTTCTTTCCTAATTATTCATCCGAACTTGACCCGTCATGACCCGGTGGCAGTGGAAGCCCCAACCTGACCTCACTAATTAAACGCAATTTCCCAATTGCAAGTTCGTGAAGAAAATCGTAATTAGTCGCTGGGAGTAACTTGCCAATTCTTTTAAGCTTTCAACTTTAAATGCAATTATTCTAAACAATGTTAATATCCTTATTTTCAAAAAAACATTACGAGTAAACTTTATACAGAGAGAGAGAGAGAGAGAGAGAGAGAGAGAGAGAGAGAGAGAGAGAGAGAGAGAGAGAGAGAGAGAGAGAATGCCAAAAATATAAACCCTAACAACATCCATTATATAATCGAGCTTTGAAATATTTAGAAGAAAAATGCCCTAATTATTTTCATAAATAAAAAAAGAAACTACCTCATCGAGGGCTTTCCCTTGAGCCAATTAACCTCACAGGAATTAGGTAATTGCCCGCTTTGCCTGAGAAGAGCCGTAAACAACATCATGGCAGTGCATCATAAGGACAGGGACTAATTGGAAGCATCAATATTATTCTGATGTCAAAATATAGGTTTATGTGGAATTCGTTCTCAGATATTAATATTATCATATTCTTTACACGCAGTTTTTATTCATTGTTTTAAGTGAAGCAATGCAGAGCATGACTATACTAAAACACCTCTCCTCGGATTGTAATAATTCAATTACATTTTTATCTTTATTTATTTATTTTTCAATTTATTTTGTCTAACCATTGATGTCTTCTTTCTGTATTTCACTTTACCTTCTGTCACTTCTTTGAAATGAACGCTGTGATATTCTTTGGAAGCAAGAATTCCACGTCAGTGGCCCATGTGGTGGTGGGCTTGTTCTATATAGGAAGAGTTCATCTTCTGAATAATAATAATAATTATAATAACATTAATAATATATTTTTACCATGCTTTTGGTATTTTTGTGGTATTTTCTCTTGTTTTCTGACGACTACTTCCGGTAGTTTTCAAAATAGACGTCAGAAAAAGAAATACCCCCGATAAATACCACGAGCACGATAAAACTCTACGGATTTAATATATACCCAGGTTTCAGTAACCTACCGTAATAGCACAGGGTGTCCATAAGTCCCAGTACCAATGCAGGCAATAAATACTTGTAATGGAACTAGGACTTTATGGACACCCTGTCATAATAATAATAGTTTTGGAAAGTATGATTTCACGTCAGTTGGAGGATGAAAGGATGAGAGAAATTTATGCAAAAAACAATCTCATCGGTGTTCATAACTGTTTCTTGTGGGTTTGTGTATAGATGGGTAATAATTAATATATCTGATAATTTGATAATTTTGGTGTTTTTGTGGTAAAATTGTATAACTCTAACCTTAGGATTATTATATATATATAGTATATATCTATATATATATATATATATGTATATATATATATATATATATTTAGATATATATATACATACATTATAAAAATGACATTATGTTTTACAAGGCGGACCCATATGTCTTTAATTTTAAAACTTTTAAACTAAAAACTTACTTCAGAACTGATAAGATATCCACCCTCCTCATGTAAACCTGTTTGTCAGCCTAGGATGGGGGTAGGTAGGGGAACGGGAGCGGAGGGTAGACATCCATCCTCCATATGTAAGCCTGTTTGTCCGCCCCTGAAGCTCGTCTTCGGCAATTCTAAAATTCCCACTAATTTTCCATTTTAAGCTTAAACCTTGATTACAACCACACTTCCTTCCCCAGTTGCAGAATTCCCGCTTACTCCTGACCTTGTAAATAATAATAAAAAAGGATTAATCATCCCATTCAGGATTGAAATAATCCTCAAGAAAAGTACAGAGTTTCTTAATCATTGCTAACTTTGACGTACCAAGTCCTTCATTAGGACGAAAAAAATGCGCCAATTCTGCATTCTGCGTTTTTTTTTACTCCCTTGTGACCGAAAATCTAAATCTAAAAGCGATTAACACGACGTTTTAGAAAGGCGGGAGAAAGCAAGAGGGAGAAAGTGTGCAAAAGGGGAAAGAAAGGGAAGGAGTTAAGAGGAACACTTGGGAAAGGCAAAAGAAAGATAAAGCAGAAAGGACAAGGGAGGTGATAACAGTAAGACACTTGGGAAAGGCGAGAGAAAGGAAAGGGAGAAAGTATACCAAAACGGAATGGTAATAGAAAACAAAAGGAGAAAGTATAGAGAATGGAAAGATAATAGAAAAGAAAGAGAGAAAGTAAGCAAAATGAAAAGGTAATAGAAAGCAAAGGGATAAAGCATACGAAAGGGAACAGAAATAGAAAGTAAAGGGAGAAAGTAATGAAAAGGGAAAGGAAAAGGAAACGGGTAAGGTGAGAGAGAGCAAAGGAAGAAAGAATACATATGAGAAAACGGAGGAATAGAGAGAGAGAGAGAGAGAGAGAAGAAATGAATAAAAGGAATCTATTTAACAGCAATATATTATTATTATTATTATTTTATTTTATTATTATTATTAATTATTATTATTATTATTATTATATAGGAAGATAGGAAAGTATTAACTGAATTAAATTCAAATCACGAAACGCAAGATGAGAACCTGTTCAAGGCAACATTGCTTTGACCAAACCCATTAGGCCATTCGAAGCCACATCAAAATACGACGAGTAAAACCATCATCATTCAGCATAACAACGAATTCAACGACCGAAATTATAATATACTTTTGCTTTCTGAACCATTAATGTGGGCGGTGTTCATTTGCATAACTACTAGAAAATATTTTTAAGCTTTTAATGTTGAAATTTAATGCGATTAATTCGGTGAGATGTGGGATACTGTTTATAAAGTCGTGATACATATTTCGTTTTTTTTAGGAGAAGAGAGAGAAGGAGAGAGAGAGAGAGAGAGAGAAGAGAGAGAGAGAGAGAGAGAGAGAGAGAGAGAGGCGCACACACATACATTATATACATATATAAATTACGAGATTATAAATCATATATGTCACTGAACATAAACCTGCCTACGTCATAACCACACACACAAACACACACACACTACATACATAAATAAACGTGTATATATATATATATATATATATATATATATATATATATATATATATATATATATATATATATATATATATATCTAAGGGCTGTTGCCTTGTATAATAAGGCGCCCTGTGAGGTTATGTTAGACTTGCGATAATCTTACTATAAGTCGGTTGGTTCTGACTTCCATACTCATTGAAGTGTCTTGGGGTTTGATGATAACTTACGAAGTCACTATCTTCGACGGAGATGTGTTAAACTCATGATGATAGGTTCTAGTAGAAAACACTGAGTACAAAAATACATCTATTCTTCTGAGATTACAAGATGAAATTGTACAAGTCTGCCAATGATGATGGCTGATTGAATTCTACATGATGAATATCAGATAGGATTGTACAGGTCTTCTAATGACGATGGCTTGATCGCTTCTCCCCTACAATCTCGTTTACAAATCATAAAGGAAGCAGACAGTAGCTCGAACATACGAACATACACACAGATGACATAGATTACAAATCACGTAGGCCGTTTGAATTATAGGTTACGGTGGTCGCCTCAAGCAAGATGCTTGGGCTATAGTTTATAAACAAATGAATGACCACAGGTGACGGCACTAGACACTGACTGATTATACACGTCATCTTAGCCAACTTTTTCATATACGACATCTTAGCCTACTTTATCGTATCTGGTCTGATCACATTCCTGCAAACAATCTGGTTGACCTCTTGGGTCACTGGTTTTAATTAATCATAGTTTTAGTTTTTTATATATATAGAATAACATTCCATATTTTTATTATGTAACACTTACATATACACACTAAAAAAACATTTAGTTCCTTCTCAAAATTTCATATAACTATATTCTCCATTCGACAATTATATAAAAAAGGAGAAAAATCAAAAGTAAATCTACTTCGTACTCATTTTAATAAAAAAGGATATACTGAAAAATAATAAAAAAAAGAAATAAAGGTAAAAATACTTGGTACATGTTTTTAAAACAGAATTCCCTACGATAAATTTCCAGTCTGTCTGCAGCACGGCTGGTGGCCAGAGGCTCAGAAAAACCCACGCGTTGATTCAAGTATTTCCTTTTCTTCTTTTATTATATATTTACAATTTAAGATTTCTCGGTAACTGGTGTACAGCCCAAGGTGATGGCGAAAGGTCTTGATATTAAAAGATGGGGTATTATGATGTAAAATCTCCAAGACATTAAGGTAATAATATATGAGGTATCAGGATATTAAAAATGAAGACATTAAAATATGGAAGGGTTATGTATAAAGATAATGTAATCAATCAATAAAGCATGAATTGTTGGAGGATATATGATCAAAATAAATGCATATGTGCAATGTTGATTTAATAAAATTGAAAGATAAATCTATCATAACAACAAAAAAGGTGATAGGTGCCAATAGAACAGACGTGACGTTGATTGACAACATTAAGAAGAAAGTATCACTCATTGATGTCGCAATACAATGGGACACCACAGTAGAAGGGAAAAGATTGAGAAGTATCAGGAGAGAGAGAGAGAGAGAGAGAGAGAGAGAGAGAGAGAGAGAGAGTGTCTTTGATGACTGATATCATAGTTTATCTGTAAAAATTGAAATATATATACACAGAGCTTGACCCTACATGTAAAAATGACCTCCATAGGCGCTCTATTAGCCTGTTTAAGTAGTACCAAGGAATAGTCAGAATCAAGACTTGGAGTAAAAATTGAACCGTGGAAAACTCTACAGGTTATACAACGAATGTTTAACCACAGCCTTGGGCATTGTTTGAATAAAATCAAAATTGATTTCACAATTAGACATGCCAACCTTCGGTGCGTTGCTCACCAGTTTAAGCAACAATGAGAAAACAACCAGTAGGAAAAGACCTATATAAAATTAATGCAGCTGAGACATCAATTACTTTAAATTCAAGATGTTTTTAAAGTATGGTTTCACCTTCAGGAACAATAATACGAAAAATAATGAAATATCAATAAAAATTAAAATAACATAATACAAACAGAAAAAATAAAAATATAGATGAAAAAAATAAATAATAAAAAATAAAATAAAAAATTAAATTTAAAAAAATTAAAATTAAAAAGTAAAATTAAATTAAAATAAATAAATTTAAATAAATAATAAAGATAAAATAAAATAAATTAAGAAAAATAAAATTAAATAAATAAAAATAAATAATTAAATTAAAAAATAAATTCAAACAATAATAATAAATGAACATGAATAATGAAAAATAAAATTACTAACAATAAATAAATGAAAAAAACTAAATAAATTAATAAAAAACTAATGATTAATAAAAACATGTAGTATATAAATAAATAAAAATAAACAAAATAATTAAACAAAATAAAACAAATTCAAAAAGTAAATAAATAAAAATAATACATACTTGAATAAATAAAAATCAATATATAGATAAAAATAAATGTGAATAAAAGTAAATAAATAAATGAATGAAAAAAAATAAAAAATAAATATCAATAAAAATTTAAATGCATAAAAAATGAATATATAAAAATGAATAAAGAAATAAAAAATAAATAAATGAAAAATAAAAATAAATAAATAAATAAATAAATAAATAAATAAATAAATAAACAAATACAAATATATAACTATAAAAAATATATGAAAATAAATAAATAGATAAAAATTAATTAATTAATTAATTAATATAAATATATGAAAATAAAAATAACAATTAAATAAATAAAAATAAAAATAAAAATTTAATTTAAAAAATATAGAAAATAACAAATAAATAAATAAAATAAATCAATATGTAAATAGAAATAAATAAATAACTAAATAAATAAAAAAACTAGAAATAATAAAATAAATATATAAAATAAATAATGAATAAATAAATAGATATATCAAAATAATTAAATAAAAATAAAAAAGAATATAAAAAAATAAAGTAAATAACAAAATAAATAAATGTAAAAATCAGTATGTAAAAAACAAATTAACAAATATATAAAAAACTAAAAAATAATAATAAACATAAATAAAAATAAAAATAAATAAATGAATAAATAAATAAATATATAAAATATGAAAAAATATATAAATAAAAATTAATGTTATAGAATAATAAATAAAATAATAAATAAATATAAATTTAATAAACTATAAAATAAAAATGTAATAAAAATGAATAAATAAATAAACAAATGAGTAAATAAAAATAAATAAATAAATATAAATAAAAACAAAAAACATAGATAGATAAATGAAAATAAATAAATAAAAAGATAAAAAATAAATATATAGAAAGCAATATATAAATAAAAATAAATAAAAAAATAAATAAATAAATAAAAATAAATAATTACATAAAAGTAAATGAATTAAAAATTAATAAACAATATTTAAAAACAAATAAATAAATAACTACAACTAAATACACAAATAAATAGAAATCAATAAATACGAAATAAGAATAAATAAAAATAAGTACATAAAATCAATGGAAATAAATAAAATACATAAAAATAAGAATTGGATAAAAAGGAATGAATAAATAATAATAAAAATAGAAATAATTAAATAAATAAAAACAAATAAATAAATATAAAATAAACATCATAAATTAAATAATAATAAAAAATTATAATTAATAAAATAAAAATAGATCATTAAATAAAATTAAATAAAAATATAATAATAAAAAAAATAAATAAATATATAAATGAAAATAAATAAAACGATAAATGAATAAATATAAATAAATAAATGAATAAAAACTATATAATAAAATAAGTAAAAATCATAAAAATAAATAAAAGTTAATAATAAATAATTGAAATATATATGTAAATAAAAAAAAAAACAATAATAAAACAGAAAAAAATAAATTAATAAATAAAAAAAACATATAAATAAATAAATAGAAATAAACACAAAAAAATAAAAAAACATTAAATAAACAAAAATTAAATAAATAAAAAAAAAAATAAATAAAAATATAAATTAATTAATTAGTTAAGGAAAAAATAATAAATAAATATAAAAAATAATAATAAATAAATATAGCACTTGAAAAAATCATAAAAAATATTAAAATAATGAAAATAAAATTATACTAAAATTAAAAATAGAATAGAAATAAATAAAAATAATATAAATAAAATAAAAAATATTAAAAATAAGACAAAAATCATAAAAATATATAAAAACTAATAAAACAATAATAAATTGAAAAAAAATATTTAAGATAATAATAAAATTTAATTTAAAACAAATAAAAAATTTTAAAATATAATTAATTAAAATATAAATAATAAAAATAGAAATGAAAAATAATATATGATAAAAGGAAAATAATAAAAACAAAACTAATAACAATAATAATTTTTAAAAATGAGACAATAATGATAATAACAATATAATAATAAGAGTTTCTACGACTTGTGCAAAGTGCATGGACACACCGCTTCCTGGTCGAGATGCCCCAAGAAAGCAGCTGCGGTTACTGCCATTGCAATGACAGGGAGGGACAATCATTCAGTTCTAGTAGACCCTCCAGCGAAGGGCCCTATATTTGCTGCCCACCAGGTCCGAGCTTTCGATGACACTGGTCCGAAGATATCCATCATTCGCGAGGATGAGATCCCTTACAGAGTTCGGGTTGACAAGAGAGAGAGAGAGAGAGAGAGAGAGAGAGAGAGAGAGAGAGAGAGAGAGAGAGAGAGAGAGATTCAATGCAATCAGGGTTTCCAGAAGCCTAGAGAGGGTAAAGAGAGGGGGGGTGGGGCAATACTTGACCCAATGGAAGCTTGGATAACGGTCACAGGTGCAGTAAAGTTATACTTGAGAGAATTAACTGTGAGTGTTGGCCCTCCCAGAAACCTTAATACGCACTTGTGAGTCCTTCAATAGGTAGTAGTTTATAAATGCGTATGAGTGTGTATTTGTGTGTATAGGCGTTGTATTATGAATAGGCAAGTTAATACTTTTAAAAGCCTCAAAACTCATCCAGTATTGCAGATAAGCAACCCCACGACATTACCTAAACTAGATTAGAGAGAGAGAGAGAGAGAGAGAGAGAGAGAGAGAGAGAGAGAGAGAGATAAAAGAAAAAACCCTCATAGCACCGAAAAGCAACTCACGACTTCAGCAAAGCTGAATGAAAAATAACATAAGGAAATAAAACGAAAAAAAAAACAAAAAAACATGGTAGTCTAGTATAGTTTTAACCGTCTATTGCAGATACCTACTGCAAATATCCGCTTCATGAAAGGCAGCAACTTTGAGTGTTTGTCTCCACAGTTTCACCAATTTCCATTTTTATCCGACGTTAAAAAAAAAATAGAAAAAACGAAATTTACAAAACATCCTCCTTCGGAACCAATGTTGATACGATCTTCACGCCTGGGTGGAGCAGAAAAAGCCAGAGCCATAGCAACAAACGAAAGCAAATAACATCGAAACAACAAAAACATCAAGCAAACACCTGAAAAAAAAGCAAAAAAGCCTGAAAAAAATTACTGTGGAGTTGTTGGTCTTTCAGGTACAACGGTCCATCACTGAGTTTATTCATGGTCTGGAAAATTCTTCGTGTACTCTAAAATGCGCTAAAATCTACGGTTAAATAGAAACTTGTTTCACAAATTAAAATTAAAATAAATACGCTATATCTTATTAGTAATAATTTTTCTGTACTGCTTAACATACACAATATTTAGTTTTTATATTTTCATTCTAATAAATAAATCATAAATATCCTCTCCTAAAATTCTAGTATCTTTAACTCGACGCAAAACACCTTTTTCAGACCTTTTTAGGGTTTCCTACCAACCCCTCTCCCCAAACAACAACAACAACAACAATAAAGAATTTTATAGGCTTACTCGCCTGAGTAAGCGAAAACAATTTCAGGATATTGCAAAGGTCGGTTCAGGAAAAATCTGAGAAAAATATTGGTAAATAACATATAATTAAAAAAAACAAGCAAAGATCTAGCTTTTTTCACAGGCATCGAGAGGCTAAATTCTCAATGATTCTGGTCGTACTGAAAAAGGAAATATCGCAGATGCTTTCATACTTAAATACTTGAGACCCCAGACCTATTATTGTACGTGCTTTGTATGGTATGATCAAACGTTCAGAAGAACCTGATGGTAAAAGATATCCTTGCAAAAATAATTCATTTGATACTAATGATGAATCCTGTTTAAATTTGAAAAACAATACATTTGGAATAAATCAATAATTAAGTACCAAAGATCATGTTTAAATTTTAAAAACAATATATTTGGAATAAATTAACAATTACTTACCAAAGAACACAGATAGGTTAACAGAATTTAAGTGAAGTCATAACAATTAGCAGACATGCAAATGCTGACAAACGCAAAAACTCGTAGAACAAAAATGTGGATAACTTGAAAAATATCAAACAGACGCACAATGAAAAAGGGGTTCCCTCCACTGGGACAACGAAAACATTGAATATAAAAAAATCCCCAGTTTTTCTCCATCTGTCGAGCCAATTACCAGATGATGAAACCGACACACCATCAGATACGACCCTTTTTATAGGCGACGCGATTCATTCACAGATAGACAACCTTTTTTTAGAGCATTATCAAAAAGCAGAGAATTCATGGAATGTTGTTCGCGTAGATTCCTGATGATTGGCTCCTCGCAATGATTATGGAGAGAGAGAGAGAGAGAGAGAAAGAGAGAGAGAGAGAGAGAGAGAGAGAGAGACTTTCCAAGCAGTATGAGTTTCCAGAAGTGCTATGAGAGAAGAGAGAGAGAGAGAGAGAGAGAGAGAGAGAGAGAGAGAGAGAGAGACTTTCCAAGCAGTATGAGTTTCCAGAAGTGTTATGAGAGAGAGAGAGAGAGAGAGAGAGAGAGAGAGAGAGAGAGAGAGAGAGAGAGTATATATACCAGACGCAAATCCAACTCCCCTATTCCCCTATAGACCTGTCAATTCTCGAATCCATCATTCTGACAAGGTTCCCTAAAGGTGAAAGAGAAACGAAACAATGGAGATGACATCCCAGAATAATGAGGCTTATTCACGTCGCCCCCAAAAAGGATTTTCATACGAAAAGGTTCCGGCGGATTCTAATTAATCCCTCGGCATTTTCCGTATTTGGTAGGGAAAGGACGAACACAATAGGCCCCCCTGACTATAACAAATAACGGTTTTCATCGCCCAGGTTCAAGGAGGAGGAAGAGAGAGACACTACCTCGTGAGAGAAACAATACTTTGACTCATTCTTAGAATGTTATGATGAATTTTCAGGTGACACTCAAGTCTACAGGATAATGGGTATATCAGTCATGATCGAGACTGCCAAGGGTCTGTACTAGTTGCCTGTAACACTCGGAAATTGAGAGAGAGAGAGACCTCCATGCAATCTGAGTTTTGAGAAGGGTTATGAGAGAGAGAGAGAGAGAGAGAGAGAGAGAGAGAGAGAGAGAGAGAGAGAGAGAGAGAGAGACGATGAACAAAACAGCTGTAATATGCGTCACAGAGATTTCTTAGTCAGCTGATAGTTCAGTGGCATTAGAAAGTTCTTTCCAAATTATTCATCCGAACTTGACCCGTCATGACACGGTGGCAGTGGAAGCCCCAACCTGACCTGACTAATTAAATGCAATTTCCTAATTGCAAGTAAGTGAAGAAAATCGTAATTAGTCACTGGGAATAACTGGCCAATTCTTTTAAGCTTTCAACTTTAAATGCAATTATTTAACTTTCAACTTTAAAAGCAATTATTTTAAACAATGTTGACATCTTTAATTCCAAAAAACATTACGAGTAAACTTTATACAGAGAGAGAGAGAGAGAGAGAGAGAGAGAGAGAGAGAGAGAGAGAGAGAGAGAGAGAGAGAGAGAGAGAATGCCAAAAATAAGTGAAGCAATGCAGAGCATGACTACACTAAAACCACACTCCTCGGATTGTAATAATTCAATTACATTTTTATCTTTATTTATTTATTTTTCAATTTATTTTTTCTAACAATTGATCTCTTCTTTCTGTATTTCCCTTTACCTTCTGTCACTTCTTTGAAATGAACGCTGTGATATTCTTTGGAAGCAAGAATTCCACGTCAGTGGCCCATGTGGTGGTGGGCTTGTTCTATATAGGAAGGGTTCATCTTCTGAATAAAAATAATAATTATAATAACGATAATGATATATTTTTACCATGCTATTGGTATTTTTTGGTATTTTCTCTTGTTTTCTGACGACTACCTTTGGTAGTTTTCAAAATAGACGTCAGAAAAAAAAAATACAACCGATAAATACCACGAGCACGATAAATCTATACGGATTTATATACCTAGATTTCTGTAACCTACTGTAATCGCACAGGTGTCCATAAGTCCCAGTACCAATGCAGGCAATAAATACTTGTAATGGTACTAGGACTTTATGGACACCCTGTCATAATAATAATAGTTTTTGAAAGTATGATTTCACGTCACTTGGAGGATGAAATATTGAGAATAATTTATGCAAAAAACAATCTCATCGGTGTTCATAACTATTTCTTGTGGGTTTGTGTATAGATGGGTAATAATTAATATATCTGATAATTTGATAATTTTGGTGTTTTGTGTAAAATTGTATAACTCTAACCTTAGGATATATATATATATATATATATATATATATATATATATATATATATATATATATATATATATATATACATACATTATAAAATGACATTATGTTTTACAAGGCGGACCATATGTCTTTAAGAATTTTAAACTAAAAACTTACTTCAGAACTGATAAGATATCCACCCTCCTCATGTAAACCTGTTTGTCAGCCTAGGATGGGGGTAGGTAGGGGAACGGGAGGGGAGGGTAGACATCCATCCTCCATATGTAAGCCTGTTTGTCCGCCCCTGAAGCTCGTCTTTGGCAATTCTAAAATTCCCACTAATTCTCCATTTTTAAGCTTAAACGTTGGTTCCAACAACACTTCCTTCCGCTGCTGCAGAATTCCAGCGTAATCCGGACCTTGTGAATAATAATAAAAAAAGGCTTAATCATCCCATTCGGGACTGAAATAATCCTCAAGTACAGAGTTTCTTAATCATTGCTAACTTTGACGTACCAAGTCCTTCATTAGGACAAAACAAATGCTCCAATTCTGCATTCTGCTTTTTTTTTACTTCCTTGTGACCGATAATCTAAATCTAAATGCAATTAACGCGACGTTTTAGAAAGGCGGTAGAAAGCAAGAGGGAGAAAGTATGCAAAAGAGGAAATAAAGGGAAGGAATTAATAGCAACACTTGGGAAAGGGAATAGAAAAGCGAAGGTAGAAAGGACAAGGGAGGTGATAACAGTAAGACACTTGGGAAAGGCGAGAGAAAGGAAAGGGAGAAAGTATACGGAAGGGAATGGTAATAGAAAACAAAAGGAGAAAGTATAGAGAATGAAAAGATAATAGAAAAGAAAGGGAGAAAGTATATGAAAGGGAAAGGGAAGAAAAAGCATAGGGAGAAAGTATGCAAAAGAGAAAGGAAACGGGAAGGGGATAATAGTAAGACACTTGGGTAAGGCGAGAGAAAGCAAAGGGAGAGAGAGAGAGAGAGAGAGAGAGAGAGAGAGAGAGAGAGAGAGAGAGAGAGAGAGATGAATAAAAGAAAGTCGTGAACTCTTTTTAGATAAAAGAATCTATTCAACAGCAATATATTATTATTATTATTATTATTATTATTATTATTATTATTATTATTATTATTATTATTATTATTATTATTATTATTATTATGATATTATTATTATTATTATTATTATTATTATTATTATTATTATTATTATTATTATTATTATTATTATTATTATTATTAGTGCTAGATAGGAAGATAGGAAGGTAGGAACTGAATTAGATTAAAACCCAAAACGAAAGATGAAAACCAGTTCAAGGCAACATTGCTTTGACCAAACCAATCAGGTCATTCGAAGCCACATTAAAATACGACGGGTAAAACCATCATCATTCAGCATAACAACGAATTCAACGACCGGAATTATAATATAATTTCGCTTTCTGAATCATTTATATGGGCGGTGTTCATTTGCATAACTTCTGGAAATTATTTTTTAAGCTTTTAATGTTTAAATTTAATGCGATTAATTCGGTAAAGATGTGGGATACTGTTTATAAAGTCGTGATACATATTTCGTTTTAGGAAAGAGAGAGAGAGAGAGAGAGAGAAGAGAGAGAGAGAGAGAGAGAGAGAGGCACACACATACATTATATATATATATATATAACTTACGGCAGTTTATAAATCATATATGTCACTGAACATAAACCTGCCTACGTCATAACCAGACACAAACCCACACACACACACAAACACACACACACACACACACACAACACAAATAAATAAAGGTAAAAATACTTGGTACATGTTTTTAAAACAGAATTCCTACGATAAATTTCCAGTCTGTCTGCAGCACGGCTGGTGGCCAGAGGCTCAGAAAAACCCACAAGTTGATTCGAGTATTTTCTTTTCTTCTTTTATTATATATTTACAATTTAAGATTTCTTGGAAACTGGTGTACAGCCTAAGGTTATGGAGAAAGGTCTCTCTCTCTCTCTCTCTCTCTCTCTCTCTCTCTCTCTCTCTCTCGGGCTAGATATTAAAAGATGGCGTATTAAGATGTAAAATCTCCAAGACATTAATGTAATAATATATGAGGTTTCAGGATATTGAAAATTAAGACATTATGTATTAAGATAATGTAATCAATCAATAAAGCATGAATTGTTGGAGGATATATGATAAAATAAATGCGTATGTGCAATGTTGATTTAATAAATTTGAAAGTTAAATATATCATAACAACACAAAGGGTGATAGGTGCCAATAGACCAGACGTGACGTTGATTGACAACATTAAGAAGAAAGTATCACTCATTGATGTCGCCATACCACGGGACACCAGAGTAGAAGGGAAAAGATTGAGAAATATCAGGAGAGAGAGAGAGAGAGAGAGAGAGAGAGAGAGAGAGAGAGAGAGAGAGAGAATGTCTTTCATGATTGATATCATAGTTTATCTGTAAAAGATGAAATATATATACACTAAACTGATCCTACATGTAAAAATAGCCTCCATAGGCGCTCTATTAGCCTGTTAAGTAGTACCAAGGAATAGTCAGAATCGAGACTTGGAATAAAGTTTAACCTAGGAAAACTCTACGGGGTATAAAATTAAAATTTACTTTAATAATTACCTGTCTTAGACATGCCAGCCTTCGGTGCGTTGCTCACTACAGTAAGCAACGATAACAAAATAATAATTAGGAAAAAAGACCTATATAAAATTAGTGCACATAAGGCAGCAATTACTTTTAATTTAACATGTTTATAAAATGATTTACTTCAAGAATAACGAAAATAATAAATATATCAATAAATAAAAAATAAAAATAAAAATAAACTAAATAAAAATAAAATTAAATAAAAATAAATAAATAAAAAATAAAAAAAGAATAAATAAATTAAAAATCAAATAAAATAAATAAATGAATAAATAAAATAAATAACAAATTAATAAATAACTAAAAAAACAAATATATAAGTAATTAATAATAAAAATAAATAAATAATTTAAATAAACATATATAAAATAAACTAAAAAAAAACAAAAAAATAAATAAATAAAAATTTAGAAAATAAATAAATTACAAAAATACAAAATAAATAAAAAAAAATAAATCAGTATATAATAAAAATAAATAGATAAAAATAAAATACATAAATAAAAAATGATAAAAAATATATAAAAAAATAATATATGAATAAATAGAAAATATATCAAAAAAATAAAAAAAATAAATAAGTAAATATTTAAATAAATAAATAACATAAATGAATAAAAATGAAAAATAATAAATAAATAAAAAATAAACTTAATAATAAAAAATTAATTAATTAAAAAAATAATTAAATAAATATATAAAATAAAATAAATGGATAAATAAATAATATATCAAAATAAATAAAAAAATTAAAAAATAAATAAAAATAAATAAATGAATAAAAAAAAGAAAATAAATAAACAAAATAAAATAAATAAATAAATAACAATGAAAAAATAAATACATAAAAAATAAATAAATAAATAACAATAATTAATCAATAAATACATCGTAGAATAAATAAAAAATATTAATAAATAAATAAAATTATTAATAAAAAATAAAAATAATATACATAAAAAATAAATAAAAAAAATAATGAATAAAGAATAAATAAAAATTAAATTATATGTCAATTATAAATAAAATAAATAAAAAAGTGAATGAAAATAAATAAATTACATAAAAATAAATAAATTAAGTAAAAGTTATAAATAAACAAATATTTAAAAAATAAAAAAATAAAAAAATTAAATAAATTAAAAAATAAAAAGTAAAAAAAAAAAAATGAAAAAAAATAAATAAATAAAAAAGATAAAAATAATTTATGAATAATCATATTATAAATAAGTAATATAAAGAAATAAAAATCAATAAATAAACAAATAATAATAATAAAAGTAAGTAAATAAAAAATCAATTAAAAGTAAATAAATATATAACAAAAAACAAATAAATGAATAGCTTATAAAACTAAATAAATAAATAAAAATAGATAAAAATAATAAAAAAATAAAAAAAATAAAAAACAAAAATAAATAGTTAAATAAAAATAGAAATAATAAAATAAATAGCTAAATAAAAATTAAAAATTAAATTAAAAATTAAAAATAAATAAAGAACGAAAATTATAACAAAAAAAATAAACATAAATAAATAAATAAAAATACATGAAAAAAAATGTGTAAAATAAAATAAAAAAAAAAATAATAAAAATAAATAAAAAACAATAAAAATACATGAAAATAAAAAAATAAAAAATATGAAATGAATAAAACAATAAAAATAAATAAAAATAAATAAATAAATAAGTAAAATATATATAAATAAAAATAATAATAAATATAGAAAAATTAATGAAAATAAAGAAAATGAAAATAAGTAAATAACAAGAAAATAAACTAAAAAAAATAAAGTAAAAAATAAATAAAAATAAACATAAATTAATACAAATAGTGAAATTAAAATTTATATATAAAAATAAATAAAAATGAATAAACAATAAACAAAAAACAATAAAAATAATAAAAATAAAATTAAAATATAAACAAATATTAAATCAAAACGTAAATAATAAACCATTGATTAAAAAATTAACAAATAAAAATAAATAATAATAAATAAATAAAGAATAAATAAATATCTAATAATAAATAAACAAAAAATAAATAAATAAATAAAATAAAAAAATAAAAATTAATAAAAACATGACAAATAATAATAAAGATAAAACAAATATAATTCACACGAAAGTATCATAAAAATAAAAAATAAATGGCAATAACAAATGTAAAAATAATAATAGATAAAAGAAAAAAATATTAAGGGTAATATATAAAAATAATAAAGATACATTTAAAACTAATAAAATAATAATAATAAAAAATTAGAAAATAATAAGAAAAATTATAATAATAATAATAATAATAAATAAAAAATAATAATAATAATCAAATAAATAAATAAAAACAGTACTAATAACCCTAATAATATATAAAAAATAAAATGAAAAAATAATAATAATAAAGATAAAATAATAATATTAAAAAGAATAATCCTTCAACATATATGGGGCAGAGGAAAGCACCATCAGCTTCCTCAAAAATCAAATGGGCAACTGGAATACAGTATTTACAAGCTATGGTATAAGACTAGGAGAGGTTAACATCAGGAGAGGGATCTTCCAGGGCAACTCACTGTCCCCACTACTCTTCGTAGTAGCCATGATTCACGTGACAAAAGTACTTCAGAGGATGGACCCAACCACGACTTCAGCGAGAGTTCCTATAACTTGTGCAAAGTGCATGGACACACCGCTTCCTGGTCGAGATGCCCCAAGAAAGAAGCTGCAGTTACTGCCATTGCAATGACAGGGAGGGACAATCATTCAGTTCTAGTAGACCCTACAGCGAAGGGCTCTATATTTGTTGCACCTCCCAGAGGTCGCTATCCTGCCCACCAGGTCCGAGCTTTCGATGATACTGGTCCGAAGATATCCATCATTCGCGAGGATGAGATCCCTTACAGCGTTCGGGTTGACAAGAGAGAGAGAGAGAGAGAGAGAGAGAGAGAGAGAGAGAGAGAGAGAGAGAGATTCAATGCAATCAGGGTTTGTCCAGAAGGCTAGAGGTGCTCGAATAACAGTCGTAGGTGCAGTAAAGTTATACTTGAGAGAATTAGCTGAGTGTTTGCCCTCCAAGAAACCTTAATACGCACTAGTGAGTCCTTCCTTATGTAACAGTTTATAAATACGCACGAGTGTGTATCTGTACGTATAGGCGTTGTAATATGAATAGGCAAGCTGATACTTGCAAAAGCTTCTAAAGACATCCGGTATTGTAGACAGGCAACCCACGACATTACCTAAACTAGATAAGAGAGAGAGAGAGAGAGAGAGAGAGAGAGAGAGAGAGAGAGAGAGAGAGAGAGAGAGAGAGAGAGAGAGAGAGGAAAAATAATACTTCTCATCGCACCGAAAAGCAACCCACGAATTCAGCAAAGCTGAATGAAAAGTAACATAAGGAAATAAAACGAAAAAAAACATGGTATCCTAGTGTAGTTTTAACCGTCTATTGCAGATATCTAATGCAAATATCCGTTTCCCGAAAAGCAGCAACTTTGAGTATGCGTCTCTCACAGTTTCACAAATTTCCATTTTTATCCGACGTTAAAAAAAAATTAGAAAAAAACAAATTTACAAAACATCCTCCTTCGGAACCAATGTTGATACGATCTTCACGCCTGGGTGGAGCAGAAAAAGCCAAAGCCGTAGCAACAAACGGAAGCAAATAACATCGAAATAGCAAAAACATCAAACAAAACCCTGAAAAAAACAAATAGCAAAAAAGCCTGAAAAAATGACTGTGGAGTTGTTGGTCTTTCAGGTAAAACGGTCGATCACTGAGTTTATTTATAGTCTGGGAAATTCTTTATGTACTCTAAAACGCGCTAAAATCTACGGTTAAATAGAACTTATATCTTATTGGAAATAACTTTTCTGTACTGCTTAACATTCACATTTAGTTTTTACATTTTCATTCTAATAAATCAATGATAAATATCCTCTCATAAAATTCCTGTACCTTCAACTCGACGTGAAACACCCTTTTCAGATCTTTTTTATGGTTTCCTACTCCGCCCTCCCCCAACAACAACAACAACAATAAAGAATTTTATAGGCTTACTCGCCCGAGTAAGCGAAAACAAGATCTGGCTACTTGACAGATATCTGACTGCCTGAATTCTCAATAGTTCTGGTCACAATGAATGACTGAATAAAGAGTATGTAGTGCTTAGGCCTTGTGGGCTCTCAGGATATTGTAAAGGTCGGTTTAGGAAAAATCTGAGAAATATCTTGGTTAATGACATAAAATTAAAAAAGGCAAATATCTGGCTTTTTTCACAGGTATTAAGAGGTTAAAATCTCAATGATTCTGGTCACACTGAAAAAGGAAATATTGCAGACGCTTTCATACTTAAATACTTGAGACCTCAGACCTATTATTGTACGTACTTAGTATGGTATGATCAAACGTTCAGAAGAACCTGATGGTAAAAAATATCCTTGCAAATATAATTCATTTGATACTAATAATAAATCCTGTTAAAATTTGAAAAACAATATATTTGGAATAAATTAATAATTGAGTACCAAACATCCTGTTTAAATTTGAAATCAATATATTTGGAATAAATTAACAATTACGTACCAAAGAACACAGGTAGGTTAACAGAAATTAAGTGAAGTCATAAAAATTAGCAGGCATGCAAATGCTGACAAAAGCAAAAACTCGTAGAACAAAAATGTGGATAACTTGAAAAATATCAAACAGACGCACAATGAAAAGGGGTTCCCTCCACTGGGACAACTTTCTCTTCGGCATCACGAAAACATTGAATATAAAAAAATCCCCAGTTTTGCTCCATCTGCCGAGCCAATTATCAGATGATGAAACGGACACACACCATCAGATACGACCCTTTTTGTAGGCGACGCGATTCATTCACAGATAGACAGCGTTTTTTTTTTAAAGAACATTTTCAAAAAGCAGAGAATTCATGGAATGTTGTTCGCGTAGATTCCGGATGATTGGCTTGTCACAATGATTATGGAGAGAGAGAGAGAGAGAGAGGAGAGAGAAGAGAGAGAGAGAGAGAGACTTTCCAAGCAGTATAGGTTTCCAGAACTACTATAAGAGAGAGAGAGAGAGAGAGAGAGAGAGAGAGAGAGAGAGAGAGAGAGAGCTACCTTTCCACGCATTTAAGTTTTCAGAAGTGCTATGAGAGAGAGAGAGAGAGAGAGAGAGAAGAGAGAGAGAGAGAGAGAGAGAGTTTAGAGGAGCTTTCCAAGAATAGGAGTTCCAGAAGTGCTATGAGAGAGAGAGAGAGAGAGAGAGAGAGAGAGAGAGAGACCTTACAGACCTTACCTTACAGACCTTACAGTTCGTTCGGGTTGCCCCAGGTCCCTCAGTGTGAGGCACCTCTAATGTCTACCAGAGAGTTGCTAGTACATCTTCCGGTATATTTTGCATCTTCCAATCTTGGATGGTCTGGGATGCAGTTTAGATATTTGTCGAGCTTATTCTTAAACACATCTACGCTCACTCCTGATATATTCCTCAGATGAGCTGGCAACGCATTGAATAGACGCTGCATTATCGATGCTGGTGCGTAGTGGATTAATGTCCTGTGTGCTTTCCTTATTTTTCCTGGTATTGTTTTGGGCACTATTAATCTACCTCTGCTTGCTCTTTCTGATATTTTTAGTTCCATGATATTTTCTGTTATTCCTTCTATCTGTTTCCATGCCTGAATTATCATGTAGCGTTCTCTTCTTTCTAGACTTATATAATTTTTAAGGATTGTAGTCTTTCCCAGTTAGTCAAGGTCCTTAACTTCTTCTATTCTAGCTGTAAAGGACCTTTGTACACTCTCTATTTGTGCAATATCCTTTTGATAGTGTGGGTACCATATCATATTGCAATATTCAAGTGGACTACGAACATATGTTTTATAAAGCATAATCATGTGTTCAGCTTTTTCTTGTTTTGAAAGTGTCGTAACAACATTCCCATTTTTGCTTTACATTTTGCCAAAAGAATTGCTATTTGATCATTGCATAAAATGTTCCTATTCATCATCACACCAAGGTCTTTAACTGCTTCCTTATTTGTGATTGTCTCATTATTAGGTCCCCTATATGCATATAGCTTTCCTTCTCTGTCCTCCATAATTTATTGATTCAAATTTATCAGATTTAAATACCATCCTATTTTTCCTCTGCCCAATCATATACTTTGTTAAGGTCTCCTTTGTAGAGCGTTCCTATCTTCATCACAAGTAATTTCTCTACTTATTCTTGTGTCATCAGCGAAACTATCACTACCGAATCCTTAACATTACTGTCTATGTCTTCAATCATAATAACAAACGGTATTGCAGCTAACACCGTACCTTGTGGCACCACCGGATATTACCTTGGTTTTCATCCTATTTTCTCATCGTTTGCAATAACTATCTGTTTTCTGTTGTGTAAAATTCTTTTAACCAGAGAGAGAGAGAGAGAGAGAGAGAGAGAACTTTCCAAGCAATAGGAGTTTCCAGAAGTGGCTAGAGAGACGAGAGAGAGAGAGAGAGAGAGAGAGAGAGAGAGAGAGAGAGAGAGAGAGACTTTCTAAGTAATAAGAGTTTCCAGAAGTGCTATAGAGAGAGAGAGAGAGAGAGAGAGATGAGAGAGAGATGAGAGAGAGAGAGAGAAGAAGGAGATCTTCCAAGCAATAGGAGTTTCCAGAAGTGCTATGAGAGAGAGAGAGAGACCCCTTCCAAGCATAGGAGTTTCCAGAAGTGCTATGAGATAAGAGAGAGAGAGAGAGAGAGAGAGAGAGAGAGAGAGAGTAGAGAGCTACCTTCCATGCATTTAAGTTTTCAGAAGTGCTGAGAGAGAGAGAGAGAGAGAGAGAGAGAGAGAGAGAGAGAGAGATATACAACCAGAGACAATCCAAACTCCCTTATTCACCTATAGACCTGCCAATTCTCGAATCCATCATTCTGACAAGGTTCCCTAAAGGTGAAAGAAACGAAACAATGGAGATGACATCCCAGAATAATGAGGCTTATTCACGTCGCCTCAAAAAAGGATTTTGAGATGGAAAGGTACCGGCGGATTCTAATTAATCCCTCGAAATTTTCCGTATTTGGTAGGGAAAGGACGAACACAATAGGCCCCCCTGACTATAACAAATAACGGTTTTCTTCGCCCAGGTTCAAGGGGGAGGAAGAGAGACACTACCTCGTGAGAGAAACAATACTTTGACTCATTCTTAGGATGCTATGATGAATTTTGAAGTGCCACTCAAATCTAAAGGGCTAATGGGTATACTCGGAAATTTTGAGAGAGAGAGAGAGAGAGGAGGAGAGAGAGAGAGAGAGTTACAAGGATTAGAATGTCTCAAAGACTTGTTAGTCCATCCTAAGAGGAGACATCGTGTGCTCACTTATCTGTAGGATCAGGTTTTACTGTGCATTCAGTGTCCTCCTAATGATTTTGTTTAGCTTTCTTAAAACTCATCCACACTGTTGCTATTTACAACTTCTAGTGGCAGTTTATTTCACGTGTCACATATCTTGTATGTAAAGAAGTTCTTAAAATGGGATATGTTGTATCTTTTCAGTTCTAGTTCCATCCATCATTTCTTGTCTGGTTTTCATTTAATGTAGATAGGTTATTTTCTACATTTGTTATGCCTTTCAGTATTTTGAATGTTTCTTTTAGTAGTCCTCGCAATCGTCGTGTTTCTAAGCTATGCATGTTCAGGCTCTCTAGTCGTCTTCGGTAACCTATTTGCCTGATGGATGGAATTAACTTTGTGGCTCTTTCCTGTACTCCTTCTAATCTATTTATGTCTTTTCTTAGTGTTGTTGATCAAAACTGTACTGCATATTCAGATGGGGTCTAACTATTGATGTGTTGAGCTGCAGCACCGTTTCCTTGTTTCTGTATTTGAACTGCCTCTTTATGTATCCCACTAGTTTCTCTGCCTTCTTTTCTGCGTTTATGCACTGTTTTGTGTATTCTAAGGTTTTGTTAATAATGACTCCTAGGTCCTCCTCTTGTTCTACACTATTTATGTCATTCCCAAGTAGCATGTAGCTGGCATGGGGGTTGTTTGTTCCTATTTGTAACACTTTACATTCATTTACGTTAAAAGGCATTTGCCATTTTTTACCACTCTCCTATTTTCATTCGACCATTTCTTAAACTTTCCACTGCATCTGGTTCTGCTGCATTTACACCTAGTTTGGTGTCATCTGCAAATTTGGCTATCCTGCTAGTTAAGCCTACATCAACGTCATTAATGTAAATAAAAGAGAGAGAGAGAGAGAGAGAGAGAGAGAAAGAGAGAGAGAGAGAGAGAGAGAGAGAGCACGATGCACAAAACAGCTGTAATGTGCATCACAGAGATTCCTTAGTCAGCTGATAATTCAGTGGCATTAGAAAGTCCTTTCCTAATTATTCAACCGAACTTGACCCGTCATGACCCGGTGGCAGTGGAAGCCCCAACCTGACCTCACTAATTAAACGCAATTTCCTAATTCCAAGTTCGTGAAGAAAATCGTAATTAGTCGCTGGGATTAACTTGCCAATTCTTTTAAGCTTTCAACTTTAAATGCAATTATTTCAAATAATATTAATATCTATAATTCTAAAAAAACATTACGAATAAACTTTATACAGAGAGAGAGAGAGAGAGAGAGAGAGAGAGAGAGAGAGAGAGAGAGAGAGAGAGAGAGAGAGAGAGAATGCCAAAAATATCAACCCTAACAACAGCTATTACACAATCGAGCTTTGAAAGCTTTCGAAGAAAAATACCATAATCATTTTCATAAATAAAAAAAAATTACCTCATCGAGGGCTTTCCCTTGAGCCAATTAACCTCACACAGGAATTAGGGTAATTGCCCGTTTACCTGAGAACAGCCGTAAACATCATGCCAGTGGCATCATAAGGACAGCCACTAATTGGACGCATCAATATTATACTGATGTCAAAATATAAGTTTACGTGGAATTCGTTCTCAGATATTAATATTATCATATACTTATCAAGCAGTTTTTATCCATTGTTTTAAGTGAAGCAATGCAGAGCATGACTACACTAAAACCACTCCTCGGATTGTAATAATTCATTACATTTTTATCTTTATTTATTTATTTTCAATTTATTTTTCTAACAATTGATCTCTTCTTTCTGTATTTCCCGTTACCTTCTGTCACTTCTTTTAAATGAACGCTGTGATATTCTTTGGAAGCAAGAATTCCACGTCAGTGGCCCATGTGGTGGTGGGCTTGTTCTATATAGGAAGAGTTCATCTTCTGAATAATGATAATAATTATAATAACGATAATGATATATTTTTACCATGCTATTGGTATTTTGTGGTATTTTCTCTAGTTTTCTGACGCCAGAAAAAAGAAATACCACCGATAAATACCACGAGCACGATAAAACTCTACGGATTATATAACCCATGTTTCAGTAACCTACTGTAATAGCACAGGGTGTCCATAAGTCCCAGTACCAATGCAGGCAATAAATACTTGTAATGGTACTAGGACTTTATGGACATCCTCCTGTAATAATGATAATAGTTTTAGAAAGTATGATTTCACGTCACTTGGAGGATGAAATATTGGAGAATATTTATTTTTGCAAAACAATCTCATCGGTTTTTCATAACTGTTTCTTGTGTGGGTTTGTGTATAGATGGGTAATAATTAATATATCTGATAATTGATAATTTTTGGTGTTTTGTGTAAAATTGTATAACTAACCTTGGATATATATATATATATATATATATATATATATATATATATATATATATATATATATATATATATATATATATATATATATATATATTATATATATATATATACATACATTTATAAAATGACATTATGTTTTACAAGGCGGACCATATGTCTTTAAGAATTTTAAACTAAAAACTTACTTCAGAACTGATAAGATATCCACCCTCCTCATGTAAACCGTTTGTCAGCCTGGATGAGGGGGTAGGTAGGGAACGGGAGCGGAGGGTAGAACATCCATCCTCCATATGTAAGCCTGTTTTGTCGCCCCTGAAGCTCGTCTTCGGCAATTCTAAAATTCCCACTAATTTTCCATTTTTAAGCTTAAACGTTGGTTCCAACAACACTTCCTTCCGCTGCTGCAGATTCCAGCGTAATCCGGACCTTGTGAATAATAATAAAAAAGGCTTAATCATCCCATTCAGGATTGAAATAATCTCAAGAGAAGTACAGAGTTTTTTCTTAATCATTGCTAACTTTGACGTACCAAGTCCTTCATTAGGACAAAACAAATGCTACAAATTCTGCATTCTGCTTTTTTTTTTTTTACTCCCTTGTGACCGATAATCTAAATCTAAATGTAATTAACTCGACGTTTTAGAAAGGCGGGAGAAACCAAGAGGGAGAAAGTATGCCAAAGGGGAAATAAAGGGAAGGAATTAATAGCAACACTTGGGAAAGGGAATAGAAAGCGAAGGTAGAAAGGACAAGGGAGGTGATAACAGTAAGACTCTTGGGAAAGGCGAGAGAAAGGAAACGGAGAAAGTATACCAAAACGGAATGGTAATAGAAAACAAAAGGCGAAAGTATAGAGAATGGAAAGATGATAGAAAAAAAAAAGAGAGAAAGAAATTAAGCAAAATGAAAAGGTAATAGAAAGCAAAGGGAGAAAGTATATGAAAGGGAAAGGGAAGAAAAAGCATAGGGAGAAAGTATGTAAAAGAGAAAGGAAACGGGAAGGGGATAATAGTAAGACACTTGGTTAAGGAGAGAGAGAGAGAGAGAGAGAGAGAGAGAGAGAGAGAGAGAGAGTGAATAAAAGGAAGTCGTGAACTCTTTTTAGATAAAGAATCTATTCAACAGCAAATATTATTATTTTTTTTTTTTCTATCACTGTCCTCCAATTCGACTGGGTGGTGTTTATAGTGTGGGGTTCCGGGTTGCATCCTGCCTCCTTAGGAGTCCATCTTTTCTTTTTTCTTACTATGTGCGCCGTTTCTAAGATCACACTCTTCTGCATGAGTCCTGGAGCTACTTCAGCGTCTACTTTTTCTAGATTCGTTTTTCTAGATTCCTTTTCAGGGATCTTGGGATCGTGCCTAATGCTCCTATGATTATGGGTCGATTTCCACTGGCATATCCCATATCCTTCTTATTTCTATTTTCAGATCTTGATACTTATCCATTTTTTCCCTCTCTTTCTCTTCAACTCTGGTGTCCCATGGTATTGCAACAATCAATGAGTGATACTTTCTTCTTGACTTTGTCAATCAACGTCACGTCTGGTCTATTTTGCACGTATCATCCTATCTGTTCTGATACCATAGTCCCAGAGGATCTTTGCCTGATCGTTTTCCCTCTATCACTCCTTCAGGTTGGTGCTCGTACCACTTATTACTGCAAGGTAGCTGATGTTTCTTGCACAGGCTCCAGTGGAGGGCTTTTGCCACTGAATCATGCCTCTTTTTGTACTGGTTTCTGTGTAAGTGCCGGCATTCGCTTGCTATGGTGGTTTATGGATTCATTTTTCGTATTGCAACTTCCTTCATATGGGAGAGATGTTATTTCCGTCTATCGTTCTTTAAACATATCTGGTTTCTTAGGGCATGATCTTGTGCCGCTGTTATCATTCCTTCAGTTTCCTTCTTTAGCTCTCCCCTCTGTAGCCATTGCCATGTGTCATCGCTGGCTAGTTCTTTAGTCTGTCTCATGTATTGTCCGTGCATTGGTTGTGTGCCAGTCCTCGTTCTGTTTGTCATTCTCCTGTCTCTGTATATTTGTGGGTCTTTCGTCTACTTTTATTAACCCTTCTTCCCATGCACTCTTTAGCCACTCGTCTTCTTCACTGGTTTTCAGATATTGCCCCCCAGTGCTCTGTTTTCGATGTTGACGCAGTCCTCTATACTTAGTAGTCCTCTCCCTCCTTCCTTTCGTGTTATGTATAGTCTGTCCGTATTTGCTCTTGGGTGTAGTGCTTTGTGTATTGTCATATGTTTCCTGGTTTTTCTGATCTATGGTGCGGAGTTCTGCCTTCGCCCATTCCACTATTCCTGCGCTGTATCTGATTACTGCACTGCCATGTGTTTATGGCTTTTATCATATTTCCGGCGTTGAGTTTTGACCTTAGTATCGCCTTGAGTCTCTGCATATATCTTTCCTGATCGTGTCCTTCATCACTTGGTGTTTTATATCCCCTCCTTCCATTATTCCCAGGTATTTGTATCCTGTCTCATCTATGTGTTTGATGTCTCCCCCCATCTGGTAGCTTTATCCATTCAGTTCTCGTTACATTGCCTTTTTGTATGTTGACTAAGGCGCATTTTTCTATTCCAAACTCCATCCTGATGTCCCCAGATAACAATCCTTACAGTCTGGATTAGGGTATCTATTTCCTTGATGCTCTTACCATACAGCTTGATGTCGTCCATGAACATCAGATGGTTGATTCTGTTGCCTCTTTTCTTGAGTTGGTACCAGCCCGGCATCCATCTTCTGTAGTAACTTATTATTATTATTATATTATTATTATTATTATTATTATTATTATTATTATTATTATTATTATTATTATTGACAATCAAAAGCCACAGTAGTTTAAAATATATTATTGTACAATGGTAAAAAAAATACAAGGAGAGACTTTCGGATACTGCTCCGTATCCCTCTTCAGTCCTACTGACGGTCAAACAATGGAGGGAGCGTTACAACAGTGAAAAAAAAAAAAAAATATATATATATAACAACTGGTTCAGGCGGATGGATCTAAGTGTTGGTCAGGTAATCCCCGTTCGGTTGTTTCTGTGGCGAGACGGCTGGAACGGCGAAGTGGTCGTTCAGGTGATTCCAGCTGAGCAGACACTCCATCGGTGCCATGAACTTGAAGCTGTAGTAACCATCAGTCATCTGATAAATAGAGGTGGGAGGCAACATCAGGGGTCTCACAATCACCGGACATATGAGTCCTAAAATCGTTGACAAAGTGGTCAATTATTAAAGAATTGGTAAAACTATCTTCATCACAAGGTTGATAACCTTAGGGCAAAGAGATTTTTAGAAGAACAGTTACACATCCCCATTCCAGTTAGAACCTTTTTTGGCAATTAGTTAGATGTGCGTATCTACTAATCATTTTACTTTAACAATATTTGTTATAAGCAACTGTTTGGTGTGTCTATGGGTTCAAAATTATCGCCCATCTTGTCCAATCTATGCATGGAGTTCGTGGAGAAAAGTATTTTAGAACATTGTGATCCACACATTATGCCACTGTCTGGGTCAGATTTGTTGATGATATTTTTATTTCTTTTCAAAGGAGACGACGCAGAGCTACAACAGCTAGTTGACCGTGCCAATAGCATTGTACCCTCAATTAAATTCACTGTTGAACTGGAGGAAGATAATAAGCTTGCATTTTTGGATGTTTTGGTTATTAGAGATAACGTAAGTAACACCCCCGGTTTAAATTTTCGGTGTTTCGTAAAAGTACTAATGCTGAGGGGTACATTCATTTCTATTCCTTTCATTCGTTGATGGGTAAAAGCGAATATTATTGTCAACTTTTGTCTTAGAGCCCTTCGTATTTGTGATATCGAACTTTTAGAACTTGAGCTTCAGCATATCTTCAATGTTTTTAAGGGTCTGAAATATCCCACTCACATTATAGAAAGAGCTGTCTCTAAAGCAAACGAATATATTCGGTATGAGTGCAGCAGGTAATCTAATGTGGTCAAAAATAGAAGTATTTATCCATAGCTTACAATCCGAAACTGGAAAATACCTGCTATCTTGCAATAGTAAGCAAAAAGAAATTCAAACTTGCTTTCAATTTTAAAAATACTATCAGAAATCGGTTAGTGTGCAATAATAACAACAATGATATTAGGCAACACCCGGTGTTTATCAATTACCCTGTGCCAATTGCCCTCAAAATACTTTGGAGAAAGTGGGCGGGGTTTGATGTAAGACTTTCTGAACATCGTAGGGCCTATGAACTCCATGCAATGAATAATGCCCTTGTTTCACATTCATTCGTTCCAGGACACAACATCAATTGGAATGGTGCCTCTGTCATTTTTAAGAGTGGGGATGTTGGTGTTCGTCGCCTAGTGGAAGGAGCTGCTATTAGAAAGGGGTGTGCTTTTGAAGGGAACAAAACCTTCACTGATGAAGATAGTTTTACCAATTCTTTAATAATTGACCACTTTGTCAACGATTTTAGGACTCATATGTCCGGTGATTGTGAGACCCCTGATGTTGCGCCCACCTCTCTTTTATACCAGATGACTGAGGTTACTACAGCTTCAGTCATGGCACCGATGGAGTGTCTGCTCAGCTGGAATCACCTGAACGACGCACTTCGCCGTTCCAGCCGTCTCGCCAACAGAAACAACCGAACGGGGATTACCTGACCAACACTTAGATCCATCCGCCTTGAACCAGTTGTTATATATATATATATATATATATTTTTTTCCACTGTTGTAACGCTCCCTCCATTGTTTGACCGTCAGTAGGACTGAAGAGGGATACGGAGCAGTATCCGAAAGTCTCTCCTTGTATTTTTTTTTACCATTGTACAATATTATAAATTTTAACACTACTGTGGCTTTTGATTGTCAATATTATAGCCTCGTTACGGAGGTTCCTTAGTTCATTATTATTATTATTATTATTATTATTATTATTGCCAGATATGAAGATAGGAAGATAGGAACTGAATTAAATTCAAATCATAAAACGCAAGATGAGAACCTGTTCAAGGCAACATTGCTTTGACCAAACCCATTAGGCCATTCGAAGCCACATTAAAATACGACAGGTAAAACCATCATCATTCAGCATAACAACGAATTCACCCACCAGAATTATAATATACTTTTGCTTTCTGAATCATTAATGTGGGCGGTGTTCATTTGCATAATTACTAGAAAATATTTTTTCTCAGTTTTTAATATTGAATTTTAATGTGATTAATTCGGTAGAGACGTGGGATACTGTTTAAAAGTCGTGATACATATTTCGTTTTTAGAGAGAGAGAGAGAGAGATAGAGAGAGAGAGAGAGAGAGGAGCACACATACACATACATTATATACATAAATACCTTACGATAGTTTCATAAATCATATATGTCATTGAACATAAACCTGCCTACATCATAACCAGACACACACACATATATGATATATATATATATATATATATATATATATATATATATATACATACATATATATATAAGCTAAGAAAAACATTCATTTCCTTCACAAAATTTCATATAACTACATTCTCCATTCGACAATTATATATATAAAAAATCAAAAGTAAAACTACTTCGTACACGTTTCATAAAAAAGAAAAGAATATACTGAAAAATAAAAGAGATAAATAAAGGTAAAAAATACTTGGTACATGTTTTTAAAAACAGATTCCCTACGATAAATTTCCAGTCTGTCTGCAGCACGGCTGGTGGCCAGAGGCTCAGAAAAACCCACAAGTTGATTCAAGTATTTTCTTTTCTTTTTTCATTATATATTTACAATTTAAAATTTCTCGGAAACTGGTGTACAGCCCAAGGTTATGGAGAAAGGTCTTGACATTTCTCTCTCTCTCTCTCTCTCTCTCTCTCTCTCTCTCTCTCTCCTCTCTCTCTCTCTCTCTCTCTCGGGTTAAATATTAAAGATGGGGTATTAAGATGTAAAATCTCCAAGTCATTAAGGTAATAATATATGAGGTATCAGGATATTGAAAATTAAAACATTAAAATATGAGAGGGTTATGTATTAAGATAATGTAATCAATCAATAAAGCATGAATTGTTGGAGGATATAATAATAAAATAAATGCGTATGTGCATGTTGATTTAATAAAATTGAAACATAAATCTATCATAACAACAAAAAGGGTGATAGGTGCCATTAGACCAGACGTGACGTTGATTGACAACATTAAGAAGAAAGTATCACTCATTGATGTCGCAATACCATGGGAGGGACACCACAGTAGAAGGGAAAAGATTGAGAAGTATCAGGAAAGAGAGGGAGAGAGATAGAGGAGAGAGAGAGAGAATGTCTTTGATGACTGATATCATAGTTTATCTGTAAAAATTGAAATATATATACACAGAACTTGACCGTACATGTAAAAATGACCTCCCTAGGTACTCTATTAGCCTGTTTAAGTAGTACCAAGGAATAGTCAGACATGCCAACCTTCGGTGCGTTGGCTCATTAGTTTAAGCAACAATGAGAAAACAACCATTAGGAAAAGACCTATATTAAAATTAATGCAGCGGAGGCATCAATTACTTTAAATTCAACATGTTTAAACGATGGTTTACTTCAGGAATAACAAAATAATGAAAAATAATATCAATATAATTTAAAATAAAGTAATACAAACAAAAATAATAAATACAAAGAAAAAATAAATAAATATATAAAAAATCAAAAACAAATAAAAATAGCTAAATAATAATAAATAAAAATTACATCAAAATAAAATTAATTAAATAATAAAATTGAAAAGTAGAAAATAAGAAAAGGTAAATAAAAATAAATAAATGAATGAATGAATGAAAAAAAAAGTAACAACCTAAATGATAATCAATAAAAAATTAAATAAGTTAATAAAAATAAATAATTAAACAAAAATAAATTAAATGAATTAATTAATAAATAAAAATAAATAATTTAATAAATAAACATACTTATAAACTAAATAAAAAATAAACAAATAAATAAATTAGAAAATAAATAAATAATAAAAATTAATACAAAAAATAGAAAAAATATATAAATAAATCAATATATAAATAAAGTAAGTAGATAAAATAAATAAATAAATAAATAAAAATAATAACAAAATCCATATTAAAATAAATATATGAATAAATAAACAATATATCAATAAAAAAAATAAATAAATAGAAATAAATAATAAAAATAAATAAATAATGATAAAAATAAATGAATAAAAATAAAAAGAAACAAATAAAAAGAAATAAAAAATGAATAAATAAAAATAAAAATTAATAAATAAATAAAAATAAATAAATGAAAATAAATAAATAAAAACATAAATATATAAAATAATAAATAACAATAAAATATATGAATAATTAATAATAAATAAAAAATGAATAAAAACAAATAGATTAATTAAATAAATAAGTACACATATAAGTTAAAAAAAATAAAATAAAATTTTTAAAATAAATAAAGAAAATAAATAAATAAAAACACATAAATGAATATAAACTAATAATAAAAATAAAATAATATATAATAATAAAAAAAAGAAAATAAAACAAAAAACAAAAATAATATATTGAAATAAATAAATGAATATATAAATACCACCCAGTCGAATTGAGGGATTGTGATAGAGCAAAAAAAAAATTAATAATAATAATAATAATAATATAATAATAATATAATAATAATAATAATAATAATAATAATAATAATAATAATAATAATAATAAAAAAATAAGCTCGTCCTTCCCCTTCGAAACCCAACAGCGATCCTCGAGGATTATCGTAAAGTTACCAACCTCATTGTTCGAGGATTGCCAATGACCCTCTCTCAGCGGAAGAAGGGCGTACTCGACGAAACCCTTGAGTTGTGCAAATTCGTTCGGGTTATGTTGGAAGAAGATCAAGTCTTTTTAAATACTACAAGTTAAGAAGGCTTAGTGGTTTTTGTATATTTCTTTCAAAATTGTCTTCGGCTTTTGGCTTGTGGGAGAATCGATGTGTGGTTTTAATCTTCTGTAAAAGAAAACTATTGCGCTGGTTTTGTCTGTTCACCCTTAAATCTAAAAAAAAAAAAAAAAAAAAAAACAAAAAAAAAAAAAAAAAAAAAAAAAAAAAAAAAAAAAAAAAAAAAAAAACACTACCGAGGCTAGAGGGCTGCAAATTGGTATTTTCGATCATCCACCTTCCATCATCAAAACATACCAATTGCAACCCTCTCGAGTCCGTAGTTCTTATTTTTATCTAAGGTTACATTTAGCCATGGATCGTGCATCTGGCAGTGCTTTCTGGAGGTGTATGTGACGTGCCCTAACTCTACCGCTTCTGGTGAGCAACTGAAAAGCCTACGGGTCATAGCTGATGGTTTTATACGGATTATATTGGTGTACAAAAAACAATAATTACTTGTTAATATTTGCCTGAGATATTAAAATTTTCGGGCAGACATCCTATTATTATTCAACTTATTTTCATTTTAAAATAAGACAATATCTGGACTTTTGTAGGCAATCATTTATCACTAGAACTCAAATACCTTCAGCAAATGCATTGTCATTTAATTAATCTGGTCTTATAAAGAAAAAACGACTCGTTCCCCCATCCACTGCGTAAATAATCCTCTCACCAATTACCGAGTTGTTAGTGAGAGGTACTTTGACAGAACTGTTCCTTCAACTAGAAGGGAGAAAATTCCCCTGAGGGTAATTCTGCATTCCTAATGAGAAAGAATAGGAGAGCACAGAAGGCAGGGAAGGAGAAAGAAAAGGAGAGAGAGATGGAGGAGAGAGGAAACGGGAGGAAGAGGAGGAACAAGGCGTGATCCGACCTCCAGCTTACTCGGGGCGCGCGCTAAAATCTACAGTCAAACAGAGCGTTGTTTCCCGGAGAAAATTAAAATAAATGAGCTATATTTTATTTCAGAAATGATTTTTCTGTACTGTTCAACAGGCTCATTATCTATTTGTTACATTTTCATTCCAATAAATAAATCATAAATATCGTATCCTAAAATTCCTGTATCTTGAACTCAACGCGAAACACCTTTTCCAGACCTTTTGAGGCTTTCCTAACCCTGCCACAACAAGAACAACAACAGCAGCAAAAACAACAACCTCAACAACAACAAAGTAGTTTGCAGGCTTACTCCCAGAGCAAGCAAAAAGGAAACCTTCCCTCACTCTCGACTGCGACCCACCTTAGTCTGCTCACTACCAGGTATGCAAAAGTCATTCCCTACTCAGGTCTAACGTTTCCCTGCAGAATGCCACGATTGAATAATAATATTCTGACCAATCTCCAAACTTAACAGACCCTAAAATTACTCATTCCAGTGACTTTCCAGAACCTGCAAATGTTCCAGTAACTCACTCAGCAGTCATCTCTGCTCTTCTTAAAGGCTAGACAATGATCATTACCATATCTATTTAATTATATATTTTTTCATCAACCCACTAACTCATGCAGCAGTCATCTCTGCTCTCCTTAAAGGCTAGACAATGATCATTATCATATCTATGTAATAAATATATCTTTCCAACTTCATGGCCCTTATGATATACAGTGAATACACAACTTACAAAAAGAGACAACATGAATATAAGCTGTTTAAGCCTCATTTCATGCTAATTCCAGGCTAGACAGTGATTACCATTATACTTAGGTTAATTAATATATACATATTTCGATTTTGTACAACTAATAATATACCAAAAGGTTTTTTTTTTTTTTTTGAAACGGAGAATACAAGACTCACATCAGACAAGAAGAATCAATACTCGAATTCTCATTAGATGCTAAGAAGAAAATCCACGACCACTAGCAGTATCTAAAGAATTCCAGGGATATATCTTTTTTTTTTTTTTTTTTTTTTTTTTTTCTTTTTTTTTTAGTCAGAATACAAATACCTCCTAGCCAGCCTACGATGGAACAAGGCCTCATTAACGTCAGATCATCTGGTCTTCAGGAGTAAGCCCCGTGTTCATAATGTGATTAAGGTCCGCTTAATTAGACGATCTCCTCCTCCTCCTCCACCTCCTCCTCCTCCTCCTCCTCCTCCTCCATGATGACGCTGTTTTCAGAAACGTTCGAGGATTGTCGTCACGCAAATCTGTTTAATTGTGGAAGGATTAGCATCGGATCCCCGATGAGGATCCACTCATGATAATACAGATCAAATACGTATTATTAATCATCCCCTACTGATTGATATTGATTATTTTGTACCGTAGGGTTGTGGTAGCTCAGCAGGTTAAGCTTTGACCTCCAAAGTGCTAGTGATGGAGAGCTTGGGGAGGAACTTATAAGGCTACATGCTATATCATCAGTAGCCGACGCCTGGTTGCCCCAGAGCCTAGCGTGGGTGGTGAGGACATTGTGCAATAGTGTAGTATTCTGCTCCTACCTATAGACCAGAGGTTCTAATATCCTTGGACATTTAGGAAGCAAGTTCCTCGCCTTAGGGGAAGACAATTCCATTAACAATATCCTTATGTTTTTCACCTACTTTCTTTTCGTGGAGGTATTTACAAAAAAAACAAAAAAAAATTCTCTCACACTTCAAGTTGCGTTTATTTGGAATGATTTAAAAAATAAATTGCTGGTCAAAATTTTTTTATCAAAAACACTTTCCTGTTTACTCTTCATATCGAAAAAAAAAAAAAAAAAATAAACTATGTATCCGTGAGCAAAAAAAACGCCTTCCATTCGCAGACCAAATCAAAATTCATC
>NC_061095.1:549631-609631 GCF_015104395.2 Macrobrachium nipponense
TGTCTCTTATTTTTCGCCTGTGGATATGTGTGATAAACAAATCACGTGCTAAAGTGATTATAATCATATATATATATATATATATATATATATATATATATATATATATATATATATGGTATATATAAATATGTATATATGTATATATATACATACATATTTATTACGAGTTTTCTCTGTTTATTCGTTATCATATTACCACCATTTTTCTGATAACCCAATAGAGATAGAGATAGAGAAGAAGATAGAGAGAGAGAGAGAGAGAGAGAGAGCCTATCGTAATGACAAAAGAGAACTATAAACATTCAAAACCTAATATAGAGAGAGAGAGGAGGAGAGAGAGAGAGAGAGAGAGAGGAGAGAGAGAGAGATAGAGCTTTACCTTTCATAAACCAGAGGTAGACGAGACGAGACAGATATATATTACCTTTCATAACCAGAGAGAGAGAGAGAGAAAGAGAGAGAGAGAGATTACCTTTTATAACCAAGAGAGAGAGATATTATCTTTCGTAACAAGAGAGACAGAGAGAGAGAGAGTCCCTGAGAGAGAGAGATGAGAGAAGAGAGAGAGAGAGATCACCTTTCGTAACCCAGAGAGATGAGAGAGAGAGATGAGAGAGAGAGGAGAGAGAGAGAAGCTCACCTTTCGTAAGAGAGAGAGAGAGAGAGAGCGAGAGAGAGAGAGAGAGAGAGAGATATACCCTTTCGTAACCAGAGAGAGAGAGAGAGAGAGAGAGAGAGTAGAGAGAGAGCTCAGAGTTCCAAGTTCCCTAACAGGGGGGGAGGGGGTGGGGGGGGTGGGTTCAGATTAAACTCCCCTCCGGATCTTGCTTCCTGTGACGCAATCTAGCTTAGCGTGGGGGCTTTGCCCCAGTCAATCCCGGAATGGGTATATACACATTCGTAAACATTCCAGGAATTGCTACGCCTTTCCATCCACTTGGCTGGAATTATGACGTCCTCCCGTAGGATGTCATAAGTTTTTCCTCTTTTTGATATTTAAAGTTTCTGCTTTACATCGAAAAATAAATGCAAATTAGATCAAAGCTTCCCCATTCTTCCATTTAAACCTCCCCGCAATAGCGGATCCAGTTAGGGGTTGGGGGGGGGGGGTTGGGGGGGGGGGGGCGGGGCACCTGGGCACTTCCCCACCAACCCCGCCCCTTCTCCATGAAGAATAATGACCAAATAATAACACTGAGATTCAGGTTGATAGTAACATAAATGAGGAATATAAAAATGGGGAAAACATAACAGATCTATTTAGAAATAATAAATGTGTTTTTGAAAAAATGATACAATATTTGTGCAGGATGAATATATATACATATACACACACACACACACACACATATATATATATATATATATATATATATATATATATATATATTATAAAAAACTAAGAATTATTTCATCTCATCATCCTCTTATGGACCATTAATAACATTAGAAAATATATTGAAACTCATATCAGCAAAAGAAATAACACGAGGTCACGATGACGTCATACCTGACCTCATTAACCTTTACTCTAACCCTTATCACAAAAGGTCATTCCATTCAGAGGAGGGGCCAGCAACGGAAGGCTTTATATCTAAGCTATCACAGTCCCACATACCTAAGCACTTGTAATCTCGTGTGTTTTAGGAATCTCTTATATTTTTATCTTCATTTGTTTCGACGCGTGATTAGCCAAAGGGCAGGGGACCATTTTAGCTCCTTTAAATCAGGTCGCATTAGTGGTGCATTGTGGGTCAGGGTTGGATATAAAGGAAAGTAAAACCCTTTTGAATATTCTGTCCTAACTTATTTTGTTTATTTACATCTGCAGTGCAGGTTATTATTATTATTATTATTATTATTATTATTATTATTATTATTATTATTATTATTATTATTTTGTTATTATTATTATTATTATTATATTATTATTATTATTATTATTATTATTATTATTTCGATGTATCAAAAGAGAGTAAAACTATGCTTTAAAATATTCTGCTCAACTTATTTTGTTTATTTACATCTGCAGTGCAGGGTATTATTATTATTATTGCTCTATCACAGTCTCCAATTCGACTGGGTGGTATATAGTGTGGGGTTCCGGGTTGCATCCTGCCGCCGTTTCTAGGATCACACTCTCTGCATGAGTCCTGGAGCTACTTCAGCGTCTAGTTTTTTCTAGATTACTTTTCAGGGATCTTGGGATCGTGCCTAGTGCTCCTATGATTATGGGTACGATTTCCACTGGCATATCCCATATCCTTATTTCTATTTCAGATATTGATACTTATCCATTTTTTCCTCTCGTCTCTTCAACTCTCGTGTCCCATGGTATTGCGACATCAATGAGTGATACTTTCTTCTTGTCTTTGTCAATCAACGTCACGTCTGGTCTATTAGCACATATCACCCTATCCGTTCTGATACCATAGTCCCAGAGATCTTTGCCTGATCATTGTCATCACTCCCTCAGGTTGGTGCTCGTACCACTTATTACTGCAAGGTAACTGATGTTTCTTGCACAGGCTCCAGTGGAGGGCTTTTGCCACTGAATCATACTCTTTTTGTACTGGTTCTGTGCTAATGGAGAGATGTTATTTCCGTCTATCGTTCTTTGAACATATCTGGTTCTTAGGGTGCCTGATCTTGTGCCGCTGTTATCATTCCTTCAGTTTCCTTCTTTAGCTCTCCCCTCTGTAGCCATTGCCAGTGTCATCGCTGGCTAGTTCTTTAGTCTGTCTCATGTATTGTCCGTGCATTGGTTTGTTGTGCCAGTCCTCTGTTCTGTCTGTCATTCTCCTGTCTCTGTATATTTCTGGGGTCTTCGTCACTTTTATAGTCCTTCTTCCATGCACTCTTTAGCCACTCGTCTTCACTGGTTTTCAAATATTGCCCCAGTGCTCTGTTCTCGAATGTTGACGCAGTCCTCTATACTTAGTAGTTCCTTCTCCCTCCTTCCTTTCGTGTTATTGTATAGGTCTGTCCGTATTTGCTCTTATTGTAGTGCTTTGTGTATTGTCATATGTTTCCTGGTTGTCTGATCTATGCTGCGTAGTTCTGCCTTCGTCCATTCACTATTCCTGCGCTGTATCTGAGTTACTGGCACTTGTCCTTGTGTGGTAGGGCTTTTATCATATTTCCGGAGTTGAGTTTTGACTTGAGTATCGCCTTGAGTCTCTGCAAATATTCTTTCCTGATCGTGTCCTTATCATCTTGGTGTTTTATATCCCCTCCTTCCATTATTCTCAGGTATTTGTATCCTGTCTCATCTATGTGTTTGATTTTGTTGCTCCCATCTGGGTAGCTTTATCCCTTCAGTTCTCGTTACTTTGCCTTTTGTATGTTGACTAAGGCGCATTTTTCTATTCCAAACTCCATCCTGATGTCCCCAGATACAATCCTTACAGTCTGGATTAGGGTATCTATTTCCTTGATGCTCTTACCATACAGCTTGATGTCGTCCATGAACATCAGATGGTTGATTCTGTTGCCTCTTTTCTTGAGTTGGTACCCGGCCAATCTTTCTTTTGTCATGGAATCATGGCTACTACGAAGAGTAGTGGGGACAGTGAGTGGTCGCCCTGGAAGATCCCACTCTCTGATATTAACCTCTGCTAGTCTTATTTCAGAGCTTGTAAGTATTGTATTCCAGTTGCGCATTGTATTTTGAGGAAGCTGATGGGTGTTTTTCCTCGTCCACATATTTTCAGGCATTCTATTAGCCATGTGTGTGGTATCATGTCGAAGGCTTTCTTATAGTCTATCCATGCCATGCTTAGGTTGGTTTTTCCTTCTCTTACTGTTCTTCATTACCATTTTGTCTATCAGGAGCTGGTCTTTTTGTGCCCTAGACTTCCTTCTGCAGCCTTTCTGTTGGTGGGGAATGTGTTTGTCTCCTCTGGGTAGTTGTATAGCCTTCGCTGATGATACCTCGTTAGTAACTTTCCACATTTATTGGTAGGCAGGGTGATAGGTCTGGTAGTTACTGGCTATATTTCCCTTATTATTCTTATTATTATTATTATGATTTATTATTTTATTATTATTAGTACTTATTATTATTATTATTCTTTTATTATTATTATATTTCAATGTATCATGGGTAGGATGTGAATAAGAATGACTTTAATTAGTAATGTACAGCCTTTCCCTTCTTTTTGATTGCATTTAAATTCAGAATGACAAAATCAAATTAGCTGTCAGTAACTTATAAGGCAATAATTACGATTCGAGTATATTTGAGTTGAGTTCAGACGCGAATGTTTTTGTAGCAAGTCGGGTCTGCATCGTTGCAAATCAGGATCGCTATTGGTGCGAGCGACGTCGAATGACTTGCAAAGATGAAAGGAGATTGTTGAAGTATTGTTATTAGTTGGAGAGATCGTGTATCCATTTACGAGAGGATTTGATTTAAATGATGTACGCCGTTACTCAAAGCGTTTTGCGAATTTCCTTTCCATCATATTGAACATTTAAATTCGGACGTAATGAAAGCCTCCTATTTTCTCTCTCTCTCTCTCTCTCTCTCTCTCTCTCTCTCTCTCTCTCTCTCTCTCTCTCTCTATCTCTTTCTCTCTCTCTCTCTCTCTCTCTCTCTCTCTCTCTCTCTCTCTCTCTCAGTAGTATCATTTTCCACGAATGAACTGCTGTGCATTTGATTAATAAACTCATTCTGGTGTAATTGATGGCTTTTCATGGATTATAGGCTCGCAAAGAAACAAAGATAATATTCGCCAGCAAAGAAGAAAAAGATGATGTTCGCCAACAAAGAAAAAATATGTATTTAAAATTCTCCAGTTCGGCGGAAGATTTGGATGATTCGTTCATCACTGATCAATAATTTTGATCTGATCACCTTTAATGGGATCATCGGTATCACGAAGGCAACAGGCAACTACATATAGTATGTTGCAAAAGCAAGCGAATATTTCCGTTTGCATAACTGCTCCTTTTCTTGTAGGTCTGTTGTCGCTGATGAATTTGGATTTGGTCTGCGAATGAAAGGTGTTTTCTTGGTCACGGATACATAGTTTATGTATTTATTTATTTTTTTTTTTTTTTGTTGGCAACGATATGAAGAGTAACCAGGAATTTGTTTTGATACAAAAACATTTTGGCCAGCAATTTATTCTTTATTTTTGAGACAACCGTTTCATTGATAAACAGTTTTGACCAGCAATTTATTCTTAAATCATTCCAAATAAACGCAACTTGAAGTGTGAGAGAATTTTTTTTGTAAATACCTCCACGAAAAGAAGTAGGTGAAAAACCATAAGGATATTTTTAATGGAATTGTCCAAGGATATTAGAACCTCTGGTCTATAGGTAGGAGCAGACTACTACTACACTATTGCACAATGTCCTCACCACCCACGCTAGGCCCTGGGGCAACCAGGCGTCGGCTACTGATGATATAGCATGTAGCCTTGTAAGTTCCTCCCCAAGCTCTCCATCACTAGCACTTTGGAGGTCAAAGCTTAACCTGCTGAGCTACCACAACCCTACGGTACAAAATAATCAATATCAGTCATTAGGGGATGATTAATAATACGTATTTAATCTGTAACATCATGAGTGGATCATCTTCGGGGATCCGATGCTAATCCTTCCACAATTAAACAGATTTGCGTGACGACAATCCTAGAATGTTTCTGAAAACAGCGTCATCATGGAGGAGGAGGAGATCGTCTAATTAAGCGGACCTTAATCACATTATGAACACGGGGCTTACTCCTGAAGACCAAATGATCTGACGTTAATGAGGCCTTGTTCCATCGTAGGCTGGCTAGGAGGTATTTGTATTCTGACTGAAAAAAAGATATATCACTGGAATTCTTTAGATACTGCTAGTGGTCGTGGATTTTTTCTGCTTAGCATCTAATGAGAATTCGAGTATTGATTCTTCTTGTCTGATTGTGAGTCCTTGTATTCTCCGTTTCAAAAAAAAAAAAACTTTTGGTTTATTTATTAGTTTTACAAAATCGAAATATATATATATATATATATAAATTAATTAACCTAAGTATAATGGTAATCACTGTCTAGCCTGGAATTAGCATCAAATGAGGCTTAAACAGCTTATATTCTGTTTGTCTCTTTTTGTAAGTTGTGTATTCTCTGTATATCATTAGGGCCATGAAGTTGGAAAGATATATTAATTACATAGATATGATAATGATCATTGTCTAGCCTTTAAGAAGAGCAGAGATGACTGCTGCATGAGTTAGTGGGTTAAAGAAATATATTCATTACATAGATATGATAATGATCATTGTCTAGACTTTAAGAAGAGCAGAGATGACTGCTGCGTGAGTTAGTGGGTTGATAAAGAAATATATAATTAAATAGATATGATAATGATCATTGTCTAGCCTTTAAGAAGAGCAGAGATGACTGCTGAGTGAGTTACTGGAACCTTTGCAGGATCTGGAAAGTCACTGGAATGAGTAATTTTAGGGTCTGTTAAGTTTGGAGATTGGTCAGAATATTATTATTCAATCGTGGCAATCTACCAGGAAAACGTTAGACCTGAGTAGTGAATAACTTTTGCATACCTGGTAGTGAGCAGACTAAGGTGGGTTGCAGTCGAAAAGGTTTCCTTTTCGCTTGCTCTGGGAGTAAGCCTGCAAACTACTTTGTTGTTGTTGATGTTGTTGTTTTTTTTTTGCGTTTTGTTGTTGTTCTTGTTGTGGCAGGGTTAGGAAAGCCTAGAAAGGTCTGGAAAAGGTGTTTCGCGTTGAGTTCAAGATACAGGAATTTTAGGATACGATATTTATGATTTATTTATTGGAATGAAAATGTAACAAATAAATAATGTGAATGTTAAACAGAACAGAAAAATCATTTCTAAAATAAAATATAGCTCATTTGTTTTAATTTTCGCAGGTGATACAAACGCTCTGTTTGACCGTAGATTTTTGCCTGGGCCCCGAGTAAGCTGGAGATCGGATCACGCCTTGTTCCTCCTTTTCCTCCCGTTTCCTCTCACCTCCATCTCTCTCTCTCTCTCTCTCTCTCTCTCTCTCCATCTCTCTCCTTCCTTTTCTTTCTCCTTCCCTGCCTTCTGTGCTCTTCTTTCTTTCTAATTAGGAAAGCGGAATCACCCCCAGGGGAATTCTCTCCTTCTAGTGAAGGAACAGTTCTGTCAAAGTACCTCTCACTAACAACTCGGTAATTGGTGAGAGGATTATTTACGCAGTGGATGGGGGACGAGTCGTTTTTTTATATAAGACCAGATAAATTAAATGACAATGCATTTGCTGAAGTTATTTGAGTTCCAGTTATAAATGGATTGCCTACAGAAGTTCAGATATTGTCTTATTTTAAAAATGAAAATAAGTTGAATTATAATACGATGTCTGCCCGAAAATTTTTAATATCTCAGGCAAATATTAACAAGTAATTGTTGTTTTTTGTACAAATATAATGCCGTATAAAAACCATCAGCTATAAAAACCATCAGCTATGACCCGTAGGGCACGTCACATACACCTCCAGAAAGCGCTGCCAGATGCACGATCCATGGCTAAACGTAACCTTAGATAAGATAAAAAACACTACGGACTTGAGAGGGTTGTAATTTGGCACGTTAGATGATTGGAGGGTGGACGATCGAAATACCAATTTGCAGCCCTCTAGCCTTGGTAGTTTTTTTTTCACATCAATTCGCCCACAAGCCAAAAGCCAAAGACAAATTTGAAGAAATATACACAACCACTAAGCCTTCTCAACTTCTATGAAATTCAGGGCCTCTGTAACACGGTTTTTTGGATTTTGCTCCTTATCAAAGCATCGGATGTAGTTTGAAAGTTGACATATGTATATTTTACAACTACACACAAATTTTGTCAGCATTATCAATAACCTAAACCCGATAGTTTCAATTTTTATAGAGTAAAAATGATCCTAGCCGACGCCATGGCCAATGATTGCGAGCCAAGAGTCGAAAAACATTCATTACGTAAGCAAGATAAACATCGTTTTACGAATTGTTGCCCCGCCCATCCACCAGACAGAAACCCATTCACCTTATTCCATCGGCTCTGAAAACCCATAGTAGTCAAGAATGCCAAAAAGGATCTGGTATTGTCCCCGTGGTTGCAAAACTGATTTGTCTTACGACTTGCAACTTTATACAGTTAAGAGAGAGCCCGTGGCCATGCTTATTATAGCCTGAATAGGTAATTATTCAGTTTCTAGTTTAAATCCAATGTGTTTATGGTCTGATTTGTATTTAGCGTAACGTGATTATAATACTTGTAATGTCATCAGGATTTTCAACATTTCCATTGACTATTCACTATGCCACCAAGAGAGAGAGAGAGAGAGCGAGAGAGAGAGAGAGAGAGAGGGAGAGAGAGAGAGAGAGAGAGAGAGATTGATAGTAAACAGTCTTTATATAAACTATTTTGTTAAAATAAGATTTTTATCCAAAGTAAATACAAGCTTACGTGTGCTAAAATCTCCAGAAGACCAACGGATCATCCGATATGATATAATTTTTTTCCTCTTCTTTAGTCTGTACGACCATGTTGGATATAAAGACTTTATGAATGGCGGAACGATACATAGATGGGGTGGGGTATCTGTACCAGCGTAGTAATACTACTGTAGCAGTAGTGCCGCAAAATTAGTAATAGCAGCAATATACATGAATTAAACGTTTAGGCCAACTGCTGGGATCCCTGAGGATCATTTAGCACTTCTTACAACTACTCGAGAAATGAGTTTATATAGCCAGAAGTTAGATTTTCTAATACAACAATGTCCATGATAGCCTTCATTGTTATCCTGAATTATAACGAGGCCAAAGTGGGTGGAGCCTCATGAAGTCATCATTCTGACGATAATTATTGGTGAAGGTTTAAAGCCAAAATACGGTACCGTCTATGTTTTTTTCTTCTTTTTCAGTAAATAGGTATAGCCGATATATAAAAATTACTTGACTTTGGATACAGCAGATATCAAATCAAGCGGTCTACTATGTCTTTGAAAATTACCAACTATTCCCTACATTCTTGTCAATCTGATTGTGGACCTATAAAGTAGATTATAATTCTTAGGACACTTATTTTGGGAGTTAGACTAATAATCGAAATGTTTTTGTATTTATTAACATATTTTATTGGTTTGTTCATTATGACAATTATCAGTGGAGAGAATTCAGAGTTCATAAAGGTGTACTGCTTTGCTTGTATTTAAATTTTTGTCATTGTTGCCAGAGGTATAGCCTTCGTTACGTATAGCCAATCATCCATCGAGAAAGAGGGAAGAAATGCTGTCATAAGTTACGTAACGAGTGCGTTCGAAACCTTTTCTCTGAGTAAGTTGCCCGTCTTAAAAAAAAAGGCACTTTTACATTATAAGTACCAAATTTTTATTCAACCTACGTAATGCAGAATACAGTCAAAATTTATGTGTAGATATAATGTGTATTCTGAATAAGCGTTATATCTATGAAATGCATAGATAAAAAGAAATTGCCAAAAAACCGTGTTACAGAAGCCCAGAATCTCATAGTAGTAGTATTCGTCGAGTACGCCCTTCTTCCGCTGAGAGAGGTTCATTGGCAATCCTTGAACAATGAGGTTGGTAGCTTTATGGTAATCCTCGAGGATCGCTGGCTGGGTTTCGAAGGGGAAGGACGAGCTATTATTATTATTATTATTAGTATTATTACTATTATTATTATTATTATATTATTATTATTATTATTATTATTATTATTATTATTATTGTTGTTAGGAAATTCACAGTTTCGTGAAAACAAATTGTTTAAAAAATATCCACAATTATATATAAAAGTATATTTCTATGTAAAAATATAAAGCAATGACGTTCGAACACCTGAACGGTGTTCTCATCAGTGTAACGCTAAAATGTAATGAAAAGGATAGTTTCCCTTCGAAGAGCATCTAAAAAGGTGGGCGGGAACGAGAAAATAATAACAGCCCATCATCGAAGTGCTGGTTCGTGCTTTAGGTAATCCCGAACTCAACAGGCAGTGGCGCCAACCTCCTCGATCTCCGATCCTGCGAAGTTGGTCCTGCTAGAACAGTGCACTGCATAGGTGCCATAGTCGGAAAAATCCACTGGGACGTCGGCTATCTGGAAAGAGAGGGGAAGAGGAAGCAGAGCATCAGGTTCACATGGTCAACGTCAGTTTTAAATTTAAAGTCTTTTAAGTATTGCCTGGCAATGAAGCTGTTTATAAAAGGGTCTTCATTGGTAAACGACTTATTATCCTCAAGAGATATTGCCATGTTTATAGTCGGCGCCTTCAACTAATCTTCTCACGTGAGAATCGTCGTTTTTAAAAATAATTTGTGCACCATCCCAATTACATTTTAACGTTACACTGATGAGGAACACCGTTCAGGTGTTCGAAAAGTCTTTGTTTTTATATTTTTACATAGAAATATTTTTTATATATAATGTGGATATTTTTTAAACCATTATTATTATTCCTTATTATTTTTATTATTATTATTATTATTATTATTATTATTATTATTATTATTATTATATTATTATTTCAGTTCCCTACAGATGTCCCCACATCTACCTAGGTTCCCAAAGTGGTTCTCATATCTCCTTAGCTCTCCAAAGTGGTTTTCATATCCTCATAGATCTCTACAGATGTTCCCATATCTCCCCTTGGTTCCAAACAAGTGGTTCCCGCATCTCCATAGATCTCTACAGATGTTCCCACATCTCCCTAGAAACCCCAGCTTCCATATCTTCCTAGGTCCATTTAGGGGTTCCCATATCTCCCTAGATCCCCACATTGCTTCCCATATCCCCCTAGATCCCCATAGAGGTTCCCGTGGGGAAATAGAATTTTCCCTGACACCCCTAATTCAAGAAGGGGACAGCCCTCGCTAATCAAGATTCTTCTTTTGTATGCATCGCGAACAAGACGTTATAAAGATGAAAAACAGAAGAAGGGAATTATCCTCAGACTACTTAACAACGCACTTGGCTGCTTCCTCCTCCTCCTCCTGTGCTAGGTGACTGTGTCATTCTCTATTTGCTTGGCAACAGGATATCATGGAAAGATGGCGATAGGTTTCAGTGAAGTTCTGTATACAGGTCATGTAGATGGGACGGGAGGCTTATTGGGGATTGTCTCATTTAGACATATTTTAGAAATATGAGGGAGATTTAGACATAATTTTAGAAATATGAGGGAGATTTAGACATATTTTGAAATAAGAGGGAGATTTAGACACATTTTAGAAATATGAGGGAGATTTAGGCATATTTTAGAAATATTAGCGACATATATACATATTTTAGAAACATAGGGAGATTTACACATTTTAGAAATATGAGGGACATATACGTAGACATATTTTAGAAATATGAGGGACATATAGACATATTTTACAAATATGAGGGAGATTTAGACATATATTTAGGAATATGAGGGACCCATAGACATATTTTAGAAATATGAGGCAGATATAGACATATTTTAGAAATATGAGGCAGATATAGACATATTGCAGAAATATGAGGACGAGTAGTGATAATATTTCTGGATGTATCACAGATAATCAGTCTTTCTTTTTTTCTCTCAATTTTGTCAGTTTGGGAATGTTTATTACGTGTTTTTTTTTCTTCAGTTCATAAAATGAATTAGTTCTGAAATGAGGTCAAAAAGGACACTAAGAAGAATGTTTTTATTATAATTATAATTCATTCCCTCGCAAAGTATTTTCAATACACATACATACACACACATACACACACAGGAAGATGTCTGTTGCCCGTACGATTGAAGTATTATATATATATATATATATATATATATATATATAATATATATATATATATATATATATATATATATATATATAGTGTGTGTGTGTGTGTATAAGTTTGTGTGTATATATATATATATCATATATATATATATATATATATATATATATATATATATATATATATATAAGTATAATTTGTGTATGTGTGTGGCTGTGTGACTATAATCGCATGCCACATGATTTGTGGAACACACTTCGCCGTAGCTGACAAAATGAGAGAGACTGGTGCTGTAGGCCCAGTTACCGGTTTCTACTTTATTTCCAAGTCATTAACGTAATTGTGTGTATAGTTGTATAGATGCGCGTGAGAGTATGAGGCAGACGTATTATAAATCTTAGTCTCTCAGTGATCACAGCCTTTCACGATACACTTGGAGTATCCTTCGCTGGTGTCAGGTTTGTTTCCTATAGGACCCACAACCTACTGCAGATCGGATTTTCTTGCATCTTAATGAAAAGAAGCCTTCGAAGACCTCTCTCTCTCTCTCTCTCTCTCTCTCTCTCTCTCTCTCTCTCTCTCTCTCTCTAGCATGTCTTCATTTTCCCAGAAACTGAGTAATTGAGGTCTCATGTTCCGTAATTGTTCAAAGAATTTTCTTACGTAGGTTTTCAGGAGAATATGAGTTTTCTCGGTGTTCTGCTAAGGGAAATTATTTGATAGTAATTAAGTACACACCCTACTTCTTCCCCACCTCTCTCTCTCTCTCTCTCTCTCTCTCTCTCTCTCTCTCGTCTCTCTCTCTCTCTCTCTCTCTCAGGACAGACAGTATAGAAGCAAGGCAGGTAATTTATATATGTGTGTATATATATATAATATATATATATATATATATATATATATATATATATATATATATATATAATTGTTTATTTATTATATTTATCATTTTTTTATTTTTTATTGTTTTCATTTTATTATTACTTATATTTTCATTTTTATTTTTTCATTGTTTTTATTTTTATTCTTGTTATTTTTTTACTTTCAAAATTAGTACTATATATTGTATTGTACAATTTTTACCTGTATTTTCATTAATTTGTATTTTTATTTGTTATTTGTATTTTCATTTTGAATTTGAATTATTTTCATATAATTTATATTCTTATTTGTATTAATATTTTATCATTATTGTATTTTAAGGTTTATTATTTTAATGTTTATTTTCTTAATTATTATTACTATTATTTTATTGTTTTTATTTTCATTATTTTGATATAAATTCTTATTATTTTTATTTTGAATTTTTATTATTATTTGATTAATAACATTTATATTTATTATTTATATTTCTATTTTGTTATTATTTTTATATGTATGTTTATTATATTTATTTAGATTTTTTATTATATTTTTTATTTTTATTTTTTTGCAATTTATATTTTATTCTTATTACTTTTATATTCATTTTTATCTTTTATTATTATTATTATTATTATCATTATTCCTTTTTTATTTTAATTTTATTTTTGATTGATGTTATTTCTAGTTTTATATATATTATTATTATTTTATTTTTTCATTATTATTTTTATTTCTCATACCCTCTCCTTCTATTATTCCCGGGTATTTGTATCTTGTCTCATCTATGTGTTTCATGCTATTCCCATCTGGTACCTTTATCCCTTCAGTCTTTGTTACTCTGCCTTTTTGTATCTTGATCAAAGCACATTTTTCTGTTCCAAACTCCATACTGATATCCCCAGATATACTACTTACAGTCTGGATTAAAGGTATCTATTTCCTTTATGCTCTTACCAAACAGCTTGATGTCGTCCGTGAACATGAGATAGTTAATTATGTTGCTTCCTTTATTGAGTTGGTACCCAGCATCCATATTATTCAGTTCTTTTGTCATGTGAATCATGGCTACTACGAAGAGTAGTGGGGACAGTGAGTCGCCCTGGAAGATCCCTCTCCTGAAGTTAACCTCTCCTAGTCTTATCCCGGAGGTTGTAAATACTGTATTCCAGTTGCGCATTGTAGTTTGAGGAAGCGGTGGTGCTTTTCTCTGCCCCACATATGTAGAAGGATTCTATTAGCCATGTATGTGGTATCATGTCGAAGGCTTTCTTGTAGTCGATCCATGCCATGCTTAGGTTGGTTTCCCTTCTCCTACGATTCTTTATTACCATTTTGCCTATCAGTAGCTGGTCTTTTGTGTCCCTACACTTCCTTCTGCAGCCTATCTGTTGGCGGGGATGGTGTTTGTATCCTCTAGATAGTTGTACCGCCTTTCACTGATGATACCTATTGGAAATTTCCACATTATTATTATAATTATATTATTTTATTTATTATTATTATTATTATTATTATTATTATTATTATTATTATTATTATTATTATTATTCGTTTTCAATTTTATTTTCATTATTTTTATATATATTATTGTTTATTATTTTTATTTTTTATTTATATGGCCTTCTTTTTTGTTTTTGTTATTTTTTCTTTTCAAAATTATTACTACATATTGTTTACGATTATAATTTTGATTATATTATTATTATTATTATTATTATTATTATTATTATTATCATTATCATTATTATTATTATTATTATTATTATTATTATTATTATTATTATTATTATATTATTATTATAGTATTATTTGAATTAGTATTATTATTATTTTGATTTCATTTATATTTACATTTTATTTTTATTGATTTTATTTTATTTTTTACTTTATACTTTATTATTTTATCATTATTATTTTCTATTTTTTTACGATTATGTTTATAACATCAATTTTATTATTCAACGTATACTATAATTTTTATTAATTTTATAACTATTCGTATTTTTTTGTTTTGTATTTTTATTATTATCAATTTTTAATTTATTTACATTTTTACTGTTTTTTTATTTTTACTTTAAATATTATTTTATATTAATTATTAATTTTTATTATTTTTATTATTATTGTTTCAATTTGTTTTAATTTATATTTTTATATATATAAATATATTGATATTTTCTTTTTTAAATTATATTTTTCATTTTACTTTTATTTTATTTATATTTTGTTATGAATATTATTCTTGGTTTTATGCTTATTATTACATATTATTGTTCTCATTATCATTTTCATTTTTATTTATTGTTATTAGTATTTATTATTTTTATTATATTTATTTTTTATTGTTTTTTTTTTTATTTTTATTTGTATTATTATTATTATTATTATTATTATTATTATTATTATGATTTTTTTTTTTTTTTTTTTTTTTTTTTTTTTTTTTTTTTTTTTTTGCTCTATCACAGTCCTCCAATTTGACTGGGTGGTATTTATAGTGTGGGGTTCCGGGTTGCATCCTGCCTCCTTAGGAGTCCATCACTTTTCTTACTATGTGTGCCGTTTCTAGGATCACACTCTTCTGCATGAGTCCTGGAGCTACTTCAGCCTCTAGTTTTTCTTGATTCCTTTTCAGGGGGATCGTGCCTAGTGCTTCTATGATTATGGGTACGATTTCCAATGGCATATCCCATATCCTTCTTATTTCTATTTTCAGATCTTGATACTTATCCATTTTTTCCCTCTGTTTCTCTTCAACTCTGGGGTCCCATGGTATTGCGACATCAATGAGTGATACTTTCTTCTTGACTTTGTCAATCAACGTCACGTCTGGTCTGTTGCACGTATCACTCTATCCGTTCTGATACCATAGTCCCAGAGGATCTTTGCGTGATCGTTTTCTATCACTCCCTCAGGTTGGTGCTCGTACCACTTATTACTGCAAGGTAGCTGATGTTTCTTGCACAGGCTCCAGTGGAGGGCTTTTGCCACTGAATCATGCCTCTTTTTGTACTGGTTCTGCGCAAGTGCCGGGCATTCGCTTGCTATGTGGTTTATGGTTTCATTTTTCGTATTGCACTTCCTACCTATGGGAGAGATGTTATTTCCGTCTATCGTTCTTTGAACATATTTGGTTCTTAGGGCCTGATCTTGTGCCGCTGTTATCATTCCTTCAGTTTCCTTCTTTAGCTCTCCCCTCTGTAGCCATTGCCATGTGTCATCGCTGGCTAGTTCTTTAGTCTGTCTCATGTATTGTCCGTGCATTGGTTTGTTGTGCCAATCCTCTGTTCTGTCTGTCATTCTCCTGTCTCTTATATTTCTGGGTCTTCGTCTACTTTTTATTAGTCCTTCCCCATGCACTCTTTAGCCACTCGTCTTCACTGGTTTTCAGATATTGCCCCAGTGCTCTGTTCTCGATGTTGACGCAGTCCTCTATACTTAGTAGTCCTCTCCTTCCTTTCGTGTTATGTATAGTCTGTCCGTATTTGCTCTTGGGTGTAGTGCTTTGTGTATTGTCATATGTTTCCTGGTTTTCTGATCAACTCTGCGGAGTTCTGCCTTCGTCCATTCCACTATTCCTGCGCTGTATCTGATTACTGGCACTGCCCATGTGTTTATGGCTTTTATCATATTTCCGCGCTGAGTTTTGACTTGAGTAATCGCCTTGAGTCTCTTATATATTCTTTCCTGATCGTGTCCTTCATCTCTTGGTGTTTTATATCCCCTCCTTCCATTATTCCCAGGTATTTGTATCCTGTCTCATCTATGTGTTTGATGTTGCTCCCATCTGGTAGCTTTATCCCTTCAGTTCTCGTTACTTTGCCTTTTTGTATGTTGACTAAGGCGCATTTTTCTATTCCAAACTCCATCCTGATGTCCCCAGATACAATCCTTACAGTCTGGATTAGGGTATCTATTTCCTTGATGCTCTTACCATACAGCTTGATGTCGTCCATGAACATCAGATGGTTGATTCTGTTGCCTCTTTTCTTGAGTTGGTACCCGGCATCCATCTTTTGTAGTACTTTTGTCATGGGAATCATGGCTACTACGAAGAGTAGTGGGGACAGTGAGTCGCCCTGGAAGATCCCTCTCCTGATATTAACCTCTGCTAGTCTTATTCCAGAGCTTGTAAGTATTGTATTCCAGTTGTGCATTGTATTTTTGAGGAAGCTGATGGTGTTTTCCTCTGCCCCATATATTTTCAGGCATTGTATTAGCCATGTGTGTGGTATCATGTCGAAGGCTTTCTTATAGCCTATCCATGCCATGCTTAGGTTGGTTTTTCCTTCTCCTACTGTTCTTCATTACCATTTTGTCTATCAGGAGCCATACACTTCCTTCTGCAGCCTTTCTGCTGGTGGGGGATGGTGTTTGTCTCCTCTAGGTAGTTGTATAGCCTTTCACTGATGATACCTGTAGTAACTTCCACATTATTGGTAGGCAGGTGATAGGCCTGTAGTTACCGGCTATATTTCCCTTAATCTTGTCTTTTTGTACTAAGGATGTTCTTCCTGTGGTCATCCATTTGGGTGCATGGTGATTTGAGATACAATGCTGGAGTTGTTCTGCTATTCGTGGTGTAGGGCCTTGAAGTTTTTGAGCCAGTATCCATGGACTTCATCGGGACCTGGGGCTTTCCAGTTTGGCATTTCTTTAGTTGAATGTCTGACTGTGTCTGTCGTGATCTCTGTGAATCTTTGTTTTATTCTCCCTTGTTTCTTTCTTCCTTGACTTCTTGGAGCCATGTAGCTGTTTGTTGTGTGATACGGATTGCTCCATATGTTTCCAGAGTCCTCTTACTTGGTTCGGCTTCAGGAATTTCTGGGTGGTTGTCTTCCCCTCTTAGTTGGCTGTATAGTCTTTTTCTGGTTGGTCCGAATAGTTTGTTCTGTTAGTATCCCTTATTCCTGTTCATGTACCGTTGGATCTTATTGTGCTTTGGCCTAAAGCCTCTGTTTTACATCTTCTATTGTGTTGTTTAGTCCCCTCTCTTGTACTTTGTATTTCTCGTTGAGTTCCTCCCTTTTTTTCTTGCTTCTTAGCCATTTTTCTGCCATCTCTTTCAGTTTACTCAAGTCAGATCTCATCACCATGATTTGCTTTTCCAGGCGCCTTTTCCAAGGAGGTTGCTGTTTTGGTTTCTGTTGGGTTGGTTGTGCTGGTGGTGTTGGTGTTCGAATCCCCATCAGTTGCTGCTAATAATCTTGCTCCTGCATATGCCAAGTTATTTGTTTCTGTGATACTGGTGGCGTGTATTAGGTGCCCATTATTTCATTGACCTCACTTGTTTTCTCCTTATTTCTTGTGTTGTAGGCTTTCATGGAGGGATCTTTGTTCTCTCTGTATCTGGCTCCATCCATTGTCTAATCTTTACTACCCATTCCGTCCTCTCTGTTACTTCGTCGGTGTTTCTTCGTGTGTCGTTGTTTGATACCTCATCATCCCTGTCGTCTTCTGTGGCATCGTCTCTCAGTTCGTCTTCATGTAATTCGTTGTCGTGTGACATTTCCCTTTCCAGTTCTTCTCTTTCTCTGTTGGGGAGAGCCAGTTCTTTTTCTTTATGTTCCTTACTTGGTCTGCCAGCCTCTGCTCTGTTTGGGGGGTGTATTCCTCTCATTCCAGATGTTGACCAATCTTCTTCTATATCCTCTCTCCGTCGGGTTGCTTCTGATATAGCATCTCCATATTTCCTTATTTCTTCTCTTGTCCATTTCTTCCTTTTTGCTTCTGTAGCTCCAATCTCAGGCTGTTGATTACTGTCGTTGTGGTGATCAGTTGCTGGATGACGACCTCCAAGTACCTGACCGTCTTCCCCTTCAATTGGGTTGAATACCTGGTTGCCGGACGAAGCTCCTCTGTTGCCAGAGGTTCCATTTACGTCGTTGTCGTTTATTCCTTCATTCTTTCCATCATTGCTGAGTTTGCTATTTAACCCATAGTGGACCCTACCCCATCAGGGATAGGTACTCATTTTACAGCTGAGTAGGACTGAGGAAATTATGGTAAAGATCCTTTCCCAAGGAATCAACGCCGAGGAGAGCGGTCACCCATCCAACGACTGACCAGCCCCAATGTTGCTTAACTTGACTAAGTCCATTGACGAACCCAACCCACCTAATTATTATTATTATTATTATTATTATTATTATTATTATTATTATTATTATTATTATTATTATTATTATTATTTTTATTATTATTATTATTTATTTATTTATTTATTTTATATTTTTACCATTTTATTTATTTTAAATTTTCTTTAAATATTTATTATTATTATTTTAATTATTATTATTTTAATTATTTTATTCTTATTCTTATTCCAAATTTTATAATCTTATTTTCATTATTACTATTATTTCTATTTTTATTATTTCTGTTTTTATGTGTATTATATTTAATTGTAATTTTATCTTTATTTTATTTATAATTTATATAATTATTTTTACTAGTTTTATTTTTTATTTTTATCCATATTACTATTATTTTCACTTTTATTTTATTTATATTTTTTTATTGATATTTTTAGTTTTATGGTTATTATTAATATTTATTATTATTATTATTATTATTATTATTATTATTATTATTATTATTATTATTATTATTATTATTATTATTATTAGTTATTATTATTATTATTATTATCAGTATCTTTTTTATTTTCATTATATTTATTTTCATATTTTTATTCTTTTTTTTTTATTTTTATTTTTGTTATTTATATTTCCTTATTTTTATATATGTTATTTTCATTTCCAAAATTATTATGTATTATTTTAAAATTTTTATATGTATTTTCATTATTTGTATATTTATTTATTATTTCTTTATCTTTATCTATTGGCAAGAATCACCCTTTGTGTTCTGATACCACAGTCCCCCAGGATATTTGCTTGATCGTTTTTCAATCAGTAAGCTCCTCCTCATTTATATTCTCATCAACATATTTCAGTTCTCAAAGAGGGAAGGCGGTCTTTTTCACTACGTTGAGATTTTAACATAGCTAAATTATGGTATCTTGGGCCACATAATTCAGGAAACATAAGGAAATGTTTAAATTTTCATTGCCTTCTTAGAAATATTTCGGCAGGTGACGTCATAACTGTACTATGACGTCATCATCCGTTTAGCAAATTTCAATTACAATTAGAATTAATCTTAAGTAGAGATTTCTTTGAAGAATTACAATTACAGTTACCTTAAGAATGTGTTATGAATAATATTTCAATGAAATTACAATTATTCTTCAAGCCTGCTTTCATCTCACAGCCGCCCAGGTGTAAAGGGGGCGTGGCCTAGTCAGGTAAGAGATGACGGCAAGCCGATTTCCTTCGCTCAAGATGCAACCACCTTACTTATGCTCACTTTTGGTATGACCAGCATGCGCCTGTGTAGGAGACTCTCCTGCCACGCCCAGGAGGGGGCTAAAAACAACCAATGATCAGGAGACTTCTTGTACAGGTGTTCAGCAAAGTACACAAAGAGGCTTCTGTGTTATTGAGTGTGGAGACGCTACCTCTCTCTGTAGATACCTTGGTTCTTGGAGGACTGATAGGATTGGTCCGGAGGTATGTAAGAAATGACGGGGACCTTGAGACTGTGAAAAGGTGGGAGGAGGAGGCTTCAAATCTTGTCCTACCAAGACGGTATAACTTACGTAGTACATACCTTAGAGCGTTGAGGTCGTTGTGACTCTCGACCAGACAGTAAACAAGAACATCTTAACGTGGTTGAGGCTTTCGTTTGTGAGGAATTGGTGCCTATCAACCCGAGCTCCGTAAGGAATCTCATCCTCTCAAATGATGGATATCTGCGCACCTGTGTCATCGAAAGCTCGGACCTGGTGGGCAGGATAGCGATCTGTAGGAGGTGCAACAATATAGTGTCTTTCGCTGAAGGGTCTACAAGAACTGAAGGATTGTCCGTCCATGTCATTGCAATGGCAGCAACCGCAATTGCTTTCTTGGGGCATCTCGACCAGGAAACGGTGTGCCCATGCTCTTTGCGCAAGTCGTAGGAATTCTCATTGAAGTCGTGCTTGGGTCATCTTCTGTAGTACTTTTTTCATGTGAATCATGGCTACTACGAAAGGTAGTGGGGATAGTGAATTGCCCTGGAAGATCCCTCTCTGATGTTAACCTCTCCTAGTCTTATACCAGAGCTTGTAAATACTGTATTCCAGTGCCCATTTGTTTTTGATGATTGGGAAGTTTCTGATGGTGGTTTCTGCATATTCCCCATGTTTTTTATTTATTATTTTTTCATGCTTATTAGTTATTATTTTATTGTGTTTTTTCATTATTATTGTCATTTTATTTTTTATAGCTTATTATTTTTTCATTATTTTTATGTTTTTATATGTATTATTATATATATTTTGTATTACATTAATTGTATTAGTTTTATTATTATTTATATTTTTAACTTATTATTATTTCACCATTTATATGGTTTAAATTAAATTTATTATTATCTTAAATATTTTATTTCAATTTATTATTTTGTTTTATTAGTTTTATATGTATTTTATTATTATATATTTTTTTCTTATATTTTTTCATTTTATTATTATTATTTTATTTGATTTTTTATTTCTATTTTTATTTTTAATATAAATTTTACTTTCATTATTTTAATTCTTTATTTTTATTATTTTTTATGTGCATTATATTTATTTTATTATTATTCATGTTATTATTTTTTTATTTTGTTTAAATATATTATTTTTGTTTATGTATTTAATATATATTTATTATTTATTTATTTATATATATTGTTATTATTTATTGAAGATTTATTTATTCATTTCTTTTTGTTTTTATTATATATTTATTTTTTTTATTTATTATATTTATTAATTTTTTTATCTTATTATTTTTTTATATATATATATCTACTATATATATATATATATATATATATATATATAATATATATATATATATATATATATATGTTTTTGTTTATTTTTATTGTTTTTGTTTCTTTTATTAATTTTAATTCGATTTTTATATATTTTTTATCTTTATAGATTTTATTTATTTATTTATGATTATTTTTATTATTTCTATTTATTTGTTTTTAGTTTTTATTTATTTTTTATGACGTTATTATATTTATTTTATTTTTATTGTTTTTTTATCTTTTTTATTCCTTTTATTTATAAATTTTTACATGTATTTTATTGTTTTATTTATTTTTATTCATTTTATTTATTTTATGTTTTCTATTTTGATATAGTTTTTATTTATTTATTTATTTATGTTTATTTTATTTATTTATTTATCTATTTATTTTATTTAATGATATTTTTTTAATTTCTATTTTTATTTATTTATTCAATTTTGTGAATTTGTTTATTATTTTTTTTAATTATTTATTTATTTTTTTTTTATTTATTTATTGATTTTTATTAGCTGCTCATTAACTTTTTTTATTATTATGTATTTATTTATTCTAAATGAGTTTTATTTACTTACTTTAATTTCTTCTTATTTTTTTATTTATTGATTTCTTTTTATTTCTTTATATTTAGTTTATTTATATGTTTATTCATATAGTCATTTTTATTTTTTTTTATTTATTTATTTATTTAGTTTTATTTATTTATTATTTATATATTTATTATTCATATATTTGTTTATTTATTCATTTTTATTAATTAATTTATTTCTATTTATTTATTTATTGTTCATTTATTTTTTATTCATTTTTATTTTATATTCATTTTTATATAATTATTATATCTATTTACTTATTCAACATTTTTTATTTTTGTTTATTTGTTCATGTATTTATTTTTATTTATTTTTTATTCTTTATTTTCATTTTTATTATGTATTTAATAATTTTTATTTTTATTTAATTCATACATAAGTGCATTTATTAATTATTTTTATTTATTTATCTATTTATTTAATTTTTCATTATTATTTATTCATTTATTTTTATTTTATTTATTTATCTATTTATTTATTTTATTGATTTATTTTCATCCATTTATTCATTTATTTATTTATTTTTATTTTTATATAGTTATTTATATATTCATTTATTATTTCAATATATTATTTTTTTTTTTTGTTTTTATTTTCTTTTTTTATTTATTATATATTTTTATTTTATTTATTATTAGTTTATATTCATTTATGTTTTATATTTATTTATTTTCTTTATTTATTTTTAAACATTTATTTTTATTTCTATCTTTTTGTTTATTTTTTATTTACTTATATGTGTACTTATTTATTAATTTATTTATTTTATTTATTTCATTTATTATTAATTATCCATATTTTTCTTATTGTTATTTATTTACTTATATATTAGTTTATTTATTTTCATTTATTTATTTTTTTTATTATTTATTATTTTTATTTATTTATTAATTTTATTTATTTTATTTTATTTTATTTTTATTTATTTATTTTTATCATTTCATTTATTTTTATTTATTTATTTATTTCTATTCATTTTTATTGATATATTGTTTATTTATTCATATATTATTTTTATATGTTTTGTATTAGTTTTTTATTTATTTATTTATTTATTTCTATCTACTTCTTTTTACTTATACATTGATTTATTTCTATCTATTTTTGTATTTATTTTTATTTATTTATTTTCTAATTTATCTTATTTTTATTTATTTATTTTGTTTGTTTATTTGATATTTATTTATATGTATGTTATTTATTAAATTATTTATTTTATTTATTAATTAATGTTTTATTTTTATTTTTTTTTTATTTTTTTTATTTTATTTACTTATTTATTTTTATTGATTATTATTTAGTTATTACTTTTTTATTCATTCTTATTCATTTATTTATTTATATTTATTTTTTTCTTTATTTTCTATTTTTCATTTATTTAATTAATTTTATTTTGATGTCATTTTATTATTTATTATTTAGCTATTTTTTTGTATATATTTTTTTTATTTATTTATATATTTATTTATTTCTTTGTATTTATTATTTTAGTTTGTATATTTTATTTAAATATATATTGACATTATTTCATTATTTCCGTTATTCCTGAAGTAAACCATCCTTTGAACATGTTGAATTAAAAAGTAATTGATGCCTCAGCTGCATTAATTTTATATATGGTCTTTTCCTAATGGTTGTTTTCTCATTGTTGCTTAAACTGGTGAGCAACGCACGCGAAAGGTTGGCATGTCTAATTGTGAAAGTCAATTTTGATTTTATTAAAACAATGCCAGAGGCTGTAGTTAAACATTCGTTGTATAACCCGTAGAGTGTTCCACAGTTCAATTTTTACTCCAAGTCTATATTCTGACTATTCCTTGGTACTACTTAAACAGGGAGGTCATTTTTACATGTAGGTCAAGTTCTGTGTATATATATTTAAATTTTTTACAGATAAACTATGAAATCAGTCATAAAAGACATTCTCCTCTCTCTCTCTCTCTCTCTCTCTCTCTCTCTCTCTCTCTCTCTCTCTCTCCTGATATTTCGCATTAAATGTCAACATTAAAAGCTTAAAAAAATATTTCCAGAACTTATGCAAGTAAACATTAATGATTCAGAAAGGAAAAGTATATTATAATTCCGGTCGTTGAATTCGTTGTTATGCTGAATGATGATGGTTTTACCCGTCGTATTTTGATGTGGCTTCTAATGGCCTAATTGGGTTTGGTAAAGCAATGTTGCCTTGAACAGGTTCTCATCTTACGTTTTGTGATTTGAATTTAATTCAGTTCCTATCTTCCTATCTAGCAATAATAATAATAATAATAATAACAATAATAATAATAATAATAATAATAATAATAATAATAATAATATAATAATAATAATAATAATAATATATATTGCTGTTAAATAGATTCCTTTATCTAACGAGAGGACACGACTTCCTTTTATCCATCTCTCTCTCTCTCTCTCTCTCTCTCTCTCTCTCTCTCTCTCTCTCTCTCTCTCTTCCTCCCTTTTTCGTTTTCTCATATGTATTCTCTCTTCCTTTGATCTCTCTCGCCTTACCCATTTCCTTTTCCTTTCCCTTTTTCTTACTTTCTCCTTTTAATTTCTATTTTCTTTTCTTTTTCCCTTTCGTATGCTTTATTACCTTTTCATTGCTTACTTACTTTCTCTTTTGTTTTCTATTATCTTTCCCTTTTGTATACTTTCCCCTTTTGTTTTCTATTACCATTCCGTTTTGGTATACTTTCTCCCTTTCCTTTCTCTCGCCTTTCCCAAGTGTCTTACTGTTATCACCTCCCTTGTCCTTTCTGCTCTTGCTTTCTCTCGCCTTTCCAAGTGTTACTGTTAACTCCTCTCTCTTTCCTCTTTTGCATACTTTCTCCCTCTTGCTTTCTCCCGCCTTTCTAAAACGTCGTGTTAATTGCATTTAGATTTAGATTATCGGTCACAAGGGAGTAAAAAAAAAACGCTGAATGCAGAACTGGAGCATTTTTTTTTTCGTCCTAATGAAGGACTTGGAACGTCAAAGTTAGCAATGATTAAGAACTCTGTACTTGTCTTGAGGATTATTTCAATCCTGAATGGGATGATTAGGGCTTTTTTTTATTATTATTTACAAGGTCAGGATTAAGGTGGAATTCTGCAGCAGGGGAAGGAAGTGTGGTTGGAATCGACGTTTAATCTTAAAATGGAAAATTAGTGGGAATTTGAGAATTGCTGAAGACGAGCTTCAGGGGCGGGCAAACAGGTTTAAAGGAGGAGTATGGATGTCTACCCTACCCTCCCGTTCCCATACCTACCCCTATTCTAGGCTGACAACAGGTTTACATGAGGAGGATGGATATTATTAGTTCTGAAGTAAGTTTTAGTTTAAAATTCTTGAAGACATATGGTCCGCCTTGTAAAACATAATGTCATTTTACATGTATGCATGTATGTATGTATGTATGTATATATATATATATATATATATATATATATATATATATATATATATATATATACATATTGTAAAAAACTCTAACCTTAGGATATATATATATATATATATATATATATATATATAGATATATATATATATATATATATCCTAAGGTTAGAGTTTTACAGTTTTACACACACCAAAATTATCAGATATATTAATTAGTACCCATCTATACACAATCCCACAAGAAACAATTATGAACACCGATGAGATTGTTTTTTGCATAAATTTCTCTCATCCTTTCATCCTCCAACTGACGTGAAATCATTCTTTCCAAAAACTATTATTATTTTGACAGGGTTTCCATAAATTCCTAGTACCATTACAAGTTATTTATTGCCTGCATTGGTATTGGGACTTATGGACACACTGTGCTATTACAGTAGGTTACTGAAACCTGGGTATATAAATCCGTAGAGGTTTATCGTGCTCGTGGTATTTATCGGTGGTATTTCTTTTTTCTGACGTCTATTTTGAAAACTACCAGAAGTAGTCGTCAGAAAACAAGAGAAAATACCACAAAATACCAATAGCATGGTAAAAATATATCATTATCGTTATTATAATTATTATTATTATTCAGAAGATGAACCCTACCTATATAGAACAAGCCCACCACCACATGAGCCACTGGCATGCAATTCTTACTTCCATAGAATATCACAGCGTTCATTTCAAAGAAGTGACAGAAAGGTAACGGGAAATACAGAAAGAAGAGATCAATTGTTAGAAAAATAAATTGAAAAATTAATAAATAAAGATAAAAATGTAAGTGAATTATTACAATCCGAGGAGAGTTGTTTTAGTATAGTCATGCTCTGCATTGCTTCACTTAAAACAATGAATAAAAACTGCGTGTAAAGAATATGATAATATTAATATCTGAGAACGAATTCCACATAAACCTATATTTTGACATCAGAATAATATTGATGCTTCCAATTAGTCCCTGTCCTTATGATGCCACTGCCATGATGTTGTTTACGGCTCTTCTCAGGCAAACGGGCAATTACCCTAATTCCTGTGAGGTTAATTGGCTCAAGGGAAAGCCCTCGATGAGGTAGTTTCTTTTTTTATTTATGAAAATAATTAGGGCATTTTTCTTCTAAATATTTCAAAGCTCGATTATATAATGGATGTTGTTAGGGTTTATATTTTTGGCTTCTCTCTCTCTCTCTCTCTCTCTCTCTCTCTCTCTCTCTCTCTTCTCTCTCTCTCTCTCTCTGTATAAGTTTACTCGTAATGTTTTTTTGAAACTAAGGATATTAACATTGTTTAAAATAATTGCATTTAAAGTTTAAGTTAAATAATTGCATTTAATGTTGAAAGCTTAAAAGAATTGGCAAGTTAATCCCAGCGACTAATTACGATTTTCTTCACGAACTTGCAATTGGGAAATTGCGTTTAATTAGTGAGGTCAGGTTGGGGCTTCCACTGCCACCGGGTCATGACGGGTCAAGTTCGGATGATAATTAGGAAAGAACTTTCTAATGGACACTGAATTATCAGCTGACTAAGAATCTCTGCGATGCACATTACAGCTGTTTTGTTCATTGCTCTCTCTCTCTCTCTCTCTCTCTCTCTCTCTCTCTCTCTCTCTCTCTCTCTCTCTCTCTCTCTCTCAATTTCCGAGTGTTTACAGGCAACTAGTACAGACCCTTCGCAGTCTCGATCATGACTGATATACCCATTAGCCTGTAGACTTGAGTGTCACCTGAAAAGTCATCATAACATCCTGAGAATGATTCAAAGTATTGTCTCTGTAGTTGTTTCTCTCACGAGTAGGTGTCTCTCTCTTCCTCCTCCTTGAACCTGGGCGATGAAAACCGTTATTTGTTATAGTCAGGGGGGGCCTATTGTGTTCGTCCTTTCCCTACCAAATACGGAAAAATGTCGAGGGATTAATTTAGAATCCGCTGGAACCTTTTCGTCTGAAAATCCTTTTGGGGGCGACGTGAATAAGCCTCATTATTCTGGGATGTCATCTCCATTGTTTCGTTTCTTTTCCACCTTTAGGGAACCCTGGCAGAATGATGGATTCGAGAATTGACAGGTCTATAGGGGAATAGAGGAGTTGGATTGCGTCTGGTATATATACTCACTCTCTCTCTCTCTCTCTCTCTCTCTCCTGCTCTCTCTCTCTCTCTCTCCTCTCTCTCTCTCATAGCCAACTTCTGGAAACTCCCATTGTCCTTTGGAAGGTCTCTCTCTCTCTCTCCTCTCTCTCCCTCTCCTCTCTCTCTCTCTCTCTCTCTCTCTCTCTCTCTCATAGCACTTCTGGAAACTCGTATTGCTTGGAGGTCTCTCTTTCTCTCTCACTCTCTCTCTCTCTCTATAATCATTGTGACAGCCAAACATCAGGAATCTACGCGAACAACATTCCACGAATTCTCTGCTTTTTGAAAATGCTCTAAAAAAAGTTGTCTATCTGTGAATGAATCGCGTCGCCTATAAAAAGGGTCGTATCTGATGGCGTGTGTCCGTTTCATCATCTGATAATTGGCTCGACAGATGGAGTAAAACTGGGGATTTTTTTATATTCAATGTTTTCGTGATGCCGAAGAGAAAGTTGTCCCAGTGGAGGGAACCTTTTTCATTCATTTGTGCGTCTGTTTGATATTTTTCAAGTTATTCACATTTTTGTTCTATGAGTTTTTGGCTTTTGTCAGCATTTGCATGCCTGCAAATTGTTATGACTTCACTTAAATTCTGTAAACCTACCTGTGTTCTTTGGTACGTAATTATTGATTTATTCCAAATATATTGTTTTTCAAATTTATACAGGATCTTTGGTACTTAATTATTAATTTATTCCAAATATATAGTTTTTCAAATTTAAACAGGATTTATTATTAGTATCAAATGAATTATATTTGCATGGATATTTTTTTACCATCAGGTTCTTCTGAACGTTTGATCATACCATACAAAGCACGTACAATAATAGGTCTGAGTTCCAAGTATTTAAGTGAAAGCATCTGCGATATTTCCTGTTTCAGTATGACCAGAATCATTGAAAATGTAACCTCTTAATGCCTGTGAAAAAAAAAAGAAAAAAGCCAGATATTTACTTTTTTTTAATTGTATGTCATTTACCAAGATATTTCTCAGATTTTTCCTAAACCGACCTTTGCAATATCCTGAGAGCCCGCAAGGCCTAAGCACTACATACTATTTACTCAGTCATTCATTGTGACCAGAACTATTGAGAATTCAGGCAGTCAGATGTCTGTCAAAAAGCCAGAAATTGTTTTTCGCTTACTCAGGCGAGTAAGCCTATAAAATTCTTTATTGTTGTTGTTGTTGTTGTTGTTGATGGGGGAGGGGGGTTGGTAGGAAACATAAAAAGGTCTGAAAAAGATGTTTGCATCGAGTTAAAGATACGAGAATTTTAGGAGAGGATGTTTATCATTTGTTTATTAGAATGAAAATATAAAAACTAGATAATGTGCATGTTAAGCAGTACAGAATAATTATTTCTAATTAGATATAGCAAATTTATTTTAATTTCCCTGGTGAAACGAGGTTATATTTTTTAAACGTAGATTTTAGCACGTTTTTTTAGAGTACACGAAGAATTTTCCAGACCATGAATAAACTCAAAGCTGGACCGTTGTACCTGAAAGACCACCAACAACTCCACAGTCATTTTTCAGGCTTTTTTGCTTTTTTGCTTTTTTCTTTTTTCAGGGTTTGTTTGATGTTATGTTGTTCGATGTAATTTGCTTTCGTTTGTTGATACTTCCCTGGCTTTTCTGCTCCACCAGGCGTGAATATCGTATCAACATTGGTTCCGAAGGAGGATGTTTTGTAAATGTCGTTTTTTCTATTTTTTTTTTAACGTCGGTAAAAATGGAAATTGGTGAAACTGTGAGAGACACATACTCAAAGTTGCTGCCTTTCGTGAAAACGGATAGTTTGCAGTTGATATTTGCAATAGACGGTTAAAACTGCACTAGACTACCATGTTTTTTTTTTTTCTTTCGTTTTATTTCCATATGTTACTTTTCATTCATTTGATTTATTTATTCATTTTTTATTTATTATATTGTTTTTATTTTATTAATTTTATTGTGTTTTCATTATTGTTTTTATTTATTTATTTATGTTTATTTTATTTATCTTTGTTATTTTTTTTTTCTTTTTAGTTTTTATTCATTTTATTTACTTATTTATTTTATTTATTTTTATTTATTAATTTTTTATATATTTATTTATCATTTACACACACACACACACACACACACACACACAATATGTATATATAATATATATATATATATATATATATATATATATTTATATATAATATATATATATATATACATATACTATAATATATATAATATATAGATATATATATATGATATATATATAAATATATTATATATAGTTTATTTATTCATTCTTATCTATTTTTATTGTTTTTATTTTTATTTTTATTCATTTTTATTTATTTATATTTTTTATATTCATGTATTTATTATTTATTTATTTTTTTATGTTTATGTTTTTTTTACTTATTTATTTAGTTTTTCGTTTTGTATTTATTTTTATTTATTTATTTATTTTAATTTTTATTTATTTATTTATTTATTTTATTTTGTTTAATGATCTATTTTTTCAATTTTATTCAATATTTTTTTTAATTTATTTATGTAATTTAGTGAATTTATTTATTTTTTGTTATTTATTTGATTTATTTCTTATTTTTTTAGTTTTTATTTTTATTTATTTATTTATTTTTATTAGCTATTCGTATATTTGTTTATTTTTATTTATTTATTTATTTTATTTTTTTTATTTACTTATTTTCTTTTATTTATAATTTTTTATTTATTGATTTTATTTCTTTATATTTATTTATTCATATGTCTATTCATATATTGATTTTAAACTTTTTTATATATTTATTTATTTTTTTATTTCTTTTTTTTTATTTTATTTATTCGTTATGGATATTTTCTATATATTTCTTAATTTTCATTTTTATTTATTATTTAATATATTTTTATTTATTCATACATATGTGTATTGATTACTTAATTAATAGTTACCTATTTATTTTTTTCATTATTTTTTGTTTTTTTCATTAATTATTTATTTATTTTATTTTATTATTTATTTTGATATATTTATTTATTCATTTATTTATTTTTATATATGTATTTATTATTTTTATTTTCTTTACTTATTTATTTATTATCTATTTATTTTTGTATTGAGTTATCTTTTTTTTCATTATTTTTTATTTAATTTATTTTTAAATTTTTAAATATTTTTTTGTTATTTTTATTATGTGTTATATTTCTTTCGTTTGATTAATTAATTTATTTTTATTTATTCATTTATTATTTTCATTTATTTATTTTTTAGTTAGGTTTATTATTAATTAACTGTTCATATATTTATTGTTTATTTATTTTATTTTATGCTTATTTATTCTTATTTGTTTATTTTTAGTTATTTATCATTTTTATTTATTAATTTTTATTTACTAATTTTTTTAAATTTTTATTTATCTATTTATTTTTATTTATTTATTATTTATTTTTAGTTTATTCATTTATTTTTATTTAGTTTTTTATTTTTTATTAATTAATTTTCATTTGTTATTTATTATTTATTTTATTAATTTTGAAATATTTTATATTTGTTCATATATTCATTTCCATATTGGTATTGTATTGTATATTATTCTGTATTTTTTTATTTATATACTGATATTTTCATTTATTTATCTGTTTTTTAATTATTTATTTTGATATTTCTTGTATTTTTTATTATTTTTTTGTTTTATTTTTTTTCTATTTTTTTGAATTTTTTAATTTTTATTTATTTGTTTATTTTTATTTATTATATATATGTTTTTTTATTGATTAATTTTAATTATCTTTATTTATTTATTTTAATTTTTATTTGATTTTTATTTATTTTGTTGTTTCTATTTATTTTTTATTTTATTTATTTTTTATTTTTTGATTTATTTCTTTATTTCATTTATTTTTTAGTTTTTTTATTATAATTATTTAGTTTTTATTTTTTATTTTATTTTTGTTTATTTCTATTTATTTATTATTTTTGTTTGTATTATTTTAATTTTGGTTAACATTGATATTTCATTATTTTCGTTATTCTTGAAGTAAACCATCTTATAAACATGTTAAATTAAAAGTAATTGCTGCCTTACCTACATTAATTTTATATAGGTCTTTTTCCTAATTATTATTTTCTCATCGTTGCTTAAGGTAGTAAGCAACGCACCGAAGGCTGGCATATCTAAGACAGGTAATTATTAAAGTAAATTTCAATTTTATAACCCGTAGAGTTTTCCAAGTTTAAACTTTTATTCCAAGTCTGGATTCTGACTATTCCTTGGTACTACTTAAACAGGTTAATAGAGCGCCTATGGAGGTCATTTTTACATGTAGATCAAGTTCAGTGTATATGTATTTTAATTTTTACAGATCAACTATGATATCACTCATTAAAGACATTCTCTCTCTCTCTCTCTCTCTCTCTCTCTCTCTCTCTCTCTCTCTCTCTCTCTCTCTCTCTCCTGATACTTCTCAATCTTTTCCCCTCTATTCTGGTTTCCCATGGTATTGCGACATCAATGAGTGATACTTTCTTCTTAATGTTGTCAATCAACGTCATTTCTGTTCTATTGGTACCTATCACCCTTTGTGTTGTTATGATAGATTTATCTTTCAATTTTATTAATTCAACGTCGCACGTGTATTTATTTTGATCATATATCCTCCAACAATTCATGCTTCATTGACTGATATACCCATTAGCCCTTTAGACTTGAGTGTCACCATCAAAATTTCAATCATAACATCCTAAGAATGCGTTCGTCATTTCCCTACCAAATACGGAAAATGCCGAGGGATTAATTAGAATCCGCCGGAACCTTTTCGTCTGAAAATCCTTTTTGGGGGCGACGTGAATAAGCCTCATTATTCTGGAATGTCATCTCCATTGTTTCGTTTCTCTCTCACCTTTAGGGAACCTTGTCAGAATGATGGATTCGAGAATTGACAGGTCTATAGGGGAATAGGGGAGTTGGATTAGCGTCTGGTATATATACTCTCTCTCTCTCTCTCTCTCTCTCTCTGTCTCTGTCTCTATCTCTCTCTCTCTCTCTCTCTCTCTCATGGCATTTCTGGAAACTCCTTTTGCTTGGAAAACTCTCTCTCTCTCTCTCTCTAAGCCAATCATCCGGAATCTACGCGAACAACATTCCATGAATTCTCTGCTTTTTGAAAATTCTCTAAAAAAAAAAAAAGGCTGTCTATCTGTGAATGAATCGCGTCGCCTATAAAAAGGGTCGTATCTGATGGTGTGTCCGTTTCATCATCTGATAATTGGCTCGACAGATGGAGCAAAACTGGGGATTTTTTTATATTCAATGTTTTCGTGATGCCGAATAGAAAGTTGTCCCAGTGGAGCGAACCCCTTTTTCATTGTGCGTCTCTTTGACATTTTTCAAGTTATCCACATTTCTATTCTACGAGTTTTTGCGTTTGTCAGCATTTGCATGCCTGCTAATTTTTATGACTTCACTTAAATTCTGTTACCTGCCTGTGTTCTTTGGTACGTAATTATTAATTTATTCCAAATATATTGTTTTTCAAATTTATACAGGATCTTTGGTACTTAATTATTAATTTATTCCAAATATATAGTTTTTCAAATTTAAACAGGATTTATTATTAGTATCAAATGAATTATATTTGCATGGATATTTTTTTACCATCAGGTTCTTCTGAACGTTTGATCATACCATACAAAGCACGTACAATAATAGGTCTGAGGTCTCAAGTATTTAAGTATGAAAGCGTCTGCGATATTTCCTGTTTCAGTATGACCAGAATCATTGAGATTTTAGCCTCTCGATGCCTGTGAAAAAAGCTAGACCTTTGCTTTTTTTTTAATTGTATGTCATTTACCAAGATATTTCTCAGATTTTTCCTAAACCGACCTTTGCAATATCCTGAGAGCCCGCAAGGCCTAAGCACTACATACTATTTACTCAGTCATTCATTGTGACCAGAACTATTGAGAATTCAGGCAGTCAGATGTCTGTCAAGCTATGCCAAAAGAAAATTGTTTTCGCTTACTCAGGCGAGTAAGCCTATAAAATTCTTTATTGTTGTTGTTGTTGTTGTTGGGGGAGAGCAGTCAGTAGGAAACCATAAATAGGTCTGAAAAAGGTGTTTTGCGTCGAGTTATAGGTACAGGAATTTTAGGATAGGATGTTTATCATTTGTTTATTAGAATGAAAATGTAAAAACTAAATAATGTGCATGTTAAGCAGTACAGAAAAATTATTACTAATAAGATATAGCGTATTTATTTTAATTTTCATTTGTGAAACAAGGCTCTATTTAACCGTAGATTTAGCGCATTTTAGAGTATACGAAGATTTTCCAGACTATAAATAAACTCAATGATCGACCATGTACCTGAAAGACCAACTTAGGTTTCTGGAGGGCCAACAATCACAGGTAATTCTCTCAAGTATAGCTTTACTGCACCTGTGACGCCGTTATCCAAGCCTCCATCGGGTCAAGCATTGGCCCCCCCCCCCCTCTCTTTACCCCCTCTAGGCTTCTGGAAACCCTGATTGCATTGAATCGCTCTCTTCTCTCTCTCTCTTCCGTCGTCTCTCTCGTCTCCATCTCCTCTCTCTCGTCCATTGGTTCAACCCAAAGACTCTGTAAGGGATCTCATCCTCGCGAATGATGGATATCTGTGGACCATTGTCATCGAAAGCTCGGACCTGGTGAGCAGGATAGCGACCGCTGGAAGTGCAACAAATATAGAGCCCTTCGAATGGAGGGTCTACTAGAACTGAAAGGATTGTCCCTCCCTGTCATTGCAATGGCAGTAACTGCTGCTGCTTTCTGGGGGCATCTCGACAGGAAGCGGTGTGCCCATGCACTTTGCACAAGTTATAGGAACTCTTAATTATTATTGTATTGTTATTATCATTATTTTTTTATTTATTAGTTTATTAGTATTGTTTTTTATTTCCTTTTTATCATATATTATTTTCATTTTCTATTTTTATTATTTATATTTTAATTATTATTTTTAAAAATTTTTTTATTTGGTTTAAATTAAATTTATTATCTTAAATATTTTTGTTCAATTTATTATTATTTTATTAGTTTTTATATATTTTTAATGATTTTTGGTCTTATTTCTAAATATTTTTTATTTTATTTTATTTTATTTTTAATTTATTTCTTATTTTTCTATTTTTTATTTTTTTGATAATTTTATTTTCATTATTTTTTAATTTTTTTATATTTTTGCAGTGCACTATATTTATTTTTTTATTTTTTATTTTTTATATTTTTTTTTTTTCCTTGATTATTTAATTAATTTATATTTTTTAATTTATTTATATTTTTGTTTATGATTTTTTGCACTTTAATATTTTTATTTTATTTTTCCTTGATTTTTATTTAATTAATTTTATTTTATTTTTATTTAATTTATTTTAGTTTTGGTTTATTTATGATTTTTATTTTTATTAATTTATTTTTTGTTTATTTATTTCTTATTTTTTTCCTTGATTATTTAATTTTTAATTTATATTTTTATTTATTTAATTTATTTTTGTTTTATTTAATTTTGAATTTTTTTTGTTTTATTTAAAATTGTTTTATTTATTTATTTCTTTATTTATTTTATTTATTTATTTGTTTATTTTTATTTTATTTATTTATTTTTTTTCTTTGTTTTATTAATTGTTTATTTTTATTTACATATATAATTTTCAATTTATTATTAACTTTTGATTTATTTTTTCTGATTTTATATGTATTATATTGTTTTTATTTCATTTATTTATTTATATTTATTATTTTATCGTTTTTATTATTTTCATTTTATATATTTATATTTTTTATTTTATTTTTTTTTATTCATTTATTTTATATTTTACCTTAATTTTTATTTAATGATCTTTTATTTTTTTTATTTTATTAATTATAATTTCTATTATTTATTTAATTTTATGAATTAATTATATTTATTTATTTGTTTTTAGTTCTTTGAATTATCCTAGTTTTTTTATTATTTTTATTCATTCCTTTTTATTCCAAATTCTTATTTTTATGTATTTTATTATTTTCTTTGATTTTATGTACTTATTTTTATTTATTCTTATTTCGTATTATTGATTTCTAGTTTATTTGTTGTATTTGAGTTTTAGTTTTATTTGTTTATTTATTTTTAAATATGTGTTTATTAATTTTTTAATTCATTTATTTTTATGCAATTATTTATTTTATTTATTTATTTTATTTATTTTTATTTTTATACATTGCTTTCTATATATTTATTTTTATCTTTTCATTTATTTATTTTCATTTATCTATCTCTGTTTTTGTTTAATTAGGTTTATTTGTTTATTTTTATTTATTAATTAACTGGATTATTTATTTATTGACTTTTTAGTTAAATTTTTTCTTTAATTCATTAATAGTTTATTTAATTCATATGTATTTATTCTTTTAGTTTATTTAGTTTCTATTTATTAATTTTTGTTTTATTTATATTTATTTAAATTTAAATTTATTTTAATTTTAAATATTTATTTATTTATTTCATTTATTTGGTTTTTATAATTATTTCCATTCATTTTTTTATTTTTTTATTTTATATAGGTTTAATTTGATTTTTTGTTTTACATATTGATTTTGAAATTTAATTATTTTGTTAATTTAACTTTATTTTTTAAATTCTTTTTTTATTTTTATTTAATTATTTTGATATATTCATTTATTTATTCATTTTATTTATTTTATATATCTATTTATTATTTTTAGATTTTTATTTTTGTTTTTTAGTATTTATCTATTTTTATTTACATATTGATTTATTTATTTATTTATTTGGTTATTTTTCTATATTTATTTTTCAAATTCATTTTTATTTTTATTTATTTAATTGTTTATTTTTATTTACATATATGTACATTAATCAATTAATTAATTAATTTTAATAACTTTTTTTATTTTCATATATTTTTATTTATTATTTATTTAGTTATTTATTTATCTATTTTATTCATTTTATTTATTTTTATTTCTTTATTTAATTTTTTTATTTATTTCATTTTTTATGCATTTAGATTTTATTGATATTTATTTTTTTAAATTTATCTTCATTCATTTATTTATTCACTTTTGTCCATTTATTTTTTTTTTTTTTATTATTTAATTATTTATTTTGATATTTTATTATTTATTTGTTATTTATTTATATATTTTATAAATATTTTTTTATATTTTTATTCATTTATTTTTATTTATATATTGATATTTTTTATTTATTTAAGTATGTATTTATTTTTATTTATTTACTTTTTGAATTTGTTTTATTTTTGTTATTCATTTGTTTATTTTTGTTTATTTATATACTATTATGTTTTTTATTTATTCATTAGTTTTTATTTAATTTATTTATTCATTTTTATTCATTTATTTATTGTTAGTAATTTTTTTTTATTGATTTATTTATTTTTATTTATTTATTTATTTCTACTAATTTATTTTATTTATTATTTATTTATTTTATTTATTAATTGTTAATTTAATTCTTTATTTTTTGATTATTTTTTTTTGTCATCTATATATTTTATTTTATTTATATATATATTTTTATTCATTTCTATTTGTTTATTATTTCTGTTTGCATTATGTTATTTTAATTTTTATTGATATTTCATTATTTTCGTTATTCCTGAAGTAAACCATCTTTTAAACATGTTAAATTTAAAGTAATTGATGCCTCAGCTGCATTAATTTGTTATATAGGTCTTTTCCTAATGGTTGTTTTCTCATGTTGCTTAAACTAGTGAGCAACGCACCGAAGGTTGGCATATCTAATTGCGAAAGTCAATTTGATTTTATTCAAACAATGCCCAAGGCTGTAGTTAAACATTCGTTGTATATCCCGTAGAGTTTTTCCACGGTTCAATTTTTACTCCAAGTCCGGATTCTGACTATTCTTGGTACTACTTAAACAGGCTAATAGAGCGCCTATGGAGGTCATTTTTACAGATAAACTATGATATCAGTCATCAAAAACATTCTCTCTCTCTCTCTCTCTCTCTCTCTCTCTCTCTCTCTCTCTCTCTCCCTCTCTCTCCCCTGATACTTCTCAATCTTTTCCATTCTACTGTGGTGTCCCATGGTATTGCGACATCAATGAGTGATACTTTCTTCTTAATGTTGTCAATCAACGTCACGTCTGGTCTATTGGCACCTATCACCTTTTTGTTGTTATGATAAACTATCTTTCAATTTTATTAAATCAACATTGTACATACGCATTTATTTTGATCATATATCCTCCAACAATTCATGCTTTATTGATTGATTACATTATCTTAATATATAACCCTTTCATATTTTAATGACTTAATTTTCAATATCCTGATACCTCATATATTATTACCTAATGTCTTGGAGATTTTACATCTTAATACCCCATCTTTTAATTTCTAACCCGAGAGAGAGAGAGAGAGAGAGAGAGAGAGAGAGAGAGAGAGAGAGAGAGAGAGAGAGAGAGAGAGAAATGTCAAGACCTTTCTCCATAACCTTGGGCTGTACACCAGTTTCCAAGAAATCTTAAGTTGTAAATATATAATAAAAGACTGGAAATTTATCGTAGGAATTCTGTTTTAAAAACATGTACCAAGTATTTTTAACTTTATTTATTTTTGTGTGTATGTGTGTGTGTGTGTGTGTGTGGGTGTGTGTCTGGTTACGGCGTAGGCAGGTTTATGGTCAGTGACATACAGGATTTATAAACTGCCATAAGTTATATAATGTATGTGTGTGTGTGTGTGTGTCTCTCTCTCTCTCTCTAAAAACGAAATATAGTATCACGACTTTATAAACAGTATCCCACATCTGTATCGAGTTAATCGCATTAAAATTCAATATTAAAAACTGAGAAAAAATATTTTCTAGTAGTATGCCACATGAACACCGCCCACATTAATGTTTCAGAAAGCAAAAGTATATTATAATTCCGGTGGGTGAATTCGTTGTTATGCTGAATGATGATGGTTTTACCCGTCGTATTTTGATGTGGCTTCGAATGGCCTAATGGGTTTTGGTCAAAGCAATGTTGCCTTGAACAGGTTCTCATCTTACGTTTTGTAATTTGATTTTAATTCAGTTCCTATCTTCCTATCTAATATATAATAATAATAATAAATAATAATAATAATCATAATAATAATAATAATAATATAATAATAATAATATAATATTGCTTTTTAAATAGCTTCCTTTTTTATTCATTTCTCTCTCCTCTCATCTCTCTGCTCTCTCTCTCTCTCTCTCTCTCCTCTCTCTCTCTTCTCTCTTCTCTCTCTCTCTCTATTCCTCCGTTTTCTCATATGTATTCTCTCTTCCTTTGCTCTCTCCTCGCCTTACCCGCTTCCTTTTCCTTTTCCTTTCCCTTTTCCTTACTTTCTCCCTTTACTTTCTATTTCTTTTCCCTTTCGTATGCTTTATCCCTTTGCTTTCTGTTTTTACCTTTTCATTTTGCTTACTTTCTCTCTTTATTTTCTATTATCTTTCCATTATTCTCTATACTTTCTCCATTTATTTTCTATTGTCTTTCCATTGTGTATACGTACTCCTTTTGCTTTCTATTACCCATTCCGTTTTGTTTGGTATACTTTCACCCTTTCCTTTCCTTTCTCTCGCCTTTCCCAAGTGTCTTACTGTCATCACCTCCCTTGTCCTTTCTGCCTCTGCTTTCTTTTGCCTTTCCCAAGTGTTACTGTAACTCCTCTCCTTTCTTTCCCATTTTGCATACTTTCTGTTTTTTTTTTTTTCCCCCCCCCCCCTCCCTTCTTGCTTTCCTCCCGCCTTTCTAAAACGGTCGTCGTGTTAATTGCATTTAGATTTAGATTATCGGTCACAAGGGAGTAAAAAAAAAACGCTGAATGCAGAACTGGAGCATTTTTTTTTTTTCGTCCTAATGAAGGACTTGGAACGTCAAAGTTAGCAATGATTAAGAAACTCTGTACTTGTCTTGAGGATTATTTCAGTCCTGAATGGGATGATAGGCCTTTTTTTGATTATTATTTACAATGTCAAGATTAAGCTGGAATTCTGCAGCAGGGGAAGGAAGTGTGGTTGGAACCAACGTTTAAGCTTAAAAATGGAAAATTAGAGGGAATTTTAGAATTGCTGAAGACGAGCTTCAGGGGTGGGCAAACAGGTTTAAAGGAGGCGGATGGGTGTGTACCCTACCCTCCCGTTCCCATACCTACCCCACACCCTTGGCTGACAAATAGGCTTACATGAGGAGGATGGATATCTTATCAGTTTTGAAGTTAGTTTTTAGTTTAAAATTCTCGAAGAAATATCATCCACCTTGTAAAACATAATGTCAGTTTATAGTATATATATATATATATATATATATATATATATATATATATATATATATGTATATATATATACGTATATATGTAATCTCCTATGTCAGAGTTATACAATTTTACACAAAACACCAAAATTATCAGATATATTAATTAGTACCCATCTATACACAAACCACAAGAAACAGTTATGGATACCGATGAGATGTTTTTTGCATAAATTTCCTTGAATCTTTCATCCTCCAACTGACGTGAAATCATACTTTCCAAAACTATTATCATTATTACAGAGTGTCCATAAAGTTCTAGTACCAATTACAAGTATTTATTGCCTGCATTGGTACTGGGACTTATGGACACCCTGTGCTATTACAGTAGGTTACTGAAACCTGGGTATATAAATCCGTAGAGGTTTATCGTGCTCGTGGTATTTATCGGTGGTATTTCTTTTTCTGACGTCTATTTTGAAAACTACCAGAAGTAGTCTTCAGAAAACAAGAGAAAATACCACAAAACATATCAATAGTATGGTAAAGTATATTATTATCGTTATTGTTATCGTTATTATTATTATTTTATTATTATTATTATTCAGAAGATGAACCCTACATAGTATATGGAACAAGTCCACCACCACAGGGGTCCAATGACGAAATTCAAGCTTCCAAACGAATTATCACAGGCGTTCATTTAAAAAGAAATGACAGAAGGGTAAAGGGAAATACAGAAAGAAGAGATCAATTCAGAAAAAATAAATTGAAAAATAAATAAATAAAGATAAAAGTGTAATTGAATTATTACAATCCGAGGAGAGTTGTTTTAGTGCAGTCATGCTCTGCATTGCTTCACTTAAAACAATGAATGAAAACTGCGTGACTTGAATATGATAATATTAATATCTGAGAAGAAATTCCACGTAAACCTATATTTTAACATGAGTATAATATTGATGCGTCCAATTAGTGGCTGTCCTTATGATACCACTGGCATGATGTTGTTTACGGCTCTTCTCAGGTAAACGGGCAATTACCCTAATTCCTGTGAGGTTAATTGGCTCAAGGGAAAGCCCTCGATGAGGTAGTTTTATTTATTTATGAAAATGATTATGGTATTTTTTCTTCGAAATCTTTCAAAGCTCGATTATATAATGACTGTTGTTAGGGTTGATATTTTTGGCATTCTCTCTCTCTCTCTTCTCTCTCTCTCTCTCTCTCTCTTCATCTCTCTCTCTCTCTCTCTCTCTCTCTCTCTCTATGTATAAAGTTTACTCGCAATGTTTTCTGTAATTTTCAGATGTTAACATTGTTTAAAATAATTGCTTTTAAAGTTGAAAGTTAAATAATTGCATTTGGAGTTGAAAGATTAAAAGAATTGGCCGCCAGTTATTCCCAGCGACTAATTACGATTTTCTTCACGAACTTGCAATTAGGAAATTGCGTTTAATTAGTGAGGTCAGGTTGGTTGCTTCCACTGCCACCGGGCCATGACGGGTCAAGTTCGGATGAATGATTAGGAGAGAACTTTCTAATGCCACTGAATTATCAGCTGACTAAGGAATCTCTGTGATGCAAATTACAGCTGTTTTGTTCATCGTGCTCTCTCTCTCTCTCTCTCTCTCTCTCAATTTTCCGAGTGTTACAGGCAACTAGTACAGACCCTTGGCAGTCTCGATCATGACTGATATACCCATTATCCTGTAGACTTGAGTGTCACCTCAAAATTCATCATAGCATCCTAAGAATGAGTCAAAGTATTGTTTCTCTCACGAGGTAGTGTCTCTCTCTTCCTCCTCCTTGAACCTGGGCGATGAAAACCGTTATTTGTTATAGTCAGGGGGGCCTATTGCGTTCGTCCTTTCCCTACCAAATACGGAAAATGCCGAGGGATTAATTAGAATCCGCCGGAACCTTTTCGTATGAAAATCCTTTTTGGGGGCGACGTGAATAAGCCTCATTATTCTGGGATGTCATCTCCATTGTTTCGTTTCTCTTTCACCTTTAGGGAACCTGTCAGAATGATGGATTCGAGATGATAGGTCTATAGGGGAATAGGGGAGTTGGATTTGCGTATCTGGTATATATACTCTCTTCCTCTCTCTTCGTCGTCTCATCTTCTCTCTCTCTCATAGCACTTCTGGAAACTCCTATTGCTTGGAAGGTCTCTCTCTCTCTCTCTCTCTCTCTCTCTCTCTCCATAATCCTTGTGACAAGCCAATCATCAGGAATCTACGCGAACAACATTCCATGAATTCTCTGCTTTTTGAAAATGCTCTTAAAAAAAAGGCTGTCTATCTGTGAATGAATCGCGTCGCCTATAAAAAGGGTCGTATCTGATGGTGTGTGTCCGTTTCATCATCTGATAATTGGCTCGACAGATGGAGCAAAACTGGGGATTTTTTTATATTCAATGTTTTCGTGATGCCGAAGAGAAAGTTGTCCCAGTGGAGGGAACCCCTTTTCATTGTGCGTCTGTTTGATATTTTTCAAGTTATCCACATTTTTGTTCTACGAGGTTTTTGCTTTTGTCAGCATTTTCATGCCTGCAAATTGTTATGACTTCACTTAAATTCTGTTAACTGCCTGTTTTCTTTGGTATGTAGCTATTAATTTCATTCCAAGATATTTGTTTTTGCCAAACATTTAAAACAGGATCTTTGGTACGTAATTAATTTATTTTGTATTGAGAATTTTAGCCTCTCGATGCCTGTGATTAAAAAGGCTCGATCTTTGCTTTTTTTTAATAGTATGTCATTTACCAAGATATTTCTCAGATTTTTCCTGAACCAACCTTTGCAATATCCAATGAGAGCACTATCCACTATCTTCATTGTGACCAGAACTATTGAGAATTCAGGCAGTCAGATATCTGTCAAAAAGCCAGATCCTGCTTTCGCTTATTCGGGCGAGTAAACCTATAAAATTCTTTGTTGTTGTGTTGTCGTGGGGAGGGGGATGTAGGAAACCCTAAAAAGGTCTGAAAAAGGTGTTTTGCGTCGAGTTAAAGTACAGGAATTTTATGAGAGGATATTTATCATTCATTTATTAGAATGAAAATGTAAAAACTAAATAATGTGTATGTTAAGCACTGCAGAAAACATTTTTCTAATAAGATATAGCGTATTTATTGTAATTTTCATAGGAGAAACGAGGTTCTATTGTAACCATAGATTTTAGCGCGTTTTAGTGTACACAAAGAATTTTCCTTACTATGAATAAACTCAATGATCGACCATGTACCGTTAAAGACCAACAAACTCCACAATCATTTTTTTCATGCTTTTTTGCTTTTTGTTTTTTTTGGTTTTTTCAGGTGTTTGTTTGATGTTTTGTTATTTCGATGTTATTTGCTTTCGTTTTGTTGCTATGGCTCTGGCTTTTTCTGCTCCATCCAGGCGTGAAGATCGTATCATACATTGGTTTCCGAAGGAGGATGTTTTGTAAATTTCTTTTGTTCTATTTTTTTTACGTCGGATAAAAATGGAAATTGGTGAAACTGTGACAGACGCATACTCAAAGTTGCTGCCTTTCGTGAAACGGATATTTGCAGTAGATATCTGCAATAGACGATTAAAACTACACTAGACTACCATGTTTGTTTTCTTTCGTTTTATTTACATATGTTACTTTTCATACAGTTTTGCTGAATTCGTGAGTTGGCTTTCGGTGCTATGAGGGTTTTTTTCTTCTCTCTCTCTCTCTCTCTCTCTCTCTCTCTCTCTCTCTCTCTCTCTCTCTCTCTCTCTCTCTAATCTAGTTTAGGTAATGTCGTGGCGTTGCTTATCTGCAATACTGGAAGGGTTTTGAGGCTTTAAAAGTATTAACTTGCCTATTCATAATATAAAACGCCTATACGCACAAATACACACTCATACGCATTTATAAACTACTACATAAGGAAGGACTCACAAGTGCGTATAAAGGTTTCTTGGAGGCTAACACTACAGCTAATTCTCTCAAGTATAACTTTACTGCACCTGCGACCGTAATCCAAGCCTCTATTGGGTCAAGTATTCTCTCTCTCTCTCTCTCTCTCTCCAGTCAACCCGAGCTCCGTAAGGAATCTCATCCTCGCGAATGATGGATATCAGCGGACCAGTGTCATCGAAAGTTCGGACCTGGTGGCAGGATAGCGACCTCTGGGAGGTGCAACAATATAGAGCCCTTCGCTGGAGTGTCTACTAGAAACTGAATGATTGTCCGTGCCTGTCATTGCAATGGCAGTAACTGCAGCTGCTTTCTTGGGGCATCTCTACCTGGAAGCGGTGTGCTCATGCATTTTGCACAAATCGTAGAAACTCTCGCTGAAGTCGTTCTTGGGTCCATCTTCTGTAGTAATTTTGTCACGTGAATCATGGCTACTATGAAGAGTAGTGGGAACAGTGAGTCGCCCTTGAAGATCCCTCCTCTGATGTTAACCTCTCCTAGTCTTATATCAGATCTTGTAAATAACTTATCCCAGTTGCCCATTTGATTTTTGAGGAAGCTGATGGTGCTTTCCTCTACCCCCATATATGTTTCAAGGATTTCTTATGCTTATTATTATTATTTTTATTGTTATCATGATTATTTTTTCATTTTTGATTTTTATATTTATTATAGTTATTAGTATTGTTTTTATTTCTATCTTTATAATATATATCCTATTACTTTTAATTTTTTATTATTATTATTTATATTTTCCTTATTATTATTTCATTATCCTTAATTTTTTTCAATTACATTTATTATTTTAAATATTTTTATTTTAGTTTTTTTAGTTTTTTATTAGTTTCATTTATATTTTTATTATTTTTGTATATCTTATTTTTAATATTTTTTATATTATTTTGTTATTGTTTTAATTAAGTTAATTTTTATTTATTTATTTATTTTTATTTTTATTCTTATATTTTCATTTTTCGTTTTTATTTTTTTTCATGACATTACATATACTTTTTTGTTTTTTTATTTATTTTTATATATGTATTTAATTATGTTTATTATTTACTTTAATTATTCAATATATTTGTATTTTTGTTTATTAATTTATTCAAATTATTTTTATTAATTACATTTACCTACTTATTCATTATTATTTGTTTTTTTGTATACCTAATTTATTTTTATATTTATTTATTTTCATTTATTTATCATTTTTATTTCATTTCATTGATTATATACTTTTGTTTATTTTTCATATATTTTCTATTGTATTTATTTAATGTTTATTTCTATTTGATTTTCTTTTTTATCATTTATTCTTTTATTTGTTCGATTCTTTATGTTATATTTGTTATTTTTTCTTTTATGATTCATTTCTTATTTCATATTTATTTACTTTATTTGTTTGATGTATATTTTTTTTTATTAATTTTTATTTTAATTTATTTAATTTTTTATTATTTTATTTTACTTATTTTTCATCTATTTATATTTTTTAATTTTATATTTATCTTTTTTTTTATTTAGTTTTAAATTAATAATTTTAATTATTCGCTTTTATTTATTTATTTCATTGGTGAATATATTTAATTTTAATTGATTTTAAATCTTTTTATTTGTTATAGTTTATTTTTTCTTTATTTTGTTTATTTTCTTATTTATTTTATATTTTATCTTATTTCCTTTTTTTATTTATTTATTTATTTTTATTTTATATTTGTTTTACGTTTTCATTTATTAATTTTCTATATTTTTTTTTAGCTTTTATTTTTTCTCTATTTAGATTTTATCTATTCATTTTTTATATATTTTTATTTTATATATTTATTTTTATCTATTTACTTATTTATTTCTATTTTTTATGTATTATTTATATTATTTTTTTTTCATAATTTTTTATGTTATTCATTTTTATTAATTAATTTATTTCTAATTATTTATTTAATTTAATTTATTTTTTATTTTATTTAATTCTATTTATTTAATTTTATATATTTTTATAAATATCATATTTTTCATATTTTAATTTTTTAAATTATTTATTTATTAAATATTTTTTCATTTATTTTTTAAGATTATCTTTTTTTTGGTTTTTATCTATTCATATATATGTTTACTTATTAGTTTATTTATTTCTATTTATTAATATATTTTTTTGGTTTATTTTTAGTTTTTATTTATTTATTTTTTATTTATATTTTTATTTTTTTCTATTTATTAATATATTATTATTTCTATTCGTTTATTTATTTTTTATTCATTTCTTAATTTATTTATTTATTTCTATTTATTGAATTGTTTATTTACTTTGATATATTTATTTATTCATTTATTTATTTAAGGTATTTATTATTTTTTTGATTTATTTTTGTTTTTACTAATTTTTTATATTTATTTATATTTAATAATTTTTTTCATTTATTTATTGTATGCATTTAGTTTTATTTATTTATTTTTTGTTTGTTTTTTGTTTTAATGCATATATTTGTTTTTTTATTTATATGTATATTTAATACTAATTTATTTTTATTCTTTTATTTATTTATTTATTTATTTATTTATTTTTTACGTATTTCTCCTTATTCATTCGTTTATTTATTTATTATTATTTATTTATTCATTTTTTATTTTTCTATTTATTTATTTATATAATTTATTTATTTTAATTTTAATAATATTTATTATTTTTATTTATTTATTTTCATTTATCTATTTTGATCTATCTATTTATTTTTATTTATTTATATTATTTATTTTTTATTTATATTTATTCATTAGTTTTTTTGTATTTTTTAAATTCTAATTTACATTGATATTATTTCATTCTTTTTACCTTTATTCTTGAAGTAAACCATTTTTTAAATATGTTGAATTAAAAGTAATTTCTGCCTCAGCAGCAGTAATATTATGTAGGTCTCTTTTTATAATTATGAATTTCTTCTTATTGTTTAAACAGCTGAACAACGCAACGAAGGTAGGCATATCCAAAATAGGTAATTATGAAAGTCAATTTTAACTTTTATTCAAATAAGCAAGAGGCTGTAGTTAAACATTCGTTGTATAACCCGTAGAGTATTTCAAGGGTTAGTTTTTATTTGAAGTCTGGATTTTGACTATTCCTTGGCTTTCCTTAAATAGGTTTGTAGAGTGCCTATGGAGGTCATTTTCACATGCAGGGTAAGATCAGTGTATATATTTATATATCAGACTTTGTAGATATACATGATATCAAAGTCTCTCTCTCTCTCTCTCTCTCCCCCTCTCTCTCTCTCCTCCTCTCTCTCTCTCTCTCTCTCTCACTCCTGATACTTCTCAATCTTTTCCCTTCATTCTACTCCTTGTGCTGATATCACAGTCCCCCAGGATATTTGCTTGATCGTTTTCTATCACTAAGCTCCTCCCCATTTATAATCTGTTCGTCATCTTTCAGTTGTCAAAAAGGGAATGCGGTCTTTTTAACTACGTTGACATTTTAACATAGCTAAATTATGGTATCTGGTGCCACATAAATCAGGAAAATAACGAAAACCTAATTTTTTATTAATTTCCCAAGTTTAGTTTTCGGTTTTATGTTTTTAGTTTTTTTGATTCAAGAAATATTTCGGTATGGGACGTCATATCTGTAGTATGACGTCATCATCCGTTTAGCAAAATTTCGATTACAACTTAGAATTAATCTAAGTAGAGATTTTTTTTTGAAGAATTTACAATTACAGTTACCTTAAGAATGGTGTGATGAATAACATTTCAATTAAATTACAATTACTACAAGCCTGCCTTCATCGCACAGCGCCAAGGTGTGAAGGGGGCGTGGCCTAGGAGCAAGAGATGACGACAAGTCCATATTTCCTTCGGCCTCCAAATGCAACCGCCCTTACTTATGCCCACCTTTTGTAAGACCAGCATGCGCCTGTGTAGGAGACTCTCCTGCCACGCCCAGGAGGGGGGCTAAAAACAACCAATGATCAGAGACTTCTTGTACAGGTGTTCAGCAAAGTACACAAAGAGGCTTCTGTGTTATTGAGTGGGGATGACGCTACCTCTCTCTGTAGATACCTTGGTTCTTGGAGGACTGTAGGATTGGTCCGGAGGTATGTAAGAAATGACGGGGACCTTGAGACTGTGAAAAGGTAGGAGGAGGCTTCAAATCTTGTCCTACCAAGACGAATTGGGTTGCCTGTCAACCCGAGCTCCGTAAGGAATCTCATCCTCTCGAATGATGGATATCTGCGCACCTGTGTCATCGAAAGCTCGGACCTGGTGGGCAGGAATAGCGATCTGTAGGAGGTGGAACAAATATAGTGCCTTTCGCTGAAGGGTCTACTAGAACTGAAGGATTGTCCGTCCATGTCATTGCAATGGCAGCAATCGCAATTGCTTTCTTGGGGCATCTCGACCAGGAAACGGTGGTGCCCATGCTCTTTGCGCAAGTCGTAGGAACTCATTGAAGTCGTGCTTGGTCTATCTTCTGTAGTACTTTTTTCATGTGAATCTGGCTACTACGAAGAGTAGTGGGGACAGTGAGTCGGCCTGGAGGATCCCTCTCCTGATGTTAACTTTCTTAATCTTATCCCGGAGCCTGTAAATACTGTATTCCAGTTTGCCCATTTGATTTTTGAGGAAGCTGATAGTGCTTGTCTCTACTATATATGTTCAAGGATTTTGATTGTTATTATTATTATTTTATTGTTCTCCTTATTGTTTTTTTATTTTTATTTTTATATATATTATAGTATTTATTTTTTTTTATTTATATATTTTATACTTTAATTTCTTAAATTCTTTTATTATTATTCATATTTTACTTATTTCATCATTTTTATTTGGATTAAGTTAAATCTATTATTTTTATATTCTTATTCTTAATATATTTTTTTTTTTTAATTTTTATTGTATTTTTGTTATTTTCATTTATTTCTTATTTTTATTTCTAATATCATTTTTTATTTTCATTGTATTTTTATTTTTTATGGATTTTTTATTTTTTCATGTGCATTTTATTTATATTATTATTTAACATGTTTTTATTATTTTGTTTAAATATTTATTCATTTTTGTTTATGTATTTATTTATATTTTTATTATTTTTTTTTATTACTTATTTACTATTTTTATCTATTTATTTTTTTTATTTTTCCTTTTGATTATTATTTATTGACTATTTATTTAATTATTTTTAAAATTTTTAAATTTTTATTTATTAATTTTCATTAATAATTATTTAACTACTTTATTTAATATTTTTCCATTTTTCCAGTTTTATTATATATATTTTTATTTATTTATTTATTATTTTATTTATTTTTATTGATTTTTTTAATTTTATTTAGGTTTATTTATTATCAATTATCAATTAATTCATTTTATTTTCATGTATTATTATTTGCTTTCACATATTTTTTTATTTATTTATTTATTTTATTTATTTTTTATTTATTTTATTTATTATTATTTATTTTTATTTAAATTTTTTTTTAAAATTTTATTTAATGACTTTTTTATTTTTATTTATTTATTTTATTTATTTCTTTAATTTTATGCTTTATTATTTTTCTTTATTTATTTTTCTTTCTTTATTTATTTTTTTATTTATTCATTTAATTATTTTGATTTAATTTAATTTTTATTAATTATTCCTTATTCGTTTATATTTCTATGTTTATTTTTATGTATGTATTTATTTTCATTACTTTTATTTACTTATTTTTATTTACTCATATTTTTTTATTAATTGATTTTCCTTTATTTATATTTCTTTATTTATGAGTTTATATATTTATTTTTATCTATTTTTATTTATTTATTTATTTTAGTTTTTTTTTATTCATTTAATTTTCAATATTTGTTTATTTATTATTTTTATTAATTTATTTAATTTTAAATTTATATTTATTTTATTTATTTATTTTTTTATTTTTTTATTTTTTTTATATTTTGTTTTATTTATTTATTTGTATATATAATTTTTATTTTTATATTTATTTATTTACTTATTTTTATTTATTTTTTTATGTTTCTTATTAATTATTATTTATTTATTTTATCTATTTATCTATTAATCTTCTTTTTTTTTTATTAAATTATTTGTACATATTAATTTACCTTCATTTTTTATTTACTATTTTATTTATTTATTTATGTTTATTAATTTTTTATTTGTTATTATATTTAGATATTTATTTTTATTTATTAATTTTAATTTTTTTTGTTGTATTTATTTTTTATTAATTTTTTTTATTTTTTTTTATTTTTTCATTTTTGATTATTTATTAATTTTTTCATTTATTCATACATATGTGTATGTATTGATTTAGTTTGTTTTTCATTTAATTTATTCATTTAATTAGTGTTTATTTATTAATTAAGTTTATTTCTTTTGATATATTTATTTATTCGTTTTTAAATTTAAATATTTTATTTAAAGATTTATTTTTTATTTCATTTTTAGTTTTATTTTTTAATTTATTTTTAATTGATTTTTATTTGTATTTTTATTTACATTGGTTTATTCTTTTTATTTCTTATTGTAAAACTTTAAAATTTTGTTTTAAAATTTTAAAATGTTTTTGTTACATCATTATTTTATTCATTTTTATTTATTTGTTTATTTTATTTTATTTTGTCTATATATTCATTTTATTTTTTTATTCATTTATTTATTTTATCATTATTATTTTTATTCAATTATTTTCTATATATTATTTTTATTTATCAAATTATTTATTTTGTGTATTTTTTATTTAATTCTTTTAAATATTTTATATATCTTTTATTATTTTTTATTTATTTATTTATTATTTTTATTTATTTATATTTATTTATGCATTTTTAATTTTTTTTATTTTACTTTTATTTATTTATTTATACATTTATTTATTTATTTTCTTTATTTTTTATTTCTTATTTATTTATTTTTATTTTTTTTAAATTTTATCTATTATATAAATATTTTTACCTATTTGCTTATTTTTTTTTTTAATTTTATTTTATTTACTTATTTCTCATAATTTATTATTTTTATTTCTATTATTTTATTTTAATTTTCAATTTATATATTCATTATTTTCGTTATTCTTGAAGTAAAGCACCTTTTAATCGTGTTAAATTAAAAGTAATTGCTGCCTCAGATGCATTAATTTTATGTAGGTTTTTTTCCTAATTATTATTTTCTCATCGTTGTTTAAGGTAGTGAGCCACAGACCTAAGGCTGGCTATGTCTAAGACAGGTAATTATGAGTCAATTTTAATTTTATTCAAAAGATGCCAGAGGCTGTGGTTAAACATTCGTTGTATGACCCGTAGAGTTTTCCAAGATTCAATTTTTACCCCAAGTCTGGATTCTGGCTAGTCCTTGGTAATACTTAAACAGGCTAATAGAGCGCCTGTGAGGGTTATTTTTACATGTAGGGTCAAGTTCTGTGATATATATTTAAATTTTCACAGATAAACTATGATATTAGTCATCAAAGACATTCTCTCTCTCTCTCTCTCTCCTGATACTTCTCAATCTTTTCCCTTCTACTGTGGTGTCCCGTTGTATTGCGACATCAATGAGTGATACTTTCTTCTAATGTTGTCATCAACGTCATGTCTTCTATTGGTACCTATCACCGTTTGTGTTGTTATGGAAGATTTATCTTTCAATTTTATTAATTCAACGTCGCACGTGTATTTATTTTGATCATATATCCTCCAACAATTCATGCTTCATTGACTGATATACCCATTAGCCCTTTAGACTTGAGTGTCACCTGAAATTCATTATAACATCCTAAGAATGAGTCAAAGTATTGTTTCTCTCACGAGGTAGTGTCTCTCTCTTCCTCCTCCTTGAACCTGAGCGATGAAAACCGTTATTTGTTACAGTCAGGGGGGCCTATTGTATTCGTCCTTTCCCACTACCAAATACGGAAAATGCCGAGGGATTAATTAGAATCTACCGGAACCTTTTCGTCTCAAAATCCTTTTTGGGGGCGACGACGTGAATAAGCCTCATTAGTCTAGGATGTCATCTCCATTGTTTCGTTTCTTTTCACCTTTAAGGGAACCTTGTCAGAATGATGGATTCGAGAATTGATAGGTCTCTAGGGGAATAGGGGAGTTGGATTTGCGTCTGGTATATTCTCTCTCTCTCTCTCTCTCTCATCTCTTCAATCTTCTCTCTCTCTCTCTCTCTCTCTCCTGTCAAAACAAGCTCCGTGAATCTCATCCTCTCGAATAATGGATATCTGCGGACCAGTGTCATCGAAAGCTCGGACCTGGTGAGCAGGATAGCGACCTCTGGGAAGTGCAACAAATATAGAGCCCTTCGCTGGAGGGTCTACTAGTACTGAATGATTGTCCCTCCCTGTCATTGCAATGGCAGTAACCGCAGCTGCTTTCTTGGGGCATCTCGACCAGGAAGCGGTGTGCCCATGCACTTTGCACAAGTTATAGGAACTCTCGCTGAAGTCGTGGTTGGGTCCATCCTCTGAAGTACTTTTGTCACGTGAATCATGGCTACTACTAGAGTAGTGGTGATAGTGAGTTGCCCTGGCAGATCCCTCTCCTGAGTGTTAACCTCTCCTAGTCTTATACCAGAGCTTGTAAATACTGTATTCCAGTTGCCCATTTTATTTTTGAGGAAGCTGATGGTGCTTTCCTCTGCCCCATATATGTTCAAGGATTATTCTTTTTAATATTATTATTTTATTTTTATTATATTATTTTTTCATTTTTATCTTTATATTTATTATAGTTATTAGTACTGTTTTATTTATTTATTTATTATTTTTATTATTGTTTTTATTTTTTATTATTAATATTTACATTTTTCTTATTATTATTTAATTTTATATATTATTATTAGTATTAAATGCATCTTTATTATTTTATATATATTATCGTTAATATTTTTTCTTTTATCTATTATTATTTTTACATTTGTTATAGACATTTTTTTTTTATTTTTATGATTCTTTCGTGTGCATTATATGTTTTATTTTTATTATTATTTGTCATGTTTTTATTATTTTTTATTTTTATTTATTTATTAATTTTTTTGTTTATTTGTTTATTTATATTTATTTATTTATTTATTTCTATTGATTCTTATTTTTATTTATTATTATTGATTTTTATTTGTTAATTTGTGTATTTTATTTATTACCTTATTATATATATATATGTTTATTTATTAATTTTTATTTTATTTTTATTGTTTTTGTTATTTTATTTCATTTTATTATTTATTATATATTTTCAAATATTTATATTTATTTATGTTATTTTATTTATTCTATTTATTTTTATTTATTTTTTAGTTTTATTTCTTATATTTTATTTATTTTTATTGTTTTTATTCATTTTATTCATTTCATTTATTTTCTTATTTTCATGTATTTTTGTTTTTTTATTTATGTTTATATTTGTTATATTTTCGTTCTTTATTTATTTTAATTTTTTATTTACTTAATTTTTATTTAGTTAGTTATTTTATTAATTCTTATTTTATTAATTTAATTATTTAATTTTTTATAATTTATTTTTATTTTTAATTATTTATTTTTTTTATTTATATATTTGTTTTTATTAGCGATTCATTATTTATTTTTTTTATATATTTATCTATTTTAATTTATTTTTATTTACTTATTTTTATATATATTATTTTCTATTTATTGATTTTTGATTTATCGTTATATTACCTATTTATATGATTATTCATATATTTATTTTTATCTTTTTATTTATATATCTATTTTTATTTTTTACTTATTATAATTTATTTTTAAATATTTGTTTATTTATTAATTTTATTAATTTATTTATTTTCATTCAAGTTTTTTATTTATTTTTATTGATACAATTTTTTTTCTATAATTATTATTTCATTTATTCATTATTTTTTTATTTATTTTTATGTATTTATTTTTATTTATTTTTCATTAATATCTTTATTTATCATACATATGTGTATTTATTAAGTTAATTATTATTATTTATTTACTTATCTATTTATTTATTTTTTTCATTATTATTATTTATTTTTTTATTTTTTTATTTATTTTTTCTTCTTTATTTATTTTATTTGTTTATTTTTTATTTATTTAATTAATTATTATTTGATATATTTATTTTTTATCCATTTATTTATTTTTATATATTTATTTATTATTTTATTTTCTTTCTTTATTTATTTATTATTATTATTTATTTATTATCTATTTATATTGATTTTTTAAAATTTATTTTTATTTTTTCATTTGATAATTTTTATTTACTTATATGTATATTTATTATTAATTAATTAGTTTTATTTTTTATTTATTTATTTATTTCTTAGTCATTTATTATTAATTATTCATATATTTATTTATTTTTATTTATTTATTTATTTATTATGTTTATTTATTTTTATTTTCTTTATTTTATTCATCGTTATTTATTTTATTTAATTATTTTTTATTTTTTATTTTTATTAATTTATTTTTATTTATTCATTTACTTTTATTCATTTATTTTTTTTTTATTCATTTATTTTATTTATTTATTTATCTATTTATTTATTTATTTTGATATATTTTTTATTCATTAATATATTTTTTTATATATCTTTTTATTATTTTTTATTTATGTATTGTTTTTATATCTATTTATTATATTATATACTGATATATTTTTATTTATTTTTGTATTTTTTTAATTTATTTACTTCCTAATTTTTTTTGTTTTTTATTTATTGTTCTTTTTTTATTTATTTATAAATGTTTATTTGTTAAATTATTATTATTTATTAATTACTTTATTATATTTATCTTAGTTATTATTTAATTAATTATTTATTTATTTAGTTTATTTTTATTGATTTTTATTTATTTATTTATTTTTTATTTATTCTTATTTATTTTTTTTTATTTTTATCTTTATTTATTTATTTTTAATTTTATTTAATTTTATTTTATTTAGTTATTTTTATTTTTATTTATTTTTTTTTATTTATTGATATATTTATTTTTTTCGTTATTCTTGAAGTAAACCATCTTATAAACATGGTTAAATTAAAAGTTAATTGCTGCCGTCACCTACATTAATTTTATATAGGTCTTTTCCTAATTATTATTTTGTTATCGTTGCTTAAGGTAGTGAGCAACGCACCGAAGGCTGGCATGTCTTCGACAGGTAATTATTAAAGTAAATTTTAATTTTATAACCAGTAGAGTTTCCAAGGTAAACTTTTATTCCAAGTCTGGATTCTGACTAATCCTTGGGTACTACTTGAACATGCTAATAGAGCGCCTATGGAGGTTATTTTACATGTAGGATCAGTTTAGTGTATATATGTTTAATTTTTTACAGATAAACTATGATATCAATCATGAAAGACATTCTCTCTCTCTCTCTCTCTCTCTCTCTCTCTCTCTCTCTCTCTCTCTCTGATATTTCTCAATCTTTTCCCTTCTACTCTGGTGTCCCGTGGTATAGCAACATCAATGAGTGATACTTTCATCTTGATGTTGTCAATCAACGTCACGCCTGGTCTACTGGCACCTATCAACATTAGTTTTGATAGATTTATCTTTAAATTTTATAAATCAACATTGTACTTACGTATTTATTTTGATCTATATCCTCCAACAATTCATTGTGCTTTATTGATTGATTACATTATCTTAATACATAACCCTTTCATATTTTAATGTCTTAATTTTCAATATCCCGATACCTCATTATATTATTACCTTAATGTCTTGGAGATTTTTACATCTTAATACCCCATCTTTTAATATCTAACCCGAGAGGAGAGAGAGAGAGAGAGAGAGAAGAGAGAGAGAGACGAGAGAGAGATGGAGAGGGAGAGAGAGAGAATACTTGACCCAATGGAGGCTTGGACAACGGTCACAGGTGCAGTAAAGTTATACTTGAGAGAATTAGCTGTGAGTGTTGGCCCTCCAAGAAACCTTAATACGCACTTGTGAGTCCTTCATTATGTAGTAGTTTATGAATGCGAATGAGTGTGTATTTGTGTGTATAGGCGGCGTTATATTATGAATAGGCAACTTAATACTTTTGAAAGCCTCAAAACTCATCCAGTATTGCAGATAAGTAACCCCACGACATTACCTAAACTAGATTAGAGAGAGAGAGAGAGAGAGAGAGAGAGAGAGAGAGAGAGAGAGAGAGAGAGAGAGAGAGAGAGAGAAAGAGAGATAAAAAAAAATTACTCCTCATAGCACCGAAAAGCAACTCACGACTTCAGCAAAGCTGAATGAAAAGTAACATATGGAAATTAAAGAAAATAAAAAACAAACAAACATGGTAGTCTAGTGTAGTTTTAACCGTCTATTGAAGATATCAACTGCAAATATCCGTTTCACGAAAGGCAGCAACTTTGAGTATTCGTCTCTCACAGTTTCACCAATTCCATTTTTATCCGACGTTAAATAAAAAAAGAAAAAACGACATTTACAAAACATCCTCCTTCGGAACCAATGTTGATACGATCTTCACGCCTGGGTGGAGCAGAAAAAGCCTGGGCAGTAGCAACAAACGAAAGCAAATAACATCGAAATAGGAAAAACATCAAACAAACGCCTGAAAAAAAAGAAAATTCGTCAGTGTAATTCATGCAGCATATATATATGTATATATAAAAATATATGTGTGTATATATATATATATAATATTATATTATATATATATATATATTATATATATATATATATTAATATATTATATATATATATATATATTCCTAAAAAGCTATCTCCTTTCCGATGGACATTTTCCAGTCCCCCTCATCCCCCCACCTCGACTGCTTTGGATACGGAATGGGAATATGTGCGATTCTCGGTTGCTGAGGGAACCTCATTATCGAAAAAATCCCCCCCCCCCCACCCCCCCCCCCCCCCCCCCCCCCCCCCCCCCCCCACCCCCCCCCCCCTCCCCCCCCCCCCCCCCACACCCCCCACCCCCGTCTTGTAATGGGTTTTGTTTCTTGGGGCTTCTGGGATGTTGGGCGGCGATGACGTCATGCGGTGCTCAACCGCTCCTGCTGTGGATGGACCTGACTGAATTAACGTCAGGTTTTATTGTTTTGTGTGTTGAACTGTACCTCTCTCTCTCTCTCTCTCTCTCTTCTCTCTCTCGTCTCCTCTCTCTCTCTCTCTCGACTCCTTGTACTATAATGGTGTTCTTATTACCTTTTTTACCTACTCTCTCTCTTCTCTCTCTCTCTCTCCAAAAAAAAGTGTAAATCTGGGAGATTCTTTAATACAAGTGAAGCTTAAACTAAAACTCTCTCTCTCTCTCTCTCTCCTCGTCTCCTCATCTCTCTCTCTCTCTCTCTCTCTCCCCCGAGATAGAAAAAATGCAAATCCAGGAAGGAGGAAATATTCTCTCCTTCTCTCCCGAAAAGAGACTCATTCCAGGTTAATTTCCATTTCGACATAAATACGTCCCATAAAGTCTTTTTCCCGAACGAGTCGGCTTAGGTCGAATTAGTGTGATGCTGTTTTTTTTTTTTCTTCTTTTTTTGAGGTGGGGGGTCGAAGTGGGGAGTTATGACCCTTGGAATTTTGTGAGGTTGTATGTTGTATTTGGTAGATTATATATATATATATATATATATATATATATATATATATCTATATATATATATTCCAATGTATTTCTTCTTTCCTTATAGATGTTTATATTTCGGTTACATCAGCAGATGGTTTTTGGGGAAACGTTGGGACTCTCCTGCCCTCCGCCCTCTCCCTACCCTCCCTTCATCAAGGGCTATTTGATCGCTGATGCGAATTTAGGCACCGATCGTTTCGCCCTCTCCTCCTCCTCCTCCTCCTCCTCCTCCTTCCAAATTAGGACGAAATTGGGAATTAGCGTTCTATGGTTTCTTGGGAATATGCGTTCCAGGTTCAATGATAAGAGTTAAAACCGTTGGTTATAGTTTTTAATATTCAATCATATTCAACTATAACACTTCCGTAGTTGTAATAGTTGTATTTTTACAACCTGACTCTGATACAGGGGCTCGAACGCCTACGGCGGGCTCTTTCGAGCAGAGCCCGTGCTTCGTAACTCCGTCTTAATCACGAAACAATAGGACGAACTCATTATTATTTTGTGAGCTCTTAGGGGCAATTGGACGATCTTCCTTGTGACCGTATGTAGCATATTCTGTGAAGTGTCATACTTACCTGCAAGTGTCATTCATATATATATATATAATATATATATATATATATAATCTATATATATATATATATATATATATAATTATATATATATATATTATATATATAATATATATATATATATATAATATATATATATATTGTTACGAACGTGCCAAGTATCTGGTTACCATGCATCAAACATTACTCACAAAAAGCCAGACACCTGAACCCTCATAACACGTTTAAACGACTGAATATTCTAAGGCAACAGTGATCCCTTAACACTTACCAGTATTGCAGAAAATCAGACTAAGTTCATCAAAATAGGTGTGAGGTAATCTTGTAAGTAATTAAATTAATCAAAGGACATCACTCCATCAACAACTTTAAAAGTCTAAGTATTCTCTGATTTCAGAAGTCTAAGTACTTCCCTGGTTCTAAGTCACTTCAAGAAAATTGAAGGGAAGCAAATCAATTACCACTCTATGTCTCTACCTATCATTAATATAATCATAATCAAATATACTTATACTGGTGTAAGATAAAGAAAACACTTATAAAAATTTTAAATACAAAAATTTTATTATTAAATTCAAAATTTATAAGTGAAATTCACAATATCAGGGAAAATTACTGTTACTTGAAAACAAAGTAAAGTTTAATTAATTCTTGAATCAAATTAAGTAAAATTAAATCAAAATTAATTTATCACAAAATTCAAGAAAATTAATTCAATCAAAATTCAAAAGTGTTAGGCAAATTTGAAATTAATTCACAAGTGCTAAACAACAATAAAACTTGAAAAGAATTCTAAGTAATGCAAATTAATTCACAAGTGTTAAATTTAATTAAATGTGCAATGATTAAGCAACGACAATAACTAAGTCAACTAAATTGTGAATGCAATGAAAATATAAAATAAAAAGACACACTTCAATAGCAATGAAATGAACAAGTGCACAAACAATGGAACAATCACAAAACACACAAAAAAATCAGCAATGTGCAAAAGTGTAAATCTTTTCACTCAAAAACACTGTAACCAACAGTTTTTACCAAAACTTCGTAAACACCTGTTATTAATTAACCACACTTTCTATCCATTATTAGTTTTAAACACAATTCCTATCCGTTATTAGTTATTAGTTAACCAAACACTTTCTGATTAACTTTTAGTTATTAGTTAAACACAGTTCCTAACCCCGTTATTAGTTCCAACTAATAAAAATATAACACTTTACCTTTTGGTATACCAACTTCTTTCTCTGCTGCAGTCTTGACTTACACAATTTCACAAAAACCAGGCGCCGTTACGAAATAATGTCTGTTCAGATTCCACAAAAGAAACTAAATAACACTAAAATAATTCTAAATAAGAAAATATCAAACATGAAATTCTAAAACGTTACGAGTGACCAATTTACGTTACGTTTAATATAATCTCGATTTGTCGAGGGAGGGAGAGAGAGAGAGAGAGAGAGAGAGAGAGAGAGCGAGAGAGAGAGAGAGATCTAACTGCCTCGAGGGTTTCTATGATCGAATGAAATCTCTTCCTTTACGGAAACTGGAGAGAGCAGATGTCAAAACGTTCTTGGCACGAAAGCTTCCAGAAAAGTCGAAATCTGATGCAATCTCGCATACAAAATGTGCAATTCCCACGTGGGACTTGACAAAGACATACACGTACAAGTCCAGTCTGTTAAAAAAAAGAAAGACGCTACTCGATCGAGAACGGAGGCTGGGCGACAATTAAAATGACATGTTTTGATGACAACGCACATTCGAGCTCGCTCGCTATCACCACGTGTTGATAGAAAAGGTTAAACACCCGTAGCTTTGAAAAGACAAAGATCTCTCTCTTTTTACGTTATATATATATATATTCTTTACATTAGTAATGCGAAATCTGAACACACAT